>NC_084575.2:25785566-26005566 GCF_033978685.3 Nerophis lumbriciformis
ATAAGTATTTATTTTGCTGTTTTTGTTTACATGTTAAAGGTGTTTTAATGAATATACATGCATGTTTAACACGTATAGATTCCTTTCTTTCATGAAGACAAGAATATAAGTTGGTGTATTACCTGATTCTGATGACTTGCGTTGATTGTAATCAGACAGTCGTGATGATAACGTCCACGTTTTCAAATGTAGGAGAAGAAAAGTTCCTCCTTTCTGTCTAATACCACATGAAAGTGGTGGGTTTTTGGCATCCTATTTGTCCAGCTTCCATATTCGTTTTTATACACTTTACAAGAAATATATTGGTGTCAAACTCCGTAGCTTGCTAGCTTGTTTACGCTGGCTTTCGGAGACTCTTGTTTTGAAAGCGCATGGCGCGGCACTTTTATTGTGAAGACAGGAACGTCCTCATGTGCGGTCAGTCTTGAGGCTTTTGACGGTACGGTTGAAATAAAACAAGTATCTTTTTTCCTTCACACTTTTGATTGATTGATTGGAACTTTTATTATTAGATTGCACAGTACAGTACACATTCCGTACAATTGACCACTAAATGGTAACACCCCAATAAGTTTTTCAACTTGTTTAAGTCAGGTCATGTGACCACCTGGCTCTGTTTGATTGGTCCAACGTCACCAGTGACTGCATCTGATTGGTGGAACGAAGTGAAACGTCACCAGTAAGGCAGGCACTTTGAAGGTCTGTCTGACAGACCAAAACAAACAAAGAGTGCATTAACAGATCGATAAAAATTAGTAGCGAGTAGCGAGCTGAATGTAGATAAAAGTAGCGGAGTAAAAGTAGCGTTCCTTCTCTATAAATATACTTAAGTAAAAGTAAAAGTATGTTGCATTAAAACTACTCTTAGAAGTACAATTTATCCCAAAAGTTACTCAAGTAGATGTAACGGAGTAAATGTAGCTCGTTACTACCCACCTCTGTGTATATATATATATATATATATATATATATATATATATATATATATATATATATATATATATATATATATATATATACACACAGTATATGTATATTTATTTTTTGTGCATTTAGTGGAAATGCACTGAGTAAGGAGGTCAGTCCTAGTTATTTCCCCCCTGTGCAGGCAAGTGAATGGATTCCTCTTTCTGGCATAAGCCATTCATGTTAAGTGTTTAAAATGTGGGTCACATACCAGAGCAGTAACCTTGGAATTTGGGGAGAAAATAAAGGCGCCTTTGATGCAGATTTGGCTACACCAGTGCGACACAAAAGCAAGAATCATGTGTCCCTCATACATCCATAATACCGGGGAATAATTTAAGACAAATACGAATAATTTTTTTGTTGTGTAAATTCTTCACGAAACACAAATCGCCAGGGATATGCACGGCAAATATTTTCCCGAACAAAACAACCTGAGACAGCCACATGCTGCGCGGCACGTTCACAGCAACGGCAAACAGGGGAGGAATAATCCAACAATTTTGGCAGCTCTTTCCATGGGACCTAAACACATTTTGTGCTCCCAAGGCAGAACGGCCTCAAGACTAAAATGTGCACAACAAGATAGTAAATGCACCCCTGCAGCTATATTTCAAGAAGACTTTTCTCTTTTAAGAAAGCACCACTCAAGAGCACCATGGAATACCAGAATGCTCAAATTGTGATGAATAAATTCAATAAAGCAATACATACAGTCGTGGTCAAAAGTTTACATACACTTGTAAAGAACATCATGTCATGGCTGTCTTGAGTTTCCAATCATTTCTACAACTCTTATTGTTTTGTGATAGAGTGATTGGAGCACATACTTGTTGGTCACAAAAAACATTCATGAAGTTTGGTTCTTTTATGAATTTATTATGGGTCTACTGAAAATGTGACCCAATCTGCTGGGTCAAAAGTATACATACAGCAATGTTAATATTTGCTTACATGTCCATTGGCAAGTTTCACTGCAATAAGGCGCTTTTGGTAGCCATCCACAAGCTTCTGGTTGAAATTTTTGACCACCCCTCTTGACAAAATTGGTGGAGTTCAGCTAAATTTGTTGGGTTTCTGACACATGGACTTGTTTCTTCAGCATTGTCCACACGTTTAAGTCAGGACTTTGGGAAGGCCATTCTAAAACCTTAATTCTAGCCTGATTTAGCCATTCCTTTACCACTTTTGACGTGTGTTTAGTACCAAAATATTGGTATCGGGCCAACACTACTGTATAATATGTATAACAGTACAGTGTATTCGTCTTATTTTCCATGATTATTTCTGCTCTTGTTTGAAGGTGAAAGAGGGCGGTCCTTAATGTGAAGAAGGCTCTAATATATAAATATATATTTTTTAATTGTTTTTAAAAAGAGACTTTTGGCACGTCCTAATTCTTTTTAACCCTTGTTTAAATTTAATATTAGGGACCCACTCACAAGTGCCATATGTCAGCGATACATTTTAGTTTTACTTTCATTGCTTGAAATCTTCACCTTCAGATCTATCTATTACTATAAAGTTTGTTTTTATGTTGTTTTTTTCCCCCTCTGGCACTCATCGAAAGCGGATGCTTTCGTATTCGGGGAACGTGCCTGTCCAGACGGAATGGTTGTTGCTGCACACACACGACAGGCTCTTGGGAGAAGCGCAGTGCCACATGCCTTGCGACCCATTTTGAGTTTTATTTGTTCATGTTCTATTCTAACAACATTGCAACCAAAAACTGCAATTTTATTTAAAAAAAAAAATTAAAAAAAATTCCTGGTGAAATTTTAGACAGCTTCACATAAAGAACACATGAAGTGCCTGTTTTGTGGCCATAGGGTTGATGTATGGCTTCAAAATGTAAAGAGCTGCAACATTTAATAGGAATGTCCCAAAACAAATACGATATTGCGACCTTGTTTGACTTTCAACAAGTCAAATTTAAAACATGTTAAGACCAGGGGCGTCACTAGCTATTAAGGACAGGGGGGGCTTAGCCCCCAGGAGAGCACAAAACTACACAAAATACTAACAAATACTTAGAAATTATTAATTGTTATTATTGTTTAAAAAATTCACGGGACGAAATGAAATGCTCCTCGGGACGATGGCTTTTAACCATTTTTTTTCTTTTTCTTTTTATGTATTTATTCATTTAACATGTTATATTAAATGTCTTGGTTTTTCCTCCCTCTGAAAATCCTATGAAATGTTTAACAAGCCATCCTATAATAATACAACAGTTATTAATGTAACAATACAATAAAACAAATATATTTAATGATGTTTTTGTGAAGACTAGGACTATGGCTTGGTTTGTTCTCCCGTGGTGCAAATGAACTGGACTGGTCAAGGCTTGAAGGTGGGTACATGATTTATTTAAACTATCAAAAAAGGAATAAACGAAAAGCGCACACAGGGGCGGAGGTACAAAACTAGACTATAAACACAAAACTTGCACATTGGCAGAAACTATGAACAATTAAACAAAACACTAACTGTGGCTTAATAAACAAAAACTTACTTGGCATGGAACCGGCATGAAAAAAAGAGTAGCAAGGGTCATCAGGGTGTGGAGAGTATGCAGGAGCATAAATGCGGGGATGTCGTCAGGACGAACAACAGAAAATGAATGAACTTAAATACTATGGACATGATTAGTGAAAGCAGGTGCGTGACTCAAAACGTGAAACAGGTGCGTGACGTGACAGGTGAAAACTAATGGTTGCTATGGTGACAAACAAGAGTGCACAATGAGTCCAAACGTGGAACAGGTGAAACTAATGGGTAATCATGCAAACAAGACAAGGGAGTGAAAAGCCAGAAACTAAACAAAACATGACTTAAAACAAAACATGATTACACAGACATGACAGTTTTTTCATTATTTTAACATTAAGCTAATGTATATTACTTTATATAGATTCTACAAGAGTGATGTGGGTATTTTCTATATGAACAAGTCCAAGGACCGCAGGCAAGGTCGCAGAGAAAATGCAGACTGGATTTTGAGTGATGTGGGCATTTTCTATATGAACAAGTGGAATGGATTGGATACCGACACACTAAAGGGGCTCTCTACCTTAAAGTATCAATAATTGTCACACACACACACTAGGTGTGGTGAAATGTGTCCTCTGCATTTGACCCATCCCCTTGTTCACCCCCTGGGAGGTGAGGGGAGCAGTGGGCAGCAGCGGTGCCGCGCCCGGGAATCATTTTTGATGATTTACGCTATGAAGTGAGGGGAAACTGAGTGAATAATGACAGTTTATATGATTATTTATTTAAACTCATATTCGGGCCACTTTATAATGAATATGTCGGCATGTATTTGTTTAAAAAAAAAAAATATATATATATATATATATATATATATATATATATATATATATATATATATATATATGTACAACACCAAATTATTTAGGGGGGCTTAAGAATATTTTAGGGGGGCTTGAGCCCCCCTAAAATAGGCCTAACAACGCCAATGGTTAAGACCATAATCAATACTATTTAAAACTTATTTTTAGTCCATACTGGCGAGTGTTGTCCCGATACAAATATTTTAGTACCGGTACCAAAATGTATTTCGATACTTTTCGGTATTTTTCTAAATAAAGGGGACCACAAAAAATTGCATTATTAAACATTTGTTTATTATTGCAAGTTTGTCCTTAAATAATATAGTGAACATACTAGACAACTTGTCTTTTAGTAGTAAGTAAGCAAACAAAGGCTCCTAATTAGTCAGTAACATATTGTGTCATTCTATTTTGTCAAAATTATGAGGGACAAGCTTTAAAAATGTATTATTAATCCACTTGTTCATTTACTGTTAATATCTGGTTACTTTTTCTTTTAACATGTTCTATCTACACTTCTGTTAAAATGTAATAATCACTTATTTTTCTGTTGTTTGGATGTTTTGCATTAGTTTTGGATGATACTACACATTTGGGTATCGATCCGATACCAAGTCGTTACAGGATCATACTTTGGTCATATTCAAAGTCCTCATACGCTAGTGTACTTGGTATCATTACCATACAATTTGTTTACATTCAGGGTGCTGGCTTGCTGTTAGCGGTGAGCTATTGTATCCTCCTACGGTGTGTAGTGAAGCCTGTTTAGCTATTCCTCATCCTGCATGGATGATACTTGTATGACACTTACTTTATTTGTCGCCATGGGCTCTGCTGCCTCCTTTCTGCCCTTCTTTGCAGTACCTGCTTTTGGAGTTCCAGGGTGGAGCCACACCCAGACACACACCTGCAGCCAATTTCCTAATGGCCTACTTAAAGGGGAACTGCACTTTTTTGTTTTTGTAATTTTGCCTATCGTTGCACAATCATTATGAAAGACCAGAACAAAAAAAAAAATATATAAAAAAAAAAAAAAAAATTATCTTCTTTGTCTCTCATAATGATAGTGAAAAATAAGCAAAATTCCCCCCAAAAAGTGCCGCTGCCCTTTAGGCCTCCCTGCCAGTCGTGTCACCTCCGAGGACAGGGGTCGGCAACCTTTACCACTCAAAGAGCCATTTTGACCCGTTTCACAAATTCAAGAAAACAATGGGAGCCACAAAACTCCTTTGAAATTTAAAATGAAATAACACTGCATACAGTTTTTTTTTTAAATTTGTGCTATGTATAAAATCAGACACGCGGCCCGCGAGACGTTATTTCGCGAGTTCCGTATGAATGGCGCTTGACAGCGTCATACTTGCCAACCCTCCCAATTTTTCCAGGAGACTCCCGAAATTCAGGGCAACTATTCTCTCGAATGTCTGCTGATTTTCACCAAAACGACAATAATAAGGGCCTGCCGTAATGGCGTTGTCTTTAGCGTCCTCTACAGGCTGTATGAACAGCGTGCCAGCCCAGTTACATGTTGTATGCGGCTTCTGCAGACACACATAAGTGACTGCAATGCTTACTTAGTCAACAGCCATACAGGTTACACTGAGGGTGGCCGTATAAAACAACTTTAACACTGTTACTAAAATGCGCCACACTGTGAACCCACACCAAACAAGAATGACAAACACATTTCTGGAGAACATCCCCACCTTAACACAACATAACAAATACCCAGAATCCCATGCAGCACTAACTCTTCCGGGCTACATTATACACCCCCCGCTACCACCAAACCCTGCCCCCCCAACCCCCCCACACATCAACCCCCCCTCCCCCCTCCGTGTGTCGGTTGAGGTGGGCGGGGTTGGGGGGGGGGGGGGGGGGGCGTGGTTTGGTGGTAGCGGGGGGTGTATAATGTAGCCCGGAAGAGTTAGTGCTGCATGGGATTCTGGGTATTTGTTCTGTTGTGTTTATGTTGTGTTACGGTGCGGATGTTCTCCAGAAATGTGTTTGTCTGTTTGGTGCGGGTTCACAGTGTGGTGCATATTAGCAACAATGTTAAAGTTGTTTTATACGGCCACCCTCAGTGTGACCTGTATGGCTGTTGACCAAGTATGCCTTGCAGTCACTTACGTGTGAAGGGCAGAGCCTGCATACAACATGTGACTTGGCCGGCACGCAGATAGTGTAAAATCGGACGCTAAAGGCACGCCCTCAATATTGTTGCCCCGGTAGATTTTCGGGAGAGGCACTGAAATTCGGAAGTCTCCAGGAAAAATCGGGAGGGTCAGCAAGTATGCAGCTGAGCCGCATCAGAGTGATCAAAGAGCCGCATGCGGCTCCGGAGCCGCGGGTTGCCGACCCCTGTCCTAGGACATCATTTCTACCCACACTTACATTTCGAGCAGCTCCGTTCCGGTACAGTTTTGTTAGATTTTTTTACCCGCTCCTATTGAGTGCGTCTTTTGCTCTCCTCTCCTTTTAGAAGGCGCTTTTCGTTATTCTTTCCACTCCTCAGTTTTGTATTTTTATTATTAAACATTCTTATTTTTGCTGACTAGTTCTTCTCTGCTTTCGACTCAGCCGATCGTAACAGGCACGGCCGGTATAGTTCTTTCTACCTGCTGCTAGTACAGCAGGTTGATATCAGCACTTCAGTCATCAACAATTATATCATCTGAGAAATGGACATTGAAACAGTGTAGGTCTGACTCGGTAGGATATGTACAGCGAGCAGTGAACATAGTGAGTTCAGAAAGCATAAGAACAAGTATATACATTTGATTATTTACAATCCGGGGAGGTGGGATGTGGTGGGGTGAAGGTGTTAGTTTAGGGTTGGAGTGGCCTGGAGGTATTCTTTTAGTGCGGTTTTGAAGAAGGGTAGAGATGCACTTTCTTTTACACCTGTTGGGAGTGCATTCCATATTGATGTGGCATAGAAAGAGAATGAGTTAAGACCTTTGTTAGATCGGAATCTGGGTTTAACGTGGTTTGTGGAGCTCCCCCTAGTGTTGTGGTTATGGTGGTCATTTACGTTATGGAAATAGTTTGACATGACCTTCGGTATCAGGGAGGTGTAGCGAATTTTATAGACGAGGCTCAGTGCAAGTTGTTTTACTCTGTCCTCCACCCTGAGCCAGCCCACTTTGGAGAAGTGGGTAGGAGTGAGGTGTGATCTGGGGTGGAGGTCTAGAAGTAACCTGACTCGCTTGTTCTGGAATGTTTGTAGTCTAGACTTGAGGGTTTTGGAGGTGCTGGGGTACCAGGAGGTGCATGCGTAATCGAAAAAGGGTTGAATGAGAGTTCCCGCTAGAATCTTCATGGTGCTTTTGTCGACCAGGGAGGAGATTCTGTAGAGAAAAGATCAACTTTAAGCAGTTTTCCCAAATGGACCAGCAAACGCTGCAGGCTTCATACTGGTTGAGTTAAGTGAGGACTCAACAAAGAATGGGAACAAGTTCAAAGTCTGTCCATTTTAAAAATTGGCATTAATATTTTTTTACCACAAGAGGACACAGCTTGATTGAATTGTCTCTCATACAAAGACAAGGCAGAAAGAACAGAGCGTGATGCATTCAAGCCAGAATCCCTTTCGCAGCCAAACACTTTGCCTTCTGCCAGCCTTTTCAGTCCTCCACATAATGATCACCATTTATGGCAGCGACTGGCAAGCCAACCCTTGGCTGCCCTTTCCAAATTCAGCCCAAGTGCCTTTTTCATCATAATCAGACTACTGATCTGTTGTTGTCAAGACGATTTTCAATCACAATTTTGCACTCCCATTATGTTATTTGTAATTATTAGTTATGTGATGCTTTTGTTGATTTTTGGCCAGCCCAGAAATGAAACGCTTTGTTTTAAGAAGGCAATCATCTATTGTGCCGTTCAATATTTTAGACCCACTCCAAAAGCCTAAATGAAAAAACAGGAATTTTCCAATTGACTCTGGTAAAAACATAATTAGGAGCAAATGTGCGACGCTTTCCGTGTAAGCATTATGTCTGACCAATGCATTATGTGTTTGACATTCAAGCAGAGCGTAGCTATATCCCGAACCCAATCACACTCAGCAAGGCCAAAGGAGAAAGCAATTGCTCAATAAGCGCTCGGATATTCTGATCGCACCGGCGCTGCCGGTAATGAGAGCCCTGAGGGACTTTCATTCACATCAAGCCTGGGGAGAAAAGCATTGCAATGACATTTTGAAATCTCACTCGAGACACTTTGGTCGTGAACAAAGGAGAACACAAAGCATTCTTGCTACGTGTGGCATATTTCAGCATAATGGCCTTCTTCTATTCACAATGTGGACGGGAGTCGACGGTGAGGTAAACTAGCTGCTACAAAAGGTGTTTGTGTTCAAACACCTAAGCGCTAATGCAATGCAATAAAGATTATAGTAATTGTTTGTTATGAAAATTGCTATGGAAAGCAAATCATGTAAACACATTTCTCTGTTTCCATCCATGCATCAATCTTCAACCACTTATCCGGAATCGGGTCGCGGGGACAACAGCTCCAACCGAGACCCCCAGACTTCCCTCTCCAGAGAAACATTAGCAACTTCCTCCTGGGGGATTTCGAAGCGTTCCCAGGCCAGAGAGGAGATGTAATCCCCCTACTCTGGTCCTTGGTCTGCCCCGGGGTCTCCTCCCAGTGGGACGTGCAACGAGGACCTCCCTAGGGAGACGCTTGTGAGGCATCCGCACGAGATGCCCGAACCACCTAAGCTGGCTCCTTTCCAAGCGAAGGAGCAGCGTCTCTACTCCGAGTCTCTCTCGGGTGACTGAACTTCTCACCCAATCTCTAAGGGAGATGCCAGCCACCCTTCTGAGGAAACTCGTTTCGGCCACTTGTATCTGCGATCTTATTCTTTCGGTCATGACTCACACTTCATGACCATAGGTGAGAGTAGGAATGTAGATAGCTCGGTAGACCGAAAGCTTCTCTGTTTCCGTTATTTTGAATTCACGTTGTTTCGTTCAGTTCAAAGTACAGATGTAGTAACGCGCACACAAATTCCATCCATCCATCTTCAACCGCTTATCAGGAATCGGGTCGCGGAGACAACAGCTCCAGCCGAGACCCCCAGACTTTCCTCTCCAGGGAAACATTAGTAACTTCCTCCTGGGGGATCCCGAAGCGTTCCCAGGCCAGAGAGGAGATGTAATCCCCCTACTCTGGTCCTTGGTCTGCCCCGGGGTCTCCTCCCAGTGGGACGTGCAACGAGGACCTTCCTAGGGAGACGCTTGTGAGGCATCCGCACGAGATGCCCGAACCACCTAAGCTGGCTCCTTTCCAAGCGAAGGAGCAGCGTCTCTACTCCGAGTCTCTCTCGGGTGACTGAACTTCTCACCCTATCTCTAAGGGAGATGCCAGCCACCCTTCTGAGGAAACTCGTTTCGGCCACTTGTATCTGCGATCTTATTCTTTCGGTCATGACTCACACTTCATGACCATAGGTGAGAGCAGGAATGTAGATAGCTCGATAGACCGAAAGCTTCTCTGTTTCCGTTATTTTGAATTCACGTTGTTTCGTTCAGTTCAAAGTACAGATGTAGTAACGCGCACACAAATTCCATCCATCCATCTTCAACCGCTTATCAGGAATCGGGTCGCGGGGACAACAGCTCCAACCGAGACCCCCAGACTTCCCTCTCCAGAGAAACATTAGCAACTTCCTCCTGGGGGATTTCGAAGCGTTCCCAGGCCAGAGAGGAGATGTAATCCCCCTACTCTGGTCCTTGGTCTGCCCCGGGGTCTCCTCCCAGTGGGACGTGCAACGAGGACCTCCCTAGGGAGACGCTTGTGAGGCATCCGCACGAGATGCCCGAACCACCTAAGCTGGCTCCTTTCCAAGCGAAGGAGCAGCGTCTCTACTCCGAGTCTCTCTCGGGTGACTGAACTTCTCACCCAATCTCTAAGGGAGATGCCAGCCACCCTTCTGAGGAAACTCGTTTCGGCCACTTGTATCTGCGATCTTATTCTTTCGGTCATGACTCACACTTCATGACCATAGGTGAGAGTAGGAATGTAGATAGCTCGGTAGACCGAAAGCTTCTCTGTTTCCGTTATTTTGAATTCACGTTGTTTCGTTCAGTTCAAAGTACAGATGTAGTAACGCGCACACAAATTCCATCCATCCATCTTCAACCGCTTATCAGGAATCGGGTCGCGGAGACAACAGCTCCAGCCGAGACCCCCAGACTTTCCTCTCCAGGGAAACATTAGTAACTTCCTCCTGGGGGATCCCGAAGCGTTCCCAGGCCAGAGAGGAGATGTAATCCCCCTACTCTGGTCCTTGGTCTGCCCCGGGGTCTCCTCCCAGTGGGACGTGCAACGAGGACCTTCCTAGGGAGACGCTTGTGAGGCATCCGCACGAGATGCCCGAACCACCTAAGCTGGCTCCTTTCCAAGCGAAGGAGCAGCGTCTCTACTCCGAGTCTCTCTCGGGTGACTGAACTTCTCACCCTATCTCTAAGGGAGATGCCAGCCACCCTTCTGAGGAAACTCGTTTCGGCCACTTGTATCTGCGATCTTATTCTTTCGGTCATGACTCACACTTCATGACCATAGGTGAGAGCAGGAATGTAGATAGCTCGATAGACCGAAAGCTTCTCTGTTTCCGTTATTTTGAATTCACGTTGTTTCGTTCAGTTCAAAGTACAGATGTAGTAACGCGCACACAAATTCCATCCATCCATCTTCAACCGCTTATCAGGAATCGGGTCGCGGAGACAACAGCTCCAGCCGAGACCCCCAGACTTCCCTCTCCAGGGAAACATTAGTAACTTCCTCCTGGGGGATCCCGAAGCGTTCCCAGGCCAGAGAGGAGATGTAATCCCCCTACTCTGGTCCTTGGTCTGCCCCGGGGTCTCCTCCCAGTGGGACGTGCAACGAGGACCTCCCTAGGGAGATGCTTGTGAGGCATCCGCACGAGATGCCCGAACCACCTAAGCTGGCTCCTTTCCAAGCGATGGAGCAGCGGCTCTACTCCGAGTCTCTCTCGGGTGACTGAACTTCTCACCCTATCTCTGCCAGCCACCCTTCTGAGGAAACCCGTTTCGGCCGCTTGTATCCGCGATCTTATTCTTTCGGTCATGACTCACACTTCATGACCATAGGTGAGAGTAGGAATGTAGATAGCTCGGTAGACCGAAAGCTTCTCTGTTTCCGTTATTTTGAATTCACGTTGTTTCGTTCAGTTCAAAGTACAGATGTGGTAGCGCGCACACAAATTCCATCCATCCATCCATCCATCCATCTTCAACCGCTTATGCGGAATCGGGTCGCGGGGACAACAGCTACAGCAGAGACCCCCAGACTTCCCTCTCCAGAGCAACATTAGCAACTTCCTCCTGAAGATCCCGAAGCGTTCCCAGGCCAGAGACTAGATGTAATCCCCCCCTCTGATCCTCGGCCTGCCCCGGGGTCTCCTCCCAGTGGGACGTGCAACGAGGACCTCCCGAGGGAGACGCTCGTGAGGCATCCGCATGAGATGCCCGAACCACCTAAGCTGGCTCCTTTCCAAGCGAAGAAGCAGCGGCTCTACTCCGAGTCTCTCTCGGGTGACTGAACTTCTCACCCTATCTCTGCCAGCCACCCTTCTGAGGAAACTCGTTTTGGCTGCTTGTATCCGCGATCTTATTCTTTCGGTCGTGACCCACACTTCATGACCATAGGTGAGAGCAGGACTGTAGATAGCTCGGTAGACCGAAAGCTTCTCTGTTTCTGTTATTTTTCATTCACGTTGTTTCGCTCAGTTCAAAGTACAGATGCGGTACCGCGCACAAAAATTCCATCCATCCATTCTACCGCCTGTCTCTTTTGGGATCGCGGGGGGTGCTGGAGCCTATCTCAGCTGCATTCAGGTGGTAGCTGGGGTACACCCTGGACAAGTCGCCACCTCATCGCAGGGCCAACACAGACAACATTCACACTGTTTTCATGTGGGTTTGTCTTGCCTTTTGGAGACCCTTTGGGACTGTGTGACAAGGGGTGGCACTTTCGTGACTTCTGCTGTGCTTTTTTGTGAACTTCTGGATCTGCCTCCCGGGAGCCTTTTGGCCATGGAGACCAGCTGCTGGGTCTCTGCCACACCATAGTCCGTTTGGAGAGACTGGAGGATATGCGGATGAAGAGACAGGGCTGCGGAGCTGGCGCAGAGCGCCGGGACGGACAAGCTTCACCGTGTCTTGGCTGAATGAGTAGATATCGTACACCTCAGTCTCCTTAGACATATCCTCGCTCATCCATGCGGACTGGACACTGGCCAAGAGTTGGTGTGCAGCCAACTGCCCACCAACTCCTGTACCTGCTCCTGTCTCTGGCCATGCCCCCCCACCCTAGCAGACGATGGCGTGGAGCACTGCAGAAGCCACCACAGTGTATGTTTTTGTTGTTGTTGTTGTTGTTTTACTTTTGTGGCTCTGTAGAAGTGGCTGGTTGCATCAGCTCTGCTCTTTTAATGTCTTTAATATCCTTTGTGTTCTTTGATGTTTCCCTCTTACTGTGCTAAGGCTATGAGGTTATTTTCGTTCCGTGGCCTCAGTCTGGACCCCCTCTCCAGAGGCCCAGGCTTAGACTGAATTTTTTTGTTTCTCACCTTTTTTGTAACGGGCACCGGAAGTTGGCAGACCCGTCAGCGATCCTGTTCTGTCTCCCTGAAATGTTTGTCTGATCTTGAATGGGATTGTGCTGAAAATCTTAATTTCACCTCTGGGATTATTAAAGTATTTCTGATTCTGATTCTGACTCACATTCACACACTCAGGCCAATTTAGTGTTGCCAATCAACCTATCCCCAGGTGCATGTCTTTGGAGGTGGGAAGAAGCCTGCGTACCCGGAGGAAACCCACGCAGTCACGGGGAGAATGTGCAAACTTCACACAGAAAGATCGAACCCAGGACCTTTGTAGTGTGAGGCACATGCACTAACCCCTGTTCCACAGTGCTGCCCGCGCACACAAATTGTCAAGGTATTTTCAAATAAACAATATCAAACATTTACCATGCCTAATGTAACGTACAGCGCATGGTTGTTTAAATTGGAAAGTTAGCGCCCTCTAAGCATCTGTGCAAATGTTGCAAACAGCCCCTTTAACTGCTTGTATTCCGACATGTGACTTCTTCCCGGAAGTGAAAACCAGCAGTGGTCAGCCAAGCTAAGATGGCTGTTGTACAGCAATCAGTGTGCACACTGACTACACAAGGGGCCTAGATCTTCCTGCAAAAAGCAGATATGAGCCAAATATCAAACTATGCAATGGATTAGATCAGGGGTCCCCAAACTTTTTGAATCGGGGAACGCATTGGGGTTAAAACAATTTGGCCGGGGGCCGGGCTGTATATATATATATATATATAATGTATATTAATATACAGTACAGGCAAAAGTTTGGACACACCTTCTCATTCAATGTGTTTTCTTTATTTTCATGACTATTTACATTTTGGATTGTCCCTGAAGGCATCAAAACTGTGAATGAATGAGTTATGTACTTACCAAACAAAGGTGAAATAACTGAAAACATGTTTTATATTATAGTTTCTTCAAAATAGCCACCCTTTGCTCTGATTACTGCTTTGCACACTCTTGGCATTCTCTCCATGAGCTTCAAGAGGTAGTCACCTGAAATGGTTTTCACTTCACAGGTGTCATAGTTTTGATGCCTTCAGTGACAATCTACAAGGTAAATAGTCATGAAAATAAAGACAATGCATTGAAATGAGAAGGTGTGTCCAAACTTTTGACCTGTACTGTATATATATATATATATATATATATATATATAGTCAAGGTTTCTGTGGTTTATCTGTTATACAGTGCTCAATACCGGAAGATATAGAGCGGAACATATATATATATATATATATATATATATATATATATATATATATATATATATATATATTTATTGTTGTCATGTCCCCACAATTTTCCCCTTTGTCTCATGTTTTATTGTTCTTCTTTTCATCCCCTCCTGCTCCGGTTTGACTCGGCCAAACACTAAATGTATCCAAACATTAAATAAAGTCAAATACAAATAAGGCAACCAGAGAAGTGTCCCACATTTCTCTTTTGTAATGTAAATCTGTACAGCAAATATGGACATATGCATCAACGATAAGGTATGCCTGAGCTGCTGGACAGGACAGATAAAAACAATAAATCCTTTTTTTTTCAACACGGGAGGTCCCACGGGCCAGATTGTGGACACCGGCGGACTGTAGTTTGGGGATTCCTGGTCTACAATTTCAGTACTATTTTACTATTATCCAAACGGAGGCAACAACAATAATAATATTTGAAATCATCTATAAAGTTGCATCCTTTTGTTTGTTGCAGTTTTTGTCATAACGCTACACTGAACTAGATTTTCCATATCACACTCAAATATACACACTCTTCTATCACATTTCCCTTCAGCAATGTCTCCTATTCCTATTTATAAAATGAATGGCAAATTCCAGCTCATTGCCAAAGAGGTTATAATTGTCTTCTGTAGAGTCAGGAGCTGTTGTCGTTGCCTCAGCAACATTGCTGCACTCTGGTCATAACAGTTTCATGTCATTTGTATTCTTGCTCTTGCTTTTGCCTCAGTAATGAGCTCCTCCATTCATTGTTTGATTGCCGAGCGTGCATATGCAGCGGGCTCATATCACCGCACTCGAGGTAGGAGTCTGGCTATTGGAGAAAGTACTGCACGGTGTGTGCAGGTGACGTGTGCAGCTGCTCGGTGGACTGAGCCTTTTTATGTTTTCATTATGGTTCCCCTTGGATCTCGACCTCCCGCTTGGACACGGACCTTCGACGCCTCGCTATACCACCGATTACCTGCCTGCCTCACGGACATGCGGGAGTGCCTTTCCCCTCCGGGCACACTCCATTCTCTGGTTTATTTATATTATTGTTTGGTTATTATATATATTGTAAATATATATAGGCTAAAGAACAGCTTCTTCCCCAGGGCCATAACCACCCTGAACGGACTGCCCCATTGTCCCTCATAACTGCCTTCTCTTCGGTGCAATAACCCATTCCACCAACCACCCTGTTTTTTTTGATGTAGATATTCATGTACATATTCATTTCACCCACTGTATAGAGTGTACAGGGTCCCATTTGTGGGCCACACCTTTCTTTGCACTTCTATATTTTTATATATTTACACATTGTTTTTTTGCTTGCTCGCACTGTATGGAATGGCCTCAATCTCGTTACCCTGCGTAATGACAATAAAGCTGATTCTGATTCTGATATAATAAATACGTAGAGCTATACTATGCCCCCCTGTTGTCTGTGCCGTCTACTCCTCCTGTCCGTAACACAAGCTGTAAAAATTGATTAATAATCCAATTGTTCATTTTCGGTTAATATCTGGTTATTTATGTACTATCTACACTTCTGTTAAAATGTATCCATCCATCCATCCATCTTCTTCCGCTTATCCGAGGTCGGGTCGCGGGGGCAGCAGCCTAAGCAGGGAAGCCCAGACTTCCCTCTCCCCAGCCACTTCGTCCAGCTCTTCCCGGGGGATCCCGAGGCGTTCCCAAGCCAGCCGGGAGACATAGTCTTCCCAACGTGTCCTGGGTCTTCCCCGTGGCCTCCTACCGGTCGGACGTGCCCTAAACACCTCCCGAGGGAGGCGATCGGGTGGCATCCTGACCAGATGCCCGAACCACCTCATCTGGCTCCTCTCGATGTGGAGGAGCAGTGGCTTTACTTTGAGCTCCCCCCCGGATGACAGAGCTTCTCACCCTATCTCTAAGGGAGAGCCCCTCCACCCGGCGGAGGAAACTCATTTCGGCCGCTTGTACCCGTGATCTTGTCCTTTCGGTCATAACCCAAAGCTCATGACCATAGGTGAGGATGGGAACGTAGATCGACCGGTAAATTGAGAGCTTTGCCTTCCGGCTCAGCTTCTTCTTCACCACAACGGATCGATACAGCGTCCGCATTACTGAAGACGCCGCACCGATCCGCCTGTCGATCTCACGATCCACTCTTCCCTCACTCGTGAACAAGACTCCGAGGTACTTGAACTCCTCCACTTGGGGCAAGGTCTCCTCCCCAACCCGGAGATGGCACTCCACCCTTTTCCGGGCGAGAACCATGGACTCGGACTTGGAGGTGCTGATTCTCATCCCAGTCGCTTCACACTCTGCTGCGAACCGATCCGGGGAGAGCTGAAGATCCTGGCCAGATGAAGCCATCAGGACCACATCATCTGCAAAAAGCAGAGACCTAATCCTGCAGCCATCAAACCGGATCCCCTCAACGCCTTGACTGTGCCTAGAAATTCTGTCCATAAAAGTTATGAACAGAATCGGTGACAAAGGGCAGCCTTGGCGGAGTCCAACCCTCACTGCCCCACCCATACTGCGGACCAAGCTCTGACACTGATCATACAGGGAGCGGACCGCCAAAATCAGACAGTCCGATACCCCATACTCTCTGAGCACTCCCCACAGGACTTCCCGAGGGACACGGTCGAATGCCTTCTCCAAGTCCACAAAGCATATGTAGACTGGTTGGGCAAACTCCCATGCACCCTCAAGGACCCTGCCGAGAGTATAGAGCTGGTCCACAGTTCCACGACCAGGACGAAAACCACACTGTTCCTCCTGAATCCGAGGTCGACTATCCGGCATAGCCTCCTCTCCAGTACACCTGAATAGACCTTACCGGGAAGGCTGAGGAGTGTGATCCCACGATAGTTAGAACACATCCTCCGGTTCCCCTTCTTAAAGAGAGGAACCACCACCCCGGTCTGCCAATCCAGAGTCCAGTTGTTAAAATGTAATAATCACTTATTCTTCTGTTGTTCGGATACTTTACATTAGTTTTGAATGATACTACAAATTTAGGTATCAATCCGATACCAAGTAGTTACAGGATCATCATCAATATGGGGGGGCTGAGTGTAAATTAATGAGAAATGGTTTTTTTTGTTTTGTTTCACATTAACAAATGGCTGCAGTAAAACAAGCAGTGAAACATTTAAAGGTGTGTGAATACTTTCCGTACCCACTGTATATTGACCAATGTTTTTTAAATATTTTTTTATTACCTTGAAATGGCTTTTTTTTTCTTCTGGCTTGTAATATTATGAGGCATAAGGTAAAAATAACTAAATAAAGACATTTACATGCTATTATGTTTTGTAAATAATGCACAGCTTGAAAAATTAGGTGTACAATCCTAAATGGTAGTTACAATGGGAGTCAATGGGAACCTATTTGTCCCATTGTACTACAAAAACCAAAACCAGTGAAGTAGGCACGTCATGTAAATCGTAAATAAAATCAGAATACAAAGATTTGCAAATCCTTTTCAACCTATATTCAATTTAATAGACTGCAAAGACAAGATACTTAACGTTCGAACTGGTAGACTTTGTTATTTTTTTGCAAATATTAGCTTATTTGGAATTTGATGCCTGCAACATGTTTCAAAAAAAGCTGGCACAAGTGGCAAAAAAGACTGAGAAAGTTGAGGAATGCTCATCAAACTCTTATTTGGAACATCCCACAGGTGAACAGGCTAATTGGGAACAGGTGGGTGCCATGATTGGGTATAAAAGCAGCTTCCATGGAATGCTCAGTCATTCACAAACAAGGATGGGGCGAGGGTCACCACTTTGTCAACAAATGAGTGAGCAAGCAATTGCATTTCAATTTGAAAGCAATTAAAAAAAAAAAAAAAACTGACTTACTTGGATGAAATGGGAATTTAAAGGGTTTAAATAATTTTAAAAAATAGGACATGTTAGCTATCTATATTTCAAACTGAATTTGATTAACAGATTTGAGGAAATAAAGCAGAATTGTATTTTTATTTTTATACGCTCTTGACTCCTTTGGGACTTTTTCGCCCTGGCGCTACCCTTCTGCTGTTAAAATATTTATGCTCCACAGGGTTAAAGGTGTTCAACCCTTGTGCAACCCTAGATCCCAAAACGGATATTCCAGTACATGAGTTCCTTATGTAATATGATTGTTCAGTTTGAAGGTTAGGGGTCTGAAATCTCTCCAGGGAGTTTTTTCAAATGTTTATATTTTATTTTTGTTTTTGTTTTTGACTGCAACATTGTTAGAATAGGATAAAACCATGAAATATACACACTGTCTCTTACGAACTATTTCGGCCCCATTGACTCCCATTGTAACTGCTGTTTTTAACAGACTGTATTCTTGGTATATTACAAGGATTTGTTCTATGAAAATCAAATTAAACTCATGATTACCGATGGAAAAACAAGAAAAAAATGTTTTGGTGTATCTGCACCCTTTAAACACAAGCATAAGTCTCAGAGCTTTGATGAGGGTGAATAAGTGAATAATGCAATTAAACAGCTGAAATGCAACAAAAATGGTCTTGTGTCACGTTGTGGTTTTCGCAGCTTCGTTCTCCCAAAATGCAGACAGACCATTCTGGACAAAGCATGCAGGTAAGAACATGATTTAATTCTCGAAAATCAAAGTAGTACAACAAAATGGAACACAAGGCGAAGGCACAACGTGCTGACCGCACTTGGAGCTAAAGTGCCTGTTGCATACGGCAAACAATGACGCCAGGCTGACTGACCGGCAAAGGTAGGCTTAAATAATCCCTCTGATTAGTGCTCAGGTAGCAGGTGAGCGGGCAAACACTAACCAGAGACAGGTGAACATAATGAGCAACCATGGCAACCAAAACAAGCTCAGAGGTGCACAAACAGGAACTCAAGGAGTCCAAAACAAACAGAAAACACAACACATGATCCGGACCACGGATCATGACATCTTGGGCAGTTACATATATTATGGCAGATAGATATAAAAGACTTGCGTGAACTCAATAAAGTCAACCAAGTCCTGCCTGCTTTAGCTCTCATTTTAGTTCAGTAGACACTGCATCAAAATCAAAATCAATGTTTTCATGAATTATTGACCTATTCGAGGCTGTAACTATCCAACCCAAATATTCCCCTCTGCAACTTAGTTTTAGAAATATTGCCTAATTTGCACTTTTCAAATGATAGTGAAGTGAATTAATTAACTCATAATATGTTTTGCATATGGTGAATGTTTATATTCATCTTGGAGAAAGCAAACCACTAAGTATAATTAATTAGTGGTATTTTAGTTTGAGCACACAATAAGACAAGGCCCCTTAGTTTGATATTTGCAGGTGGATTGGATCACTTCTCGTAGGAAAGAGTTTGGAATGCAAAAGTGATAGCCCTATCCTTGAGAAGAGACTACATGTTCAGCCCAACGCCAACATTTAAGTTATAACTTAGAGCAGTTGTTTTTTAGACATTTACAAACAAACATCTCCTTTTATGGTCAGGATGCGCTCTCCTGACTTAGCACACACACAGCGACAGGAAGGAGGAATATAAAAACTGATGGTTTGGCTTCTCCAAGTTAGGAGTGCCTCATTTTTCTGACCTGACCTCCTCCAGGAACGCTCGCTTGTAATAAAGCAACTTTTAGTTCCGTAAAGTTAAAAGTTAAAGTACCACTGATAGTCACACACACACACACACACACTAGGTGTGGTGAAATTAACCTCTGCATTTGATCTCTGCATGCACCATCCCCTTGTTCCACCCCCTGGGAGGTGAGGGGAGCAGTGAGCAGCAGCGGTGGCCGCGCTTGGGAATCATTTTGGTGATTTAAACCCCAAATCCACCCATTGATGCTGAGTGCCAAGCAGGGAGGTAATGGGTCCCATTTTTATAGTCCGGAAATAGACCGGAAATACACATCAATTTTTGACAAAAAGGCCAGAAAACATAGAAAAATCATTAAACACATCTAACACACGTTGACCCGCTCAGTGGCCTTGTGCTTAGAGACTGGAAGGTTGTGAGTTCAAACCCCGACCGAGTCATACCAAAGACTATAAAAATGGGACCCATTACCTCTCTGCTTGGCACTCAGCATCAAGGGTTGGAATTGGGGGTTAAATCACCAAAATGATTCCCGAGCGCGGCTATCGCTGCTGCTCACTGCTCCCCTCACCTCCCAGCGGGTGAAACAAAGGGATGGAAATTTCACCACACCGAGTGTGTGTGTGACTGTCAGTGGTACTTTAACTTTTAACTTCAACTTAAAGCGTCTTTGACGTCTCTTTTGATCCAGCCGCAATGCCGTCTCACCCTTCAGTCCGGACTAGGTTGACAAGCCGGAAATACACATCAATAGAAAAACAGTTATTTTCGACAAAAAGGCCAGAAAACATAGAACAATCATTAAATACATAAAACAATAGATAGCTCTCAAGTTCTTTAAAGATTTATGACACTTTTCTTAGCCGGTCTGTTTTAGATCCTAAGGCTATGTCTACACTAAGCTGTATAACCCCTTAAACGAATAATCATTTAACTTAAGCATTGTGTCGGCCACACTAAACCATCATTTAAGGTAACCCTCCTTGGATAATTTTTTACACGGGTAAGTGCGCCGTGTATTTCTTGAATCTCCGGCTCTTAGGAATCATTGATCGTTTACAAACTGAGTTCGGAGAAGAAGTGAAGTGAGAAAGACCACGCCCCACACAGGAATTGACGTCAATAAGAACGTGCCACAGCCAGCTTCATAACAATCGGAGATAACCACTGGAAAGATGGAGGCGAGTCATCCAGACATACCCGTGTTTCTCCGTCCTCTACATGTACAGACGCTTGGGGAAATCACACATGAATACCTCAAGTGAAGGAAACACGCGATTGCAGCTATTTGGGATACAACACATCTCAGACGGCAAGAGAACTTTCAAATGTCCGGGTCAGCTGTGCTTCCATTTACCGAAAAACATTGTCCAATTGTCAAAGGAGAGACAACAAGAATGTGGGCTCTTGTGGATGTGATAAAAAAAAAGGTAGCGTGTGCTTTGTATTACCTGGCCGACGAGGGAAGACTACGGAAAACATCGAATGCATTTGGACTGGCAAAGCAGACTCTTATCAGTTATTGTCCGCCATGTATGTCCCGGACTCAACGTCTAGGTCCAGAGTATATAAAGTCACCAAAAACCAATGGACAATGAAGGTGAAGGCAAAAGAGTGAGGAGTGTCCTGACCAGGTATCTAGATCTATAGATTGACTGATGTAAAATGTTCTTTATCACATTGTTTACTTTCATGTGTCCAATAAAGACGGACGGAGGGGAGGAAGGGGTCTTAAACGACCATTGTGTGTGTGTGGACAGGGACAAGGTTAGGTGGGATTTACCCTGGATAACTTTAGCCGGCTTAGTGTAGAAGGGGCCTTAGAGTAAGTGTGCATTGTCAATCATAAGGTTACACAAATATTTTTTTTTTTCAGAAATACGATTTATCGAGCTTTAAAATGAGTCTTGAATGGGAAGCAAAATTCATGAATCTGCGATGAATCTGATTGCAAATTGTAATCGGTTGACACGAGTGTCCAGAACGAGACAACTATCATTGAACTCAACAAAAGCAATGCCTTTTGCAGACTTCGAGTTGGATAATTTGCTGGTCTTGAAAAATGTGTGTTTGACGTTCATTTTGCTGAAGAGTGGGCACAGTGGAGGCTGAGTTTCATATCTGAAAAGGTATCTTTGGAAGGCAATACAACATTGAATTCTTCCCTCCTCAGAACTTGTGACAACTGTAAAATGAGATTCTTTATCTGAAAGCCCTGTGAAAGCTATTATTCCCGCCCCCCCCCGCCCAAAAAAACCTGCTCTTTTTCCGCATTTTTCTTTTCTCCGTGCCACTGAATAGATAACATTGTCCTTTGTTATCTGCTGATATATTTCCCGCCATACATCACGATTGGAAGCAGTGTGATCGCATACTGACATCTCAAGCAATTCTAAACCTTACCCTTTACCGACCATCTGCTTGCAGTGCACAGTACACACAAACCTTGTATTTTTCTACTCCGCACTGCACACCCCCGACCCCCTCCATTACGGCGTAGCACCCCATGCTCCCATTCAGCCATTGTTGCGCTCAAAGCTTGCAGAATATCTATTTGAACACTCTTGCCGCCACGTTAATGGCTGGAAATGGCAACTGGGCCATTGTTGACTGGACAAGAGGAGTCGCTGCTCTGAAAGGCGCTCTTGGTTATGTGATACAATTTGACAGCTATGATCAAAAAAGCTCAACAGACCTAAAATGTTTGTTTTTCACTTGTGTCATCATTGCATTGAAATCAAAGTACTCACCAGATAAACATATGTTTGTGCCCAACATGGAGCGTTCTAAACCGTCAACAATGACAATGATATTTCACAGCTATATTATTAGCAACTTTTACCCTATTTTGGTATCTTCAACGCTGATGTGTGATACATGGTGTACAGAAAGCACCTATTAAGCTCGATTCGGTTGGATGGGAATTGTTGGTTTTCACCCAGGAGGTCTCTGTACATCGCTGCATCCATCGTACCCCCTACCCTGACTAGTCTACCAGTTCCTTCCGCTAAAACCATCCCCACACCATGATGCTGCCATGCTTCACTGTAGAGATGTGTGGTAGTCTCTCTAGTGGGTTCACCTGATACCGACAGATCTTCATGGTAGCTCAGGAGTCTGTCAATGTCTTTATTTGTGAGCGCACACACGCTAGGACCGCACTCCACTTTACAACTTTTCAGTCTTTCGTCTGGAAGCACCTTACGACAGCCTCTGCTCCGTGACTTTTCAGTCTTTTGCGCATCGTCCTTCGGGTCTTCTCTTACTCGCAATGTCCAGCGTCTGTGTCCGCTCGCCAGTACCAACTCCATCAGTGTGTGTCGTCCCGGCGGCTGCTGATAAGCATGGCAGGTGATTGGATGATCAATCCCAGCTGGGTAATCCAATCATTTGGCAGCTGTGCTTCGAGGCCGGTCCATACACACCCCATTCCTGCAGGAGTCGCGACGACCACGCCCCCCTCGACAGGACGGTATTGGTCTGGTGATGAGCGGTGCCTGGTTTCCTCCAAACATGACGCCTGACATTCACGCCGAAGAGTTCAAGCTTTGTCTCATCAGACCAAATAATTTTGTTCATCATGGTTTGAGAGGCTTTCAGGTGCATTTTGGCAAACTTTTACAAAGGGAAGTATACATTCAGGCCTGATTGGTTGATTGCTGCAGAGATGGTTGTCCTTCTGGAAGGTTCTCCTCCCTCCCTAGAGGAATTCTGTAGCTCTGACAGAGTGACCATCGGGTTCTTGGTCACCTTCCTGACTTGACTAAGATGAATGCAGCAATATACAGAGACATCCTGGATGGAAACCAACGCTTCTGATCCATGCTCCCATTTAGCCATTGTTATGCTCAAAGCTTGCAGAATATCTATTTGATCACTCTTGCCGCCACGTTAATGGCTGGAAATGGCAACTGGGCCATTGTTGACTGGACAAGAGGAGTCACAGCTCTGAAAGGCGCTCTCGGTTATGTGATACAATTTGACAGCTATGATCAAAAAAGCTCAACAGACCTAAAATGTTTGTTTTTCACTTGTGTCATCATTGCATTGAAATCAAAGTACTCACCAGATAAACATATGTTTGTGCCCAACATGGAGCGTTCTAAACTGTCAACAATGACAATGATATTTCACAGCTATATTATTAGCAACTTCTACCCTATTTTGGTATCTTCAACGCTGATGTGTGATACATGGTGTACAGAAAGCACCTATCAAGCTCGATTCGGTTGGATGGGAATTGTTGGTTTTCACCCAGGAGGTCTCTGTACATCGCTGCATCCATCGTACCCCCTACCCTGACTAGTCTACCAGTTCATTCCGCTAAAACCATCCCCACACCATGATGCTGCCATGCTTCACTGTAGAGATGTGTGGTAGTCTCTCTAGTGGGTTCACCTGATACCGACAGATCTTCATGGTAGCCCGGGAGTCTGGTTTTATCAATGTCTTTATTTGTGAGCGCACACACGCTAGGACCGCACTCCACTTTACAACTTTTCAGTCTTTCGTCTGGAAGCACCTTACGACAGCTTCTGCTCCGTGACTTTTCAGTCTTTTGCGCATCGTCCTTCGGGTCTTCTCTTACTCGCAATGTCCAGCGTCTGTGTCCGGTCGCCAGCACCAACTCCATCAGTGTGTGTCGTCCCGGCGGCTGCTGATAAGCATGGCAGGTGATTGGATGATCAATCCCAGCTGGGTAATCCAATCATTTGCCAGCTGTGCTTCGAGGCCGGTCCATACACACCCCATTCCTGCAGGAGTCGCGACGACCACGCCCCCCTCGACAGGACGGTATTGGTCTGGTGATGAGCGGTGCCTGGTTTCCTCCAAACATGACGCCTGACATTAACGCCGAAGAGTTCAAGCTTTGTCTCATCAGACCAAATAATTTTGTTCATCATGGTTTGAGAGGCTTTCAGGTGCATTTTGGCAGACTTTTACAAAGGGAAGTATACATTCAGGCCTGATTGGTTGATTGCTGCAGAGATGGTTGTCCTTCTGGAAGGTTCTCCTTCCTCCACAGAGGGGTGCTGTTGCTCTGACAGAGTGACCATCGGGTTCTTGGTCACCTTCCTGACTTGACTAAGATGAATGCAGCAATGTACAGAGACATCCTGGATGGAAACCAACGCTTCTGATCCATGCTCCCATTCAGCCATTGTTACGCTCAAAGCTTGCAGAAGATCTATTTGAACACTCTTGCCGCCACGTTAATGGCTGGAAATGACAACTGGGCCATTGTTGACTGGACAAGAGGAGTCGCAGCTCTGAAAGCTGCTCTTGGTTATGTGATATGACTTGACAGCAATGATCAAAAAGCTAAACAGACCTAAAATATTTGTTTTTCACTTGTATCATCATTGCATTGAAGTCAAAGTACTCACCAGATAAACATATGTTTGTGCCCAACATGGAGCGTTCTAAACCGTCAACAATGACAATGATATTTCACAGCTATATTATTACCAACTTTTACCCTATTTTGGTATCTGCAATGATGATGTGTGATATTCAATCACAGTCTTGACTCGATAATGGTGCTTCATGGAACGTTTTGAGATATACAGTCGTGGTCAAAAGTTAACATACACTTGTAAAGAACATAATGTCATGGCTGTCTTGAGTTTCCAATAACTCTTATTTTTTTGTGATAGAGTGATTGGAGCACATACTTGTTGGTCACAAAAAACATTAATGAAGTTTGGTCATTTTATGAATGTATTATGGGTCTACTGAAAATGTGAGCAAATCTGCTGGGTCAAAAGTATACATACAGCAATGTTAATATTTGCTTACATGTCCCTTGGCAAGTTTCACTGCAATAAGGCGCTTTTGGTAGCCATCCACAAGCTTCTGGTTGAAATTTTGACCACTCCTTTTGACACAATTGGTGCAGTTCAGCTAAATTAATTGTTTTTCTGACATGTACTTGTTTCTTCAGCATTGTCCACACATTTAGGTCAGGACATTGGGAAGGCCATTCTAAAACCTTAATTCTAGCCTGATTTAGTCATTCCTTTTACCACTTTTGACGTGTGTTTGGGGTGATTGTCCTGTTGGAACACCCAATTGCTCCCCAGACCCAATCTCCGGGCTGATGATTTTAGGTTGTCCTGAAGAATTTGGAGGTAATCCTCCTTTTTCATTGTCCCATTTACTCTCTGTTAGGCACCAGTTCCATTGGCAGCAAAACAGGCCCAGAATATAATACTACCACCACCATGCTTGACGGTAGGGACGATGTTTCTGGGATTAAAGGCCTCACCTTTTCTCCTCCAAACATATTGCTGGGTATTGTGGCCAAACGGCAACATTTTTGTTTCATCTGATCACAGAATTTTCCTCCAGAAGGTCTTATCTTTGTCCATGTGATGTCAGATGAAACAAAAATTTAGCTGTTTGACCACAATACCCAGCAATATGTTTGGAAGAGAAAAGGTGAAGTGTTGGTTGTTCAGGAGAAGACTTGAAGGAAGTTTTGAGGATGAGAGGTTGAGTTGATTCAGCTAAAAAAATGGTTTGATATTAATAAGTTATCATTAAATGATAAGAAAACTAAATTTACGGTGTTTAGTGGTGCAAGGACAAATTGTCAAGCAAAATTAAAATTAAATCAAGTGGAAATTGATAGAGTAATTAAACTAAAGTCTTGGGTATAATCATTGATCATAAATTATGTTGGAAATTGCAGATTGATTATATAAAGGGAAACATATCCAAATCCATTGCTATTCTTTATAAAGTAAAACTGAATAAGAAAAGTCTGCATATATTGTATTATTCTTTTATGTTTCCATATTTAACATATTGTGTTGAAGTTTGGGGAAATGTTTATAAAACAAACACAGACCCAATAATTAAACTTCAAAAAAGGGTCATTAGAATAATACACAAAGCGTGCTACTATGAACCTACCAATCCATTATTTATACGTTCTAATGTGTTAAAATGTTCAGATATTGTGTTTTTAAAAACAATGGAAACTATGTTTCCAGTAGAGAACATGAGCCTTCCAGCTTGTGTTCTTAGGTTATTTAAATTAAGAGGAGAAAACTATGATTTACGGGGGATATTGATTTTTGAAATGTGTAAAGAAAGAACAAATATAAAATACAAATGTATTTCAGTTTCAGGAGTTAATGTCATGACTTGGTCCTGGGGTTTAGTTTTTCTAGAAGGCAACGAACGGAAAGTTGGCTCGGGCGAGACGGCAATGAGAGTACATAATTTATTTTTTACACTAATAAAGGACAAAAAAAAAAGTACAAACGAAAAGCGAGCACAGTGGCGGAGAAACAACTTGGCTATGAAAACAAATACTTGCACAAAGGCAAAAACTATGAACAACAAAAAACACTAACTGTGGCAATAATAAACAAAACTTACTTGGTATGGACAAAAAGGAGCAGCGTGAACGATGGACATGAAAAAAGAGTCAGAAATGTGCAGAGCATAAATGTGGGGATGTCACCAGAAAGACAAACTGAAAACAAAGAACTTAAATACTACAGACATGATTAACGAATACAGGTGCGTGACTCAAAACGTGGAACAGGTGTGTGACGTGACAGGTGAAAACTAATGGGTTGCTATGGTGACAAACAAGAGTGCACAATGAGTCCAAACGTGGAACAGGTGAAACTAATGGGTAATCATGGAAACAAGACAAGAGAGTGAAAAGCCAGAAACTAAAGAGTCCAATAACTAAAAACATGACTAAAACAAAACATGATTACACAGACATGACAGTTAAATGGTGGAACAAGCTCAGTGATGAGTTGAAGACATGTACTTCTTTGTTGAGGTTTAAGAAAACCTTGAAAGGTGAAACAATGGACAATTATAAAACATAGCAACGATTACTTTTATCCCATTGATTTTTTTAACGATGTTCCAGGCAATCTAATTTGCAGTGAATGTATAGTATAGGCAAATATAAGCCTTGGCTTCAGCCTGTTCCTTTGTTGGCCATTATTTTTCTTTTTGTGTGTGTGTGTGTGTAATAATATGTATAATCTGTGCTATTAAATTGATCACACAGAATGCTTTATTATATGACCGAAATAAACTCATTTAATTAATTCATTCATTCATATAGGCACTGTAAGTCAGACACCGGGGATCATTAACCTCTCTTCTAGGTCTTCGAGCTGTTATTTTTAAAGGGGAACATTATCACAATTTCAGAAGGGTTAAAACCAGTAAAAATCAGTTCCCAGTGGCTTATTTTATTTTTCGAAGTTTTGTTCAAAATTTTACCCATCACGCAATATCCCTAAAAAAAGCTTCAAAGTGCCTGATTTTAACCATCGTTATATACACCCGTCCATTTTCCTGTGATGTCACACGGTGATGCCAATACAAACAAACAGCAAGGTATAGCGACATTAGCTCGGATTCAGACTCGGATTTCAGCGGCTTAACACTTTCTGACAAGATAATTACTAACAACTATGAACTAGGTTTACAGCATATGAAATACATTTGGCAACAACATGCACTTTGAGAGTGCAGACAGCCCATTTCAGGGGCGCTAAGAACATATATTTGTCCACGATTTCAGCACTCAGGTTAACCATACCTAAATAGACACAAAATACTGCATTACACAAGACTACCCGAATGTACTCGAATTATTGAAAAAAATAAATGTTTTTAAGCTAAATTATTGGTAAACACAGTCAATGTATAATAATTTACGTAAAACCGCGAGTAATGAATACAGTTTTCATCAATTAATATATTCTGTAGACATACCCTCATCCGCTCTCTTTTCCTGAAAGCTGATCCGTCCAGTTTTGGAGTTGATGTCAGCAGGCCAGGGAAGCTAGGGTCGATATTCTTCTCTTGATCATCTTCGGTGGCATATAGGGCGGGGGGAGCCAAGACATCCAGGGGGTTTAGCTGGCTCGTCTGCGGGAACAAACTGCTCCCGAGGTCCTTTGTCCCTGAATTGCTCACACACTCCGGCAGATTCAATGGGGTCTGGCGGCAGATTTCTTTGACTTTATCGTTGGAAATGCATCTGCTTTGAGTGTCGCAGGATATCCACACATTCTTGCCATCTCTGTCGTAGCATAGCTTTCGTCGGTAAAGTGTGCGGAACAAACGACTGACCATTTCGTCGGCTTTCCCCACACCCTCGTATTTTGAACACATTTCGTCCAATTTCTTGCCACTTTCGCATCTTTGGGCCACTGGTGCAACTTGAATCCGTCCCTGTTCGGGTTGTTACACCCTCCGACAACACACCGACGAAAGTGAGAAAATGGCGGATTGCTTCCCGATGTTGTGACGTCAGCGAATAATAGAAAGGCGTTTAATTCGCCAAAATTCACCCATTTAGA
Source organism: Nerophis lumbriciformis (assembly GCF_033978685.3). Classification (NCBI taxonomy): domain Eukaryota; kingdom Metazoa; phylum Chordata; class Actinopteri; order Syngnathiformes; family Syngnathidae; genus Nerophis; species Nerophis lumbriciformis. The sequence goes on from NC_084575.2 coordinate 25,814,682, forward strand.
GTTCGGAAATTGGTTAAAAAAAATATATGGTCTTTTTTCTGCAACATCAAGGTATATATTGACGCTTACATAGGTCTGGTGATAATGTTCCCCTTTAAACCTAAATGCCCAGGCGACAAGCAAATATGCAGTTTTTGAGGGAAAGGCAGGAGATAAATGAGATGCCTCCGTAGCCATGCAAATACCGTGGAAAGTCGTGCACAGTGGACGGTGGTTTGGATCGAGTGGAAAAGTCAGAAGGAGTTAGTGAGATGGGCTAAAACTGTTGACAGCCAAAATGCAGAGAGAACACAAATTATAATCTATACGGAATATATTAAAGAAGCCGGTCCCTGCAGCGAGTCTGCAACGCCAAACTGATGACATCTGACAGTATGTTACCTGCTACTAATGTAGCTAATGGTTATACAATACTGCATATGAAGCTGTTTTTTTTCCTGCTTTGCCTGTACCTAAATTGACTTAAAATTGATTCCACCAATCATAGGCATGCAACCAGCATCCCAATGTACATCCTTTAGACTCTAAGTACACAAATACATATTAAGAAGAAAAAAAAGTACAGAGTTCAGTTCAGTTCAGTTTCAGTTTATCTGGAACATGCATACAATACAATGTAATGCATCACATAGACTATATTGCCAAAAGTATTTGGCCACCCATCCAAATGATGAGAATCAGGTGTCCTAATTACTTGGCCTGGCCACAACAAATCCAGTCTTAAAATGTCCTCGCTCCTAAATATTCCAAAGTCAACTGTTGGCTTTATTATAAGAAGATGGAAGAGTTTGGGAACAACAGCAACTCAGCCACCAAGTGGTAGGCCACGTAAACTGACAGAGAGGGGTCAGCGGATGCTGAAGCGCGTAGTGCAAAGAGGTCGCCGACTGTCGAAAAGTCCTATAAACACACTCCGCAACCTTGTGGACAGCCTTACCAGAAAAGTTGAAGCTGTAATAGCTGCAAAAGGTGGACCGACATCATATTGAACCCTATGGGTTAGGAATGGGATGGCACTTCAAGTTCATATGTGAGTCAAGGCAGGTGGCCAAATACTTTTGGCAATATAGTGTATTTCCAGTTGCTTCATTACAGCACGTCCGAAAAGGAGTAGGAAGAAGCTGAGCTTATTTAATCCTACCCCTTTTCATACCACAGTAATTTTTTTTAATCCTACTTCCTTGTTCTATGTAACATAACAGGGAACAAATAAGTAATGAACACATAATATACCATAGTAAATAAACAAATATTATCCATCCATCCATTTTCTACCGCTTATTCCTTTTTGGGGTCGCAGGGGGCGCTGGAGCCTATCTCAGCTACAATCGGGCGGAATACATAAATAATAATTGTCTCAATAAAAAAAGAAAAAAAAAAGGGTACACGATGTTCATCATAATTCTTGTTCCGTGTACATTGTGAAGTTTGAACAGTCTCTTAAACTGAATCATATTGGTGCTTTGTTGGATTTCTTTGGTTAATCCATTCCATAATTGAATCCCGCATACTGATATACTAAAGGTTTTAAGTGTGAGAATACAAACGTTTTAAATTAGATTTTCCTCTAAGGTTATATTTTGTCAAGACTTGGTCCGGGGTGTGTGCTTTTCCAGGATGCAACGTAAAGTTGGCACGGGCGAGACGGGAATGAAGGTACATGATTTATTTATTAACTATAAATACAAAAAAAAAGATCAAACAAAAAGCGCGCACAGTGGCGGAGAATAAACTATGAACAATTAAACAAAACTTGCAAACTATGGCTTGAATAAAGAAAACTTACTTGGCATGGACAAAAAAGGAGCAGCGTGAACATGGACATGAAAAAATGGACAGAGCATAAATGTGGTGTGAGGTCGTCAGGACGAACAACAGAAAATGAATGAACTTAAATACTATGGACATGATTAGTGAAAGCAGGTGCGTGACTCAAAACGTGAAACAGGTGCGTGACGTGACAGGTGAAAACTAATGGTTGCTATGGTGACAAACAAGAGTGCACAATGAGTCCAAACGTGGAACAGGTGAAACTAATGGGGTAATCATGGAAACAAGACAAGGGAGTGAAAAGACAGAAACTAAAGAGTCCTATAACTAAACAAAAACATGACTTAACACAAAACATGATTACACAGACATGACATATTTCTCCTCTTTTGTTGAGAAGAATTGTTGTACATTCTTGGGTCGCAGGTTAAAGTTTGCTTTGTGCATAATTTTAGCTGTTTGCAAATTCACCAAATCGTTGAATTTCAATAATTGTGATTTAATAAATAAAAGGTTTGTATGTTCTCTATATCCAACATTATGTATTATTTTAATTGATCTTTTTTGTAACACAGTTAGTGAATGAAGTTCACATTTGTAGTTGTTTCCCCATATTTCTGCACAATAACTCAGATATGTAACACTAGTGAGCAGTAGAGAATATGAAGTGATTTTTGGTCTAGAAAAATGTTTTGCTTTGTTCATTATTGACGTGTTTCTTGCTACCTTATGTTGTATATTTTTTACATGAGATTTCCAATTCATTTTATCATCTATTGTTACACCCAAAAATGTGTTTTCTTTTACCCTTTCAATGTCTACTCCCTCTATTTGTATTTGTGTTTGACTTTCTCTTCAACTGTTGTCATTTTGGGTTTGCCACTGATAGCTTAGCACTCATTTGACATCCATGTCCGAAGCAAAAACGGCTTGCATCAGTACATGATCAAAGATGATTACGGCCACATGGTTAAAAAAAATAAAATAAAAAATCAATAAAGTTTGCCTAAAAAAAAATTGGCCTTAATTTGTATAATTTCAATAAAATGGTAAATTATTTTTGAAATAGTACAGCAGTCGTCAGTCATCTACAAATACCTTTAATATACAAACCAAAAATCCCATTAAAAACAATATATAACTCATTCAAATTGGAGAAAGTAATTCATAGTCTACTATTGTATTTGACTTAACTGTCCCAAAACAATCATACATGAATAAAATAGTTCTTATTTAAGACTATTATAATTATTGGACTAAAAATTTTTTTTTAATTATTGTTGGTAATTTTGAATTATTATTAATACTTGTATTATAAAAATCTTATTACTGTTATTATTAAAAAATGTCTTAACACAAATAATTTTTACAAAAATTGTAAATATTATTTTTTGTTAATCACATATTTTTGTGATACAAAACAATATTTATATTATTACAAACATTGTTTTATGATGAACAAAAAATTCAAAATTTTTGTCATTTTTGTAATAATACAAAACGAATAATTGTAGTTTATCTATAAAAAAAAAAGTAATACTTTTTTAAAAATCATAATAAAGTGTGTAATTTAAGTTAAAGTTAAAGTACCAATGATTGTCACACACACACTAGGTGTGGTGAAATTTGTCCTCTGCATTTGACCCATCCCCTTGTTCACCCCCTGGGAGGTGAGGGGAGCAGTGAGCAGCAGCGGTGGCCGTGCCCGGGAATCATTTTTGGTGATTTAACCCCCAATTCCAACCCTTGATGCTGAGTGCCAAGCAGGGATGGTAATGGTTCCCATTTTTATAGTCTTTGGTATGGCTCGGCCGGGGTTTGAACCCACGACCTACCGATCTTAGAGCAGTAATAATAATACTAATTATAGTATTTGTATTAATATTATTACAAAAATGTCATGATTAACAAAATTTCTGTTAACATTTTGTAATACAATAATACATTTGTGTTATAACATTTTGTAATGATAATGATAATAATAATATTACAACAATAATGATACTTATATTATTACTAATATCACAAAAATGTTATGACTAACAAAACCATTACAATTTTTGTTAACATTTTTGTAATATAATAATAACAATAATAATAATACAACTAGTAGTATTATTGGCATCTCTATCCTCCTTCAAAACCGCACTAAAAGAACACCTCTAGGCATCTACAACCCTAGACTAACACCCTCCCCCCACCACATCCCACCTCCCCGGATTGTAAATAATCAAATGTAAATAATCAAATGTATATACTTGTTCTTATGCTTTCTGAGCTCACTATGTTCACTGCTCGCTGTACATATCCTACCAAGTCAGACCTACACTGTTTCAATGTCCATTTCAATGTCCATTATAATAATAATTCACCCCTATACAATATCCTACCCTAATACCCTACTGTGCAATATTACCCTTCGAGTGCAATAAGTCCAACACCGATTGTTATTTATTACTCTGGTACTCTTGTCTTGTTCTGTATGTTGTACAGTATTTTGTATTTTTATAGTGTTTAGTATATTGTACAGGATGGCTTATTATTTTTATTGGATAGTAGCCTGTTTATTTCAATTGTTAGTTTTTTCTTTATTATATATTTATTACTATAAGTCGCAGTTTTTTTCATAGTTTGGCCGGGGGTGCGACTTATACTCAGGAGCGACTTATGTGTGAAATTATTAACACATTACCGTAAAACATCAAATAATATTATTTAGCTCATTCACGTAAGAGACTAGACGTATAAGATTTCATGGGATTTAGCGATTAGGAGTGACAGATTGTTTGGTAAACGTATAGCATGTTCTATATGTTATAGTTGTTTGAATGACTCTTACCATAATATGTTACGTTAACATACCAGGCACGTTCTCAGTTGGTTATTTATGCCTCATATAACGTACACTTATTCAGCCTGTTGTTCACTATTCTTTATTTATTTTAAATTGCCTTTCAAATGTCTATTCTTGGTGTTGGGTTTTATCAAATACATTTCCCAAAAAAATGCGACTTATACTCCAGTGCGACTTATATATGTTTTTTTCCTTCTTTATTATGCATTTTCGGCCGGTGCGACTTATACTCCGGAGCGACTTATACTCCGAAAAATACGGTACATACACAAATACAGTACATGCATCCAATTGCACATTTACTGTGCGTATACAAGCACATATGCATACATACACTCATGCATATAGTCACGCTTCATCAAACATGTATCGACGTTGTTCCCCTAGGGCGGGGGTCAGCAACCCGCGGCTCTCGAGCCGCATGCGGCTCTTTAGTGCCGCCCGAGTGGCTCCCTGGAGCATTTTTAAAAAAGGATTGGAAAATGGAAAAATATGGGAGAAAAATACAAACAAACGCAACCGTTTGTTTACATCTTCCACTCCCATTTTGTCTCATTTTGTCCACCAAACGTTTTATACTGTGCGGGAATGCACAAAGGTGAGCTTTGTTGATGTTATTGACGTATGTGGAGTGCTAGTGTGTGTGTGATTATCAGTGGTACTTTAACTTCTTTTTTTTTTTTTTAGCATGAGTGCAAGCTGATCAATGCTATAATGCTATTTAGGCTAGCTGTATGTACATATTGCATCATTATGCCTCATATGTAGATATATTTGAGCTCATTTAATATCCTTTACTTTCATCCTCTTTGTATATAATTCAGTTTTGCATGTCTCATGACACATTATCTGTATGTAATATTGGCTGTATTTCAGATAGTTGATTGGGTGCCATGTTGTTCCAGACCACAGCAAACGTTACCTAGCTTGCCAAAGATTGTACTAAATTTATTAAAAGATGACAGCCTGTTGTTCACTATTCTTTATTTATTTTAAATTGCCTTTCAAATGTCTATTCTTGGTGTTGGGTTTTATCAAATACATTTCCCGGAAAAATGCGACTTATACTCCAGTGCGACTTATATATGCTTTTCCCCTTCTTTATTATGCATTTTCGGCCGGTGCGACTTATACTCCGGAGCGACTTATACTCCGAAAAATGCGGTAATTTATTTTCACCCCATATTTGGTCCCACTACCGCACATTAAATTGGAGTCCTTAATCTCGTTATATGCAGATATAATGACAATAAAGTCCATTCTATTCTATTCTCAGATGATATAATTGTTGATGACTGATGTGCTGATATCAACCAAACCTCAAACCTAACCCCCCCGCCCCGCCCCAACCCCCTCCACATCCCACCCCCCACATTGTAAATAATGTAAATAATTCAATGTATATACTCTTTTCATTTTATTCTCATTGCTCAAAAAATAAATGAATCAAAATCAATGTTATGAATTATTGACGTATTGAAGGCTCTTAATACTTCACATCAATTATTCCACTTTAATATATTTTTGGGAAAAATATTGCATATTTTGTGTTTTCTATGACAAACTATTTGAAAATGTTGTACAAACTCATAATAAACTATTATTAAAAAATATACTGGTTTTGTAATAAAACATACTAAAGTTATGAGAAAATCCGTAACTTTTGTACAAAATACCACAACAATTTTGTGAGAACATCTACAAATTATAGTAAAAAATATTTTACTGAATTTGGTACGAAATCCTCGTATTGTGAGAACATTTATGTGTAAATTTTGCACAAAACCGTATTCAATTTTTGTAGATATTGACCGTTTTCAGGACAACAGTTTTGTAAAAGTAAAATTGATAGTATATATTTGAACCATGAATTGATTAACGTGGACTTAAACAAGTTGACAAACTTATTCGGGTGTTACCATTTAGTGGTCAATTGTACGGAATATGTACTGTATTGTGCAATCTACTAATAAACGTTTCAATCAATCAATCAATCAATCAATCAATCAATTGGTATTATTACAAAATTACAAAAAGATTACCAAAAATGTATTTGTTTTTTCATATAATTTATATACTATTTTTGTTTATAATAGGATGCAACTTTTGTAGTACTAATAATACAATTATTATTATTATTATGTTACTATTAAAAATATAATATCGTGGCTATTTTTTTCATTATTATTATTACTTTTATTAGTATTATGATTGTGTTATTCCACTGCATAGTTTTTTAGTCGGTGCTGGTGTTTTTGGTTGGCATTTTTCATATTGTCCATACTGCCCTGCTTTGGGTAATAAGTAAATTGGTTTGACTATTGCAGCAGAGATCAAGAATCATTATGGCAGTCAGCCATCCCCTTCCACGGGAACACGCAGCAAAAACAACGTGCTTGTTAATGTTCTTGCTTTCTCACCAACGCCTCGGGGATAGAACAACATTTGCAAAGCTTACATTGGTAGCGTGACCTGGGGCCCTGGCCTAATACTTAGACAGAAAAGGTTAAACAGGTTTTGCATACCAAGAGAGCTGCCCTCTTGTTTTTTTTTTGTCCAGTGGGGAGTCCCATTATAGCAGACAATGTGATGCTAGAGCATCCCTCCCTCAAACATCTCCTATGTTTACTTTGTCCACAACACCTGCTGCCTCTTAGCCTGTAAATTGGAGGGTGCAACACGGGAGTTGTTTGCCGGACGTGAGAGAGCTTGCACACATGAATTAATTTGCCAGCACGGTGATAGGAACCTTCTTTCCTTCTGTTTTGTTTCTCCTGTGAGACTACAGAACTTGTACCTCAGCCAAAAGTGATGCTTGTGAGAGAGGATACTCTGCACCTGGTGCAGCTCAACCAAAATTATTATTTTACATCAACATGTAAATTGGAGTGGAATGCAAGCGTGTCCAACAGTGACGTGCAGTCACTAGAGAATCTATTTAAAAAAGTTATTTCATAAGAAGCCAAAAAGTGCAAAAACAATAATGTTCGTGTTGGAGGAGTTGTGAATGACTGCAGGGCCACAACATTAGGTACACCTGCAGACTGCAGGTGTACCTAATTCACAACTCCTCCAACACGAACATTATTGTTTTTGCATTTTTTGGCTTCTTATTAAATAACTTTTGTAACCTATTTGTATGGGCTTTCCTCTTTGTGATGTTAAGTTCCTGTTATGCACTGTTATACAGTATATGCCTTGAGCTCTTATTTTGAAGGCGCCAAGAGCGGAAGTGATGACATGTTGTAGTGGAGCGGAGGTTTTTGAAAGAAGGTAAATAAAGTGGTCCTCGTGTAAACTGGAGCCTCCGTGTTTGTTATTTTGTAGTTTCATACAGTATAGGCGACATTTATAAACCCTCGGTTACACTTTTTTAAATAGATTCAATCTTGCACGTGGAAAGTTTAAGTGAGGGCTTTAGTTGATATAACACTCCTGTCAGGAGGTGCATTAATCCAGCACAACAGCGGCGAATGGACTTCATTTATAACTTAGTAAAGTTAAGACCATAATAACGTTTTTTTTATTAAATGTGCTTTTTTGTGTGCTACAGTTTGTATGTGTAAAGTTAAAGTTAAGTTAAAGTACCAATGATTGTCACACACACACTAGGTGTAATGAAATTTGTCCTCTGCATTTGACCCATCCCTTGATCACCCCCTGGGAGGTGAGGGGAGCAGTGGGCAGCAGCGGCGCCGCGCCCGGGAATAATTTTTGGTGATTTAACCCCCAATTCCAACCCTTGATGCTGAGTGCCAAACAGGGAAGAATGCTGGTATGAGCTTTTAAACATAACCCGTTAACTGCTGCCAATCAAATGGTGAATAAGATACTCTTTAGGGTTCATATGTTTGTAAATCTGACTGTGATGAAGTCAGTGCCTCACCAGCCATCAACCTCACCGCACGTCACTGGTGTCCAAAGTATGGCCAGAACTTTTGGTTTTCATCCCGTATTATTCTGTTTCCGTCAACAATTGTTGTGCCGATTTTCATATATTCTTTAATTAAAACAAACAAGTCTGTTTTCTAAAGTATCTTTACGGATAATCAAGTGCCCAAACAAAGAATCCCATGCTCTGATGACTAAGTCTCTGTTTTTTTGTTGTTGAATATGCCTTGGTGGGTTTGTTGCAAAGTGCCAATAAAAAAAACACTACTGAATTTAGGAAATACAATATTTTTAAGACAGAAAACTGAGGTTTCATTTACCGTATTTTTCGGACTATAAGTTGCAGTTTTTTTCATAGTGTGATTTATATATGTTTTTTTTCCCTTCTTTATAATCAATCAATGTTTATTTATATAGCTCTAAATCACAAGTGTCTCAAAGGGCTGCACAAGCCACAACGACATCCTCGGTACAAAGCCCACATAAGGGCAAGGAAAAACTCACCCCAGTGGGACGTCGATGTGAATGACTATGAGAAACCTTGGAGAGGACCGCATATGTGGGTAACCCCCCCCCCCCCCCCCCCCCTCTAGGGGAGACCGAAAGCAATGGATGTCGAGTGGGTCTGACATAATATTGTGAGAGTCCAGCCCATAGTGAATCCAACATAATAGTAAGAGTCCAGTCCATAGTGGGGCCAGCAGGACACCATCCCGAGCGGAGACGGGTCAGTAGCGCAGAGATGTTCCCAGCCGATGCACAGGCGAGCGGTCCACCCCGGGTCCCGACTCTGGACAGCCAGCACTTCATCCATGGCCACCGGACCTGCGCCCTTCCCCCCTCCACAAGGAAGAGGGGAGCAGAGGAGAAAAGAAAAGAAACGGCAGATCAACTGGTCTAAAAGGGGGGTCTATTTAAAGGCTAGAGTATACAAATGAGTTTTAAGATGGGACTTAAATGCTTCTACTGAGGTAGCATCTCTAACTGTTACCGGGAGGGCATTCCAGAGTACTGGAGCCCAAATAGAAAACGCTCTATAGCCCCGCAGACTTTTTTTGGGCTCTGGGAATCACTAATAAGCCGGAGTTCTTTGAACGCAGATTTCTTGCCGGGACATATGGTACAATACTATCAGCAAGATAGGATGGAGCTAGACCGTGTAGTATTTTATACGTAAGTAGTAAAACCTTAAAGTCGCATCTTAAGTGCACAGGAAGCCAGTGCAGGTGAGCCAGTATAGGCGTAATATGATCAAACTTTCTTGTTCTTGTCAAAAGTCTAGCAGCCGCATTTTGTACCAATTGTAATCTTTTAATGCTAGACATTAATGTATTTTCGGCAGGTGCGACTTATACTCCGGTGCGACTTATACTCCGAAAAATACGGTACTCATGACAGGTATAATCCTATTTTTTCATCACAGTTGTTGCTTGGATTTACAAACCCAAAAACCAGTGAATTTGGCACATTGTCTAAATCGTAAATAAAAACAAAATACAATGATTTGCAAATCCTTTTCAACCTATATTCAATTGAATAGACTGCAAACACACAGATTCAGTTTTAGTGAAACACTCAGCATCAAGTAGCAGTATTGCTAACTGCTCAACAAGAAATGCAATGTAATGCGGATTGTTCTTGCAACGATGCAGCAGGAACACCGTGGACAAAGATGCAGGTAAGACAATGATTTATTTGCATAAATCATACAAAAATACAAAAAACGAACAAAACAAGTAAACACAAGGAGAGCGTGCCGACTGCATACGGGAAGCTAACAGAATAGCTCGCAAGGAAACACTAAGACGGGACTTAGTGTATATGAAAAACCACAGGGAACCAACACAGTTGCATATGAGCAAACAAAACCACCAAACTAAGTGTGGCCAAAGCCAGGACTAAATAGTTCTCTGATTAGTGTTCGGCAGCAGGTGAGCGTCCCGGACACTAATCAGACGCAGGGGGAAAACAATCAGCACCCATGACAACCAAGAAACACAAAACAGGGGTGCTAAAACAGAACTTAAACCACCAGTGAATCAAAACAAAATCAAAATAAACTATGATGCGAGCAACGGTTCAAAACATAAAAACTACAAATAAAAAAGCTACCTCAAACAAACCTGAATATAAAAATTAATGAGGAGCTCATTGAACAAGTACCTGAAGTCAAATATTTGGGCATAATCATAGACTATCAGATAGATTTTAAAAGTCACATTAAGAAAATGTGTAAAACCCTGAAGGCAAACCTAGGCTGTTTTAAGATTATAAGACACTGCTTAACTCTAAGCTGAGCTTTTGTCATGTCTGTGTGATCATGTTTTGTTTTAGTCATGTTCGGTTTTGTTTTTGGACTTTTTGTGCACTTTTGTTTTGTTTTGTCACCATAGTTACCCATTAGTTTCACCTGTCATATCACGCACCTGTTTTGAGTCACGCACCTGTTGTTAATCATGTCTGTGGTATTTAAGCTTTTCATTTTCTGTTGTTCGTCCTGGTGTCATATCTTTTCTAACCCTGCTATCCTCTCGTTTCAAGCCCTGTTCACGGTCCCATGCCACAGTAAGTGTTTTGTTATTTCGTGTTCAGTTTCTGCCTTTGTGCAAGTTTTGTTTTCATTCGCCAAGTTTTTTTTTACCTCCGCCAAAATTGTGCGCGCTTTTCGTTTGTTCCTTTTTTGATAGTAATAAATAAATCATGTACCCACCTTCAAGCCATGTCCGATCCAAATTCACTTGCATCTTGGGAAAACAAAAACTCCATAGCCCTCGTTCTGACAGCTTTTACTTTTATGAATGCAATGATTCTTTCACACATATCTTATGGCTTAACTACATGGTCCCAGGCACACCAGTCATCAATCAAGACCATTGAGTATCTTTATAACCGCACCTTGAAAGTTCTAGACAAGAAGAGAATACGATATCATCATTGCCAAATTTGAACCAAATACAATATTTTAAGTTTTACCAATTTTATTTTGTTACACACAGTCAAACTGGTTTTTAAATGCTTGGATAACTCTGCTCCCCAATTGCTCTGCAAGGCAATTACAAGACTGCAAAGTGGTACCAGATCTACCACCCGAGCAATGTCAAAAGGCAACTGTTGTGTTCCATTTCGTAGGACATATTTTGCCCAGACTGCCTTTTCAATAAAAGGACCACAACTATGGAACTCTTTACCGGACACTTTGAAAAGTATACCTGCACTTGTCACTTTCAAAAAACAAACAAAATTATGGCTGGTTGAGCAACGATCGTGTTCCCATGTTTAGTTTTTACTAATTTTTACTAATCGGTTTTTATCTAGTCTGCACTTTGTCTGTGTTATTATTATTATTATTGGCTTTTATCTAGTTTGCACTTTTGTCTATATTATTACTATTATCATTATTATCGACTCATTCTATTTTTTATTTTCCTATTTTAATGATTTTGGATCTGTGTTGTTGTTGTTGGGGATACGTGTTGTAAATTAGCTTTGGCTACAAACACTATGATGCATACATTGGATAACTGTATCAGATATCTATGTTTTTGTATCCGTCCCTATTTCAAATAAACCTCTATATCAATCAATCAATGTTTATTTATATAGCCCTAAATCACAAGTGTCTCAAAGTGCTGCACAAGCCACAACGACATCCTCGGTACAATAACTACAAACGTAATAAAGCGATCACTTACTGTACAATGTCTGCTCTTACCTTCATGACAACTGATAGGCTGTCCATATCTTCCCATTTAGATGAAGAATTAATCATAATGAAGGGTTAACAAGGAAAAGTCTTCCTGCAGACACCGTCTTCAGTCGTGTGTGTTTGTCTCCATCTCCTGGTAGGAATTGAATGTCACAGATGAACAACTTCTAGATTGGTGGCTAAATCATCCTAATAGTCAGATGATAGGCTTTATTTATAATGAAGAATAACTTTGACTTAGCTGTGGGCTATCATTCCGCCGCAAAAAAATAGTTTGTTTGCGTACTATTAACAACATTGCTAATATTTGGTTGATATTCAGGTCACGATATGTATAAAGAGTATTTTTGGTGGGTTTTGGATGGGTATTTTGAGGGTTTTGTGGGAGTAGAAGAGACAGTCTATTGACTGACTATTTATGTGTTTATTTATTTACGTCTTAGAATGCATTAAAAACAGAAAAACATGTGTTTCATAGGAATTTTGTGAATGATAGACAGCACATCTCTTTTTAATTTTTGCATATTTCCAGAATGACTGTGATGATAACATGGTCAGAGTGCAGTAGTGTTACTTCAGTGACAACGTCAATCTACGGAAATGACCAAGAGACGTTCGGAGCGGAAATATTCAAAATGGCTGACTGAATTTGTGGCATTTTGTAATGTTAAGACGATATTTTCACCTCCTTTGCGGATTGTAAAGAAAATTGCATATGGTTTAATGCAGGGTTGTCAAACTCGTTTTCATTGAGGGCCACATCCCAGTTATGGTTGCACTCAGAGGGCCACTTTTAACAATGAGTAATGATAGTGGGGGATGTTGTCAGCGCTGCCTGCAGGAGCAAAAGTCACCGCCTCTGTCCATGGTGCTGAGGACAGAGCACCATCAGACGGGGGCGTGGCAGTGCTGACGGCGAGACACAGCTGGCAGGTGATTAGATTTCACAGGTGGTACGTGTTAATCTAATCATCTGTTGTCTTTAACAGTAAGTGGCCGGGAGCAGAAGAGGAGAGAGGATATGGACGTGACTGAAAAGCCACGTTCTGGGGGAGAAAGACTTTGAAAAAAACCTATGTACATTAAAACCTTTGTTAAAAACTGCACGCTTGGCTCTTGTGCCATGTCTTCAGTGGAACTGCGAGGAAGCGACTTTCACAGTAATATATAAATATACATGTGTATACAGTTTATAATACATTAACAATATATTTTTTTACATAAACTGCAAAAAAAAATATTACAAATTTATTTTAAAAACTGGCAGCTCAGTTACCAGAATTTTACAGTAAAAGCAGCGTTTTTTTTTTCAGCATATAAAAATAAAGAATACATGAAATGGAATGGAGAAACAATACCAAGCAACAGAGCTGCCAGTTTGTTTGTTTTTTACCGTAAAACCTTGTTTTTTTGTTTTGTTTTTTGTTTTAATGTTTTAATGTCTTACTGTAAATGGAAAAAAACAGTACCAAAGTTGTTTTTACGGTAAAAAAAAAAAAAAAAACTCAGTCGGCGGAATTTAACCGTAAAATCTATTGTCAATTTTACAGTCTACAATTTGATTGATCATTTGTTTTGAAATCATAAGTCAAGCAGATATTTAAGTACAGTATTTATCTGTATTTTATCAAAAAATATTTTGGAATACATGATAATTTAATATTTTGATAACATTGAATTTTAAAAGGTATGCAATTGCATGCAGTACATGATTTTTTAATGTCAAAAGGGAAATAACACATTTATTTAGTAAAAAAAGATTATTAATGCATATTATTTCCGGGCTTTCGCGGGCCACATAAAATAATGTGGCGTGCCAGATTTGGCCCCCAGGCCTCGACTTTGACACTTAGGGTTTAATAGATACAATGAAACACAGTTAGGCATATAAAGTCGACTTGTTTTTCCACTCAACTGGTACTTTAATACATGCAAAGACAGGCTAACTACATAATCATTTGGAATACACTCCAGGGCATTAACTGTACAATAATTATTAGTAAATGCATTTGGAAATGTCCAGGCTTGTTACACAAAGCTAATGGAGATGAAGTGTTTGGGATGGTAATCATTCAAAGCAGGCAATGATAGTGTAATGAAAAATAAGGGCCGGTCAAATGCATTGACATCATTCACACGGGTCATTGTCAACACTTCTCTCCCTCGTCAGTCATGTGATGTCTTCAAATAGCGTTTCCGTCATTCATCTTTAAGTAATAGTGTTTGATTGAACTTTCACTGCATAACCATCGCAAAATCAATCTTCAAAGTGGGTGATAACGCTTCACTATGTCTGAAATTTGCTTTGCTGTCAATCCTATAAAGAACGACGTCACTTATTCACTTATCTTGTGTTTGAATTTTTAACAGCCCAAAATAAGTCAGCCTCCTTTCCTTGTGTGACTTGTTTGCAGTGTCAGAACCTTTCATAAAGCATATGAATAAAAAAAAGCATCTACATTTATATAACCAAGCTATTTCCGTACTTAGATCAGGGACAATAATGATATTGTTCTGATTCCTGGCTCCCAAATCCATTTAATGTGCTGTGTGTGTTAAGACATTTTTTGAATCACATAAATATAAATCTGCAGATGCTGCTCCAACAAGCGCGTCTCTTTGATCTCTCTACGACTATTCTACTGTAGCGTTAGTATTATTTTTAAGGGGATATTTTTTTGCATGTTAATCTTTTTACCCAGGCATACTTACATAGATAAACCTTGTTTCCACTTGAGGTTTAGCATATAGACTAATATAATGCAAGTGTGGTCTCTTTTTAACCTATTCTAGTGAAGTGGCTGTGAAACTGTTACTGATATTGATTGTATTGATTTACCGTATTTTCCGGACCATAGGGCGCACCGGATTATAAGGTCTATCTTCGATCTTTTTTCATATATAAGGCGATAAGATTACAGGGCGCATTTAAGGTCTATTGAAATGCAATTTTCTTATTTAAACGGGGATAGCAGGTCCATTCTATGTGTCATACTTGATCATTTCGCGATATTGACATATTTTTGCTGAAAGGATTTAGTAGAGAACATCGACGATAAAGTTCACAAATTTTGGTCGCTGATAAAAAAAGCCTTGCCTGTACCGGAAGTAGCAGACGATATGCGCGTGACGTCACAGGTTGTGGAGCTCCTCACATCCGCACATTGTTTACAATCATGGCCACCAGCAGCGAGAGCGATTCGGACCGAGAAAGCGACGATTTCCCCATTAATTTGAGCGAGGATGAAAGATTTGTGGATGAGGAAAGTGAGAGTGAAGGACTAGAGGGCAGTGGGAGCGATTCAGATAGGGAAGATGCTGTGAGAGGCGGGTGGGACCTGATATTCAGCTGGGAATGACTAAAACAGTAAATAAACACAAGACATATATATACTCTATTAGCCACAACACAACCAGGCTTATATTTAATATGCCACAAATTAATCCCGCATAACAAACACCTCCCCCCTCCCGTCCATATAACCCGCCAATACAACTCAAACACCCGCACAACACACTCAATCCCACAGCCCAAAGTACCGTTCACCTCCCCAAAGTTCATACAGCACATATATTTCCCCAAAGTCCCCAAAGTTACGTACGTGACATGCACATAACGGCACGCACGTACGGGCAAGCGATCAAATGTTTGGAAGCCGTAACTGCATGCGTACTCACGGTACCGCGTCTGCGTATCCAACTCAAAGTCCTCCTGGTAAGAGTCTCTGTTGTCCCACTTCTCCACAGGCCAATGGTAAAGCTTGACTGTCATCTTTCGGGAATGTAAACAATGAAACACCGGCTGTGATATCCGGCACAACAGTCAGGGGGTGCATTCTGCTGCGGGGGTGCGTTATCCTGCACAACACCTGCCGCAATACACCGCTTCCCACCTACAGCTGTCTTCTTTGCTGTCTTCATTGTTCATTGAACAAATTGCAAAAGATTCACCAACACAGATGTCCAGAATACTGTGGAATTTTGCGATAAAAACAGACGACTTAATAGCTGGCCACCAATGCTGTCCCAAAACGTCCTCTACAATCCGTGACGTCACGCGCAGGCGTCATCATACCGAGACGTTTTCAGCAGGATATTAAGCGCAAAATTTAAAATTGCACTTTCGTTAGCTAACCCGGCCATATTGGCATGTGTTGCAATGTTAAGATTTCATCATTGATATATAAACTATCAGACTGTGTGGTCGGTAGTAGTGGGTTTCAGTAGGCCTTTAAAGGAGTTATATTATTATTTTTTTTTTTCTAAAATTAAAAAACGTCCTTGTGGTCTACATAACGTGTAATGGTGGTTCTTTGGTCAAAATGTTGCATAGACCATCTTCAAGCTACTTTCTGACAGTCGCTTCAGGATACGCCATTTTGTGGGAGGTCTTATTTACGTGGCTCACCTTCGGCAGCATCTTTTCTCCGTCATCTTTGTTGTAGCGGTGTAGCGTGCAAGGACGGGAGTGGAAGAAATGTCAAAAGATGGAGCTAACTGTTTTAATGACATTCACACTTTACTTCAATAACGGAGCAGCATCTTCTTATCCGCCGGAAATGTGTGCCGTGAAAAACTGTCCGACCGAAACTCTCTAATAAATAAAGTTCCTTGGGTGAATAAAGTAAAACTCACTACACCGGTATGTTTTAGCGCTTCCATAGCAGATATAAGAACTGAACACTACTTTAAATTATAAATGGAAACAGCGGAGGTTGAATGTCCCATAACAAGAAGATAGAGAAAAATAAATTTATTGACTACTACAAAGGCGGATGTACGTAATTTTTCAGGACTTATGCAGATCCCAAATACAGATCAGCAGTACCAGAATGTAAGAAAAGTTGGTTTTTGCATATTATTGTGAAACAAAACACCTATTTTGGCTATTTTGCGGTCCTTATACACACACCATAGTAATACTTATATCTCTGACTAAAGTTGCCGTAATGTGCTGACAATCTATCAAGCGGTGCGGCTTCAAAGTCATACTAAAACATTTTAACCGATTTTTGAACTAGAAGCTTGTGGGTGGCTACCAAAAGCGCCTTATTGCAGTAATACTTGCCAAGGGACATGTAACCAAATATTAACATTGCTGTATGTATACTTTTGACATACTTGCCAACCCTCCCGGATTTTCCGGGAGACTCCCGAAAGTCAGCGCCTTTCCCGAAAACCTCCCGGGACAAATTTTCTCCCGAAAATATCCCGAAATTCAGGCACATAATATAAACAGCGTACCTGCCCAATGACGTTATAACTGTAGAATGATCGAGGGCGAGTTCTTGGTTTCTTATGTGGGTTTATTGTTAGGCAGTTTCATTAACGTCCTCCCAGCGCGGTAACAACACACAACAACAGCAGTCACATTTTTGTCTACTGTAAAGCAGTTCGTCTGCCGTAAACAGCAATGTTGTGACACTCTTAAACAGGACAATACTGCCATCTAGTGCATTTGATAAAATCACTTTTTGCGTGCCACACAGCAATGCATCATCAGGGGTGGCTAGAAAAACAGCATGGTTAGAAAAATAGTGACAAATAGAACAAGGATGGACAATTCAACCCTTAACTCAACAATGAGTAGATGAGTGTTATGTGTGTGTATATGTGTAAATAAATGAACACTGAAATTCAAGTATTTCTTTTATTTATATATATATATATATATATGAAATACTTGACTTGGTGAATCCTAGCTGTAAATATACTCCTCCCCTCTTAACCACGCCCCCAACCACGCCCTGCCCCCCACCTCCCAAAATCGGAGGTCTCAAGGTTGGCAAGTATGACTTTTGACCGAGCAGATTTTGTCACATTTTCAGTAGACCCATAATAAATTCATAAAAGAACCAAACTTCATGGATGTTTTTTTTTGTGACCAACAAGTATGTGCTCCAATCACTCTATCACAAAAAAATAAGAGTTGTAGAAATGATTGGAAACTCTAGACAGCCATGACATTATGTTCTTTACAAGTGTATGTAAACTTTTGATCAGGACTGTATCTGCCGTTAAAAGAACATCTTCTATCTTCAAGTTATATTTCACTTTTCTTTTTGAAATACACGTAGACGCTTTCAAATTTTGAGGGATTGATGTGGTGATTAATTAAGCAGCCCTGTCCCCCTTTTCATGCAGTTACTTAATTACAAGCGAATTAAACAATGCCCATAGTGAATGAGGTCTAATCAGATGAATAGATGTTGCTAATTAAAGTGCTCGCCAGTCAAGAGGTGAACGAAATATGTATTTAAGATTCGCTCATAAATCCCAAGTATCGATTGGGACACAAAGGTCGGGAGATTCAATAAATAAGCCCGGCGTGCCTGCGTCATCATTCTCCACACACTTGAAGACAAAGCGGTTTAGATTGACTGCTGATGGCATCAAAGTATTTAATGTAAATTGCTGATACAAGCGGTATGAACCTGGGAGTCATTTTACGATATGCTTGTATATGTTGTATGATCTTTTATAGTACAGACTGTGATGCAATACATAGTCTAAAAGTTGTAAGAGTTCTTAGATATAAGTTTTGTTCATAAACAAGACATTGGTTTTATTAAAGTATATAGGTCGTCACATGATAATTGTGTCACAGCAAGGAAACAATGAATAAAAAAATAAAAAAATAAAAATAAATAAACTTTTTCTTGGATAGAAAAGAAAGTAAAACAATATAAAAACAATTTCATAAAGAATAGTAATTAATGAAAATGTTAGTGGACCAGCAGCACACACAATCATGTGTGCTTTAAAGGGGAACATTATCACAATTTCAGAATGGTTAAAACCATTAAAAATCAGTTCCCAGTGGCTTATTATTTTTTTCGAAGTTTTTTTCAAAATTTTACCCATCACGCAATATCCCTAAAAAAAGCTTCAAAGTGCCTGATTTTAACCATCGTTATATACACCCGTCCATTTTCCTGTGATGTCACATAGTGAAGCCAACACAAACAAACATGGCGGAAAGAACAACAAGCTATAGCGACATTAGCTCGGACTCAGACTCGGATTTCAGCGGCTAAAGCGATTCAACAGATTACGAATGTATTGAAACGGATGGTTGTAGTGTGGAGGCAGGTAGCGAAAACGAAATTGAAGAAGAAACTGAAGCTATTGAGCCATATCGGTTTGAACCGTATGCAAGCGAAACCGACGAAAACGACACGACAGCCAGCGACACGAGAGAAAGCTAGGACGAATTCGGCGATCGCCTTCTAACCAATGATTGGTATGTGTTTGTTTGGCATTAAAGGAAACTAACAACTATGAACTAGGTTTACAGCATATTGTCATGTCGGTGTAATCATGTTTTGTTTTAGTCATGTTTTGTTTAGTTATTGGACTCTTTAGTTTCTGGCTTTTCACTCCCTGGTTTTGTTTCCATAGTTACCCATTAGTTTCACCTGTTTCACGTTTGGACTCATTGTGCACTCTTGTTTGTCACCATAGCAACCCATTAGTTTTCACCTGTCACGTCACGCACCTGTTTCACGTTTTGAGTCACGCACCTGTTTTCACTAATCATGTCTGTAGTATTTAAGTTCATTGTTTTCATTTTGTCGTTCTGGTGACATCCCGCATTCTTACCCCTGTCACACTCTGTCTACCTCTGCGCACTTCATGCCATGTCCAAGTAAGTTTTTTCTATTAATGCCACAGTTAGTGTTTTTGTTTAATTGTTCACAGTTTTTTTGCCCACGTGCAAGTCTTTTTGTTTCGTTAGTCAAGTTTGTACATCCGCCTTGAGCGCGCTTTTTGTTCCTTTGAGTGTTATTATTAAATATGTATTTACCTTCACGCCATGACCAGTCCAGCTTTACTTGCATCTCGGGAAAACCAACACACCATAGTCCACGTCTTGACACATATGAAATACATTTGGCAACAACATGCACATTGAGAGTGCAGACAGCCCAATTTTCATCAATTAATATATTCTGTAGACATACCCTCATCCGCGCTCTTTTCCTGAAAGCTGATCTGTTCAGTTTTGGAGTTGATGTCAGCAGGCCAGAGAAGCTAGGGTCGATAGGGGGTTTAGCTCGCTCGTCTGCGGGAACAAACTGCCGCCATTGCTTGCCGTGCTACCGAGGTCCTTTGTCCCTGAATTGCTCACACACTCCGGCAGATTCAATGGGGGTCTGGCGGCAGATTTCTTTGACTTTATCGTTGGAAATGCATCTGCTTTGAGTGTCGCAGGATATCCACACATTCTTGCCATCTCTGTCGTAGCATAGCTTTCGTCGGTAAAGTGTGCGGAACAAACGTCCAATTTCTTGCCACTTTCGCATCTTTGGGCCACTGGTGCAACTTGAATCCGTCCCTGTTCGTGTTGTTACACCCTCCGACAACACACCGACGAGGCATGATGTCTCCAAGGTACGGAAAACAGTCGAAAAAACGGAAAATAACAGATCTGATTTGACTCGGTGTTTGAGAAAATGGCGGATTGCTTCCCGATGTGACGCCACGTTGTGACGTCATCGCTTCGAGAGCGAATATTAGAAAGGCGTTTAATTCGCCAAAATTCACCCATTTAGAGTTCGGAATTCGGTTAAAAAAATATATGGTCTTTTTTCTGCAACATCAAGGTATATATTGACGCTTACATAGGTCTGGTGATAATGTTCCCCTTTAAAGACTGTATCCCTTGCAGACTGTATTATTCTATATTGTAGGAACCAGAAGTTTTTAATAACAAAAAGAGACAGCCCCTTTTGTGTAAATGAGTGTGGATGGGGGAGGGAGGGTTTTCTTGGGTTGATGCACTAATGGTACCGTATTTTTCTGAGTATAAGTCGCACCGGAGTATAAGTCGCACCTGCCGAAAATGCATAATAAAGAAGGAAAAAAACATATATAAGTCGCACTGGAGCCCGGCCAAACTATGAAACAAACTGTGAGTTATAGTCCGAAAAATAAGGTAAGTGTATCTTGTGTTTTTTATGTTGTTTAAAATAAAAATAAAAAAATTAAAAAAAATAAATAATAAACAATATGGACCAAATAATGCATGAATAATCAAATAAGTACATGTTAACTGTAAAAACTGCCTTCTTTTCATAATGTTCTACCAACGGCCTTCAGATTTTTACACATACTGATTACCGAGAACAAAAATCAGTCGGTTATTACCGTATTTTTCGGACCATAGGGCGCACCGGATTATAAGGCGCACTGCCGATGAGCGGGTCTATTTTCAGAGATAAAAGACCTTAGGCTAGAAAATGTCCGATGCGTTGCAGCAATCAGCCTTAATGCATTGTGATTGTGGTGGCCACATTGAGAGAAAAAATGTGTCTGGGGGGGCCAATGTGTATGTGGGTATAAATGATGTATACACATTTAGATGTAAACAAAATCTGCTGTACAGTATGTGTGTTTGGGTCCCTTTTTTTCAGGAACACTAATACCAAAAGTGACAATGTCCGATAGAGTTCTAAAAAAGTTATGACAGACCACCTCAAAAAATACAAAAATCAGTTTTTTACTAAATGGGGACCCCCAAAATGCACGTTAAAATAAAGAAAGTGAGATTTACTATGAACAATAAAACACTGAATATTAACAACAAATGAACGTCTCTCCTCTTTTGCTTCTCAGACCAACTCCTCGATAGTTGTGTATCTTTTACAATCAGGCAAAACACAACAAAAATGTAACAAACAGCAGAATACGAACGCAAAGGGTAATAAACACCTACAATATGATATATTATCACTTTTATGCAGACATTTGTTGTAAATATTAGCTTCCGCATACATGCATTTCGGGCTGGCTGCTCCGAAAACAAACCCCGCCCACTCTGCTTTGTTCCTTGTCTGAGCTGCTGTGATGTAGATGACCACAACCAACTCAGTGGCCTAGTGGATGGAGTGTCCGCCCTGAGACTGGGAGGTTGTGAGTTCAAACCCCGGCCGAGTCTACCAAAGACTACAAAACAATGGGACCCATTACCTCCCTGCTTGGCACTCAGCATCAAGGGTTGGAATTGGGGGTTAAATCACCAAAATAATTCCCGAGCGCTGTGCACGCTGCTGCTCACTGCTCCCCTCACATCCCAGGGGGGGATCAAGGGTGATGGGTCAAGTGCAGAGAATAATTTCGCCACACCTAGTGTGTGTGTGACAATCATTGGTACTTTAACTTTAATTGTTTCCAAACGGTGTCTGTAACAAGGCAGTAAAACGGATGATCAAACAAAACAGAAGTCACCGTCATGGACCCACTAGCTGCGGAAGCTAGCTTCCCAATCAGAGAAACAGATGTGTGTGTGTGTGTGTGTGACTATCGTTGGGACTTTAACTTTAACATAATAACTCGTATGACACTCAAAAGAGGAGATTTCAACCATTGAAATACTTTCTATAGTTCAAGTTTAAAAAACAGCACTGCATATCATAATGGCGGCGACAGTTTTAATGTTAAAGGTCTAAAAAAATTATGTAAAACGTCCGGCGGGTCGGATTGAAAATCTTAACGGGCCGCATTTTGCCCAGGTCTGCTCTAAGGGTTAAAGACTTGAAAATGTAATTTTGTTTATAGATTATATGCAATCTGTTGTACATAAATGAAGGTGTGTGTTGCTGAGTCCGACCTGCACATAATCTGGACTGTACATAAATGCTTATTTTGAAAATGTAATTTTGTTTCTAGATTATATGCAATCTGTTGTGTTCCCTAATTTTCAGTGTACATAAATGAAGGTGTGTGTTGCTGAGCCCGACCTGGACATAATCTGGACAGGACCTGGTTTTAAGAACCCTTTAAACAATCTAACTTCATTGCCAACCTGGTCTGGTGAAGATAAGGTCCTTTTTAAAAAAAAATAAAAAATTAAAATAAGAGAAATAAATAAATAAAAATATATTGAATTAAAAAAGAAAGTAAAACAATATAAAAACAATTACATAAAAAATAGTCCATCCATCCATCCATCTTCTTCCGCTTAACCGAGGTCGGGTTGCGGGGGCAGCAGCCTAAGCAGGGAAGCCCAGACTTTCCTCTCCCCAGCCACTTCGTCCAGCTCCTCCCGGGGGATCCCGAGGCGTTCCCAGGCCAGCCGGGAGACATATTCTTCCCAACGTGTCCTGGGTCTTCCCCGTGGCCTCCCAGAGCTTTCTCTAAGGGAGAGCCCCGCCACCCGGCGGAGGAAACTCATTTCGGCCGCTTGTGCCCGTGATCTTGTCCTTTCGGTCATAACCCAAAGCTCATGACCATAGGTGAGGATGGGAACGTAGATCGACCGGTAAATTGAGAGCTTCGCCCTCCGGCTCAGCTCCTTCTTTACCACAACGGATCGATACAACGTCCGCATTACTGAAGACGCCGCACTGATCCGCCTGTCGATCTCACGATCCACTCTTCCTTCACTCGTGAACAAAACTCCTATATACTTGAACTCTTCCACTTGGGGGAGGGTCTCCTCCGCAACCCGGAGATGGCACTCCACCCTTTTCCGGGCGAGAACCATGGACTCGGACTTGGAGGTGCTGATTCTCATCCCAGTTGCTTCACACTCGGCTGCGAACCGATCCAGTGAGAGCTGAAGATCCTGGCCAGATGAAGCCACATAATCTGCAAAACGCAGAGACCTAATCCTGCAGCCACCAAACCGGATCCCCTCAACGCCTTGACTGCGCCTAGAAATTCTGTCCATAAAAGTTATGAACATAAACGGTGACAAAGGGCAGCCTTGGCGGAGTCCAACCCTCACTGGAAACGGGTCTGAGATACTGCCGGCAATGCGGACCAAGCTCTGACACTGATCATACAGGAAGAGGACCGCCACAATCAGACAGTCCGATACCCCATACTCTCTGAGCACTCCCCACAGGACTTCCCGAGGGACACGGTCGAATGCCTTCTCCAAGTCCACAAAACACATGTAGACTGGTTGGGCAAACTCCCATGCACCCTCAAGGACCCTGCCGAGAGTACAGAGCTGGTCCACAGTTCCACGACCAGGACGAAAACCACACTGTTCCTCCTGAATCCGAGGCTCGACTATCCGGCGTAGCCTCCTCTCCAGTACACCCGAACATACCCATAAAAAATAGTAATTAAAGAAATTATTAGTGAACCAGCAGCACACACAATCATGTGCTTTAAGGACTGTATCCCTTGCAGACTGTATTGTTTTATATTGTAGGAACCAGAATATTAATAACAGAAAGAAACAACCCTTTTGTGTGAATGAGTGTGAATGTTGGTGCACTGATTAAAGTGTATCTTGTTTTTTTATGTTGATTTAATAAAAAAAAAAATAAAAAAAATACTTTCTGGAGACTTGCAAAAACACTGGCTTACTCCCACCTTCAGGAAAATTAGGCACAAACTTGATTTCGCATCGTCTCCTGTTTCCTTTTTATAATCTGTTTCTTAGTTTCAATAAACATAATATTATTCATCTCACTGAAAAGGTATAAACTAATCTGCAAGGGATCAAATGCCCACTTTTACCCCGTTATATAAAACGCTTGCATTTTAGTGGAAGACAACTTCACCTCCTGGGCTTCTTTTACAGTCCACCAGTTCCCTGTCATGTCTTCACTAGTATGCGATGTAACATTTGCTTCCTAATTTGACAGCACTTCAGTCTTTTAACTCTCAGTCAGCAGAACCAACTCTGGTGTGTTGCATTCTATTTTTACATGAGTGCACATCTCATTGATTGGAATACTTTTTTGTTCCTGTTTACCTGCCCTTTCAGATCACGACTGGAATCCTGCAGAATCATACTGCATTCCTTTTTCCTAGTCCCGCGTTTTTTTGTTCGAATAAAAATTAATTCATGCACACATCGGTACTTACCCACATGCATAGGTACCAGTGACGTGCGGTGAGGTTGATGGCTGGTGAGGCACTGACTTCATCACAGTCAGATTTACAAACATATGAACCCTAAAGAGTATCTTATTCACCATTTGATTGGCAGGAGTTAACGGGTTATGTTTAAAAGCTCATACCAGCATTCTTCCCTGCTTGGCACTCAGCATCAAGGGTTGGAATTGGGGGTTAAATCACCAAAAATTATTCCCGGGCGCGGCGCCGCTGCTGCCCACTGCTCCCCTCACCTCCCAGGGGGTGAATAAGGGGATGGGTCAAATGCAGAGGACAAATTTCACCACACCTAGTGTGTGTGTGACAATCATTGGTACTTTAACTTAACTTTAACTTTACACATACAAACTGTAGCACACAAAGAAGCACATTTAATAAAAAAACGTTATTATGGTCTTACCTTTACTTGTAAATGCGCCGCTGTTGTGCTGGATTAATGAACCCCCTGATGGGAGTGTTATATCAACTAAAGCCCTCACTTCAACTTTCCACGTGCAAGATTGAATCTATTTAAAAAAGTGTAACCGAGGGTTTATAAATGTCGCCTATACTGTATGAAACTACAAAATAACAAACACGGAGGCTCCAGTTTACACGAGGACCACTTTATTTACCTTCTTTCAAAAACCTCCGCAACGTGACATCACTTTCGCTCTTAGCGCCTTCAAAATAAAAGCTCAAGGCAAATACTGTATAACAGCGCATAACAGGAACTTAACATCACAAAGAGGAAAGCCCATAAAAATAGGTTACAAAAGTTATTTAATAAGAAGCCAAAAAGTGCAAAAACAATAATGTTCGTGTTGGAGGAGTTGTGAATTAGGTACACCTGCAGTCTGCAGGTGTACCTAATGTTGTGGCCCTGCAGTCATTCACAACTCCTCCAACACGAACATTATTGTTTTTGCACTTTTTGGCTTCTTATGAAATAACTTTTTTAAATAGATTCAATCTTGCACGTGGAAAGTTTAAGTGTGGGCTTTAGTTGATATAACACTCCCGTCAGTGGTTGCCGTGCATTCTACGGCGGGGGTGCAGGAGGCGAGCCTCAGCCAGTGCGTCTTTTGCAGCCGTTTTATGATCGCTCAGCACAAGAAATACGTTACACACATACAGTTGTTGACAAAATACACTGTACATTATATACCTCAGCTAACTAAACTATGGAAATGTATAATATAGTTCATATAGCAATACGGTCTCACTGCACAGCAGACCAGCAGTTGGCCGAGTCCGTCCATGTTGAGGCACTGAGTGACGTGCCTCAACTGGCTGCTGATCACCGCACCGTCTCTTCTCAGTATTTGAACGGCAAATGTGAAAATTCAGCGATTTTGAATAAAAATAATCTAAAACTGGTGAAGTTAAATGGAAAATAACTTTATAGTATAATCACTGGATACATTTAACAATATAATATATATTTTTTTCTTTTTACATTTTTTTTCTTTCCATGATGGCAGGTGAGGCCCCGCCTCTAGTGACTGCACGTCACTGATAGGTACATACGCTTTCACATACCGTATTTTTCGGACTATAATTCTCAGCTTTTTTCATAGTTTGGCCAGGGGTGCGACTTATACTCAGGAGCGACTTATGTGTGAAATTATTAACACATTACCGTAAAATATGAAATAATATTATTTAGCCCCTTCACGTAAGAGACTAGACGTATAAGATTTCATGGGATTTAGCGATTGTTTGGTAAACGTATAGCATGTTCTATATGTTATAGTTATTTGATTGACTCTTACCATAATATGTTACGTTAACATACCAGGCACGTTCTCAGTTGGTTATTTATGCCTCATATAACGTACACTTATTCAGCCTGTTGTTCACTATTCTTTATTTATTTTAAATTACCTTTCAAATGTCTATTCTTGGTGTTGGGTTTTATCAAATAAATTTCCCCAAAAAATGCGACTTATACTCCGGTGCAACTTATATTTGTTTTTTTCCTTCTTTATTATGCATTTTCGGCCGGTGCGACTTATACTCCGGAGCGACTTATACTCCGAAAAATACGGTACATACACAAATACAGTACATGCATACAAATGCACATTTACTGTACGTATACAAGCACATATGCATACATACACTCATGTATATAGTCACGTTTCATCAAACATGTATCGACGTTGTTCCCCTAGGGCGGGGGTCAGCAACCCGCGGCTCTTTAGTGCCGCCCGAGTGGCTCCCTGGAGCATTTTTAAAAAAGGATTGGAAAATGGAAAAAAAATGGGAGAAAAATACAAACAAACGCAACCGTTTGTTTACATGTTAAATCTTCCACTCCCTCTTTGTCTCATTTTGTCCACCAAACGTTTTATACTTTGCGTGAACATTGATGTTATTGACTTGTGTGGAGTGCTAATCAGGCATATTTGGTCAGCCTGCTCAGTGGCCTTGTGGTTAGAGTGTCCGCCCTGAGATCGGTAGGTTGTGAGTTCATACCCCGGAATCAAACCAAAGACTATAAAAATCGGACCAATTACCTCCCACTCAACATCAAGGGTTGGAATTAAGGGTTAAATCACCAAAATGATCCCCGAGCGTGGCTGCTGCTCACTGCTCCCCTCACCTCCCAGGGGGTGGAACAAGGGGATGGGTCAAATGCAGAGAGTAATTTCACCACGCCTAGTGTGTGTGTGTGTGTGTGTGAGACTATCAGTGGTACTTTATTTTTATTTTTTTTAGCATGAGTGCAAGCTGATCAATGCTAAAATGCTATCTAGGCTGGCTGTATGTACATATTGCATCATTATGCCTCATATGTAGGTATATATGAGCTCATTTAATATCCTTTACTTTTATCCTCTTTGTATATATTTAGTTTTGCATATCTCATGACACATTATCTGTACGTACTATTGGCTGCATTTCTCATAGTTGTTTGTGTGCCATGTTGTTCCAGACCACAGCAAACGTTACCTAGCTTTACAAAGATTGTAATAAATCTACTAAAGAAAACAGTCTGCCGTTTCCTTTAACTTGGACACACACATCTATACCGTTGGCCATTAAAAGCCAGTAATTTCCAGGAGTTATCTCACCTTCTGAGTAGCCTCTGATTTACTAATGGTTTCTAATGTTGTAAAAATGTGTAGAATAAATATTACATTTCAACATTTCTGTCAACGAAGATTTGCTTCAGCCTGCGACACATAGTCATTTTGATAGTAGGCTATTGTAGCTAATATAGACACTCACGTCATGTGTTGCCTTTATTATAAGACTTATATACGGCTTTTAATTTTTTCCGGCTCCGGACAGATTTGTATTTTGTATTTTTGGTCCAATATGGCTCTTTCAACGTTTTGGGTAAAACACGGCACACTGACAAAGCTTAGTCTATTCTTGCTATAACAATCTACAAGGTTAATACAGTTCGCTTCTCTTTCTTCTCCTCCATTCATCTGCTCTCTTTTGTAATTCAAGTTGCCATTACGTCTATGTATTGTTGCATTTGAAAACATTGTTTTGTTGATAATAGAGGTACTTATTGTTATAATTAATTATCAATACTGCTATTTCTATTGGTATTTGTATTGCTCCATTTGTAGTGCAATAATGCTCATTGTCTTTTCTGTGTTATTAATATTTTAATTCACTAACTGCTTCTTTGCTATCCCTTTTTGTATCATATTTGCTGATGTTGTTTTGTTGCTGTTGTTGTTGTCTCTCTGTCTTATCCCCCTCTTGTCCCCGCAAGTTCCCCCTCTGTCTTCCTTCTTTTTTTCTTCTTTTTTCTATCTCCTCCTGCTCTGTTCCGGCTGCGACAAACATGAATATAAATCCATTGAATGAAGTCTGTGGAAGTGGCTTCCGAGCGGGTTCCGCTGATCACACACGTCCACAGGAGTCCGGCGTTCAGAGTTGAACGAGGTTTTATTCACCATCAATGATTTCAATATTCGACTTTTCAGTCCCGACCGCTACTGTTAAAGACAACAAGTGATTAGACAACTCGTACCACCTGGGAAATCTAATCACCTGTCAGCTGTGTTTCGAAGCCGGCCCTGCCACACCCCTGTCTGCCAGCGCGCTGTCCTCAGCACCTTGGACAGCGATGGTGACCTTCGCTCCCGCAGGCAGCGCTGGCCACGCCTCCCTCCACAAAGTCAAATACAAATAAGGCAACAACTTATCTTTTGTAAAGTAAATATATACAGCAAATATGGGTATCTACATCAAAAATATGATTTGTCTGAGTGTCTGGACAGGACAAAAAAATATTTAAAAAAATAATCAAGTACAAACCCCGTTTCCATATGAGTTGGGAAATTGTGTTAGATGTAAATATAAATGGAATACAATGATTTGCAAATCATTTTCAACCCATATTCAGTTGAATATGCTACAAAGACAATGTATTTGATGTTCAAACCCATCCATCCATCCATTTTCTACCGCTTATTCCCTTTTGGGGTCGCGGGGGGCGCTGGAGCCTATCTCAGCTACAATCGGGCGGAAGGCGGGGTACACCCTGGACAAGTCGCCACCTCATCGCAGGGCCAACACAGATAGACAGACAACATTCACACTCACATTCACACACTAGGGCCAATTTTTTTAGTGTTGCCAATCAACCTATCCCCAGGTGCATGTCTTTGGAGGTGGGAGGAAGCCGGAGTACCCGGAGGGAACCCACGCAGTCACGGGGAGAACATGCAAACTCCACACAGAAAGATCCCGAGCCCGGGATTGAACCCAAGACTACTCAGGACCTTCCTATTGTGAGGCAGGTGCACTAACCCCTGTTTCACCGTGCTGCCTGATGTTCAAACTGATAAACATATATATTTTTTTTGCAAATAATCATTAACTTTAGAATTTGATGCCAGCAACACGTGACAAAGAAGTTGGGAAAGGTGGCAATAAATACTGATAAAGTTGAGGAATGCTCATCAAACACTTATTTGGAACATCCCACAGGTGTGCAGGCAAATTGGGAACAGGTGGGTGCTATGATTAGGTATAAAAGTAGATTTCATGAAATGCTCAGTCATTCACAAACAAGGATGGGGCGAGGGTCACCACTTTGTCAACAAATGCGTGAGCAAATTATTGAACAGTTTAAGAAAAAACTTTCTCAACCAGCTATTGCAAGGGATTTAGGGATTTCACCATCTACGGTCCGTAATATCATCAAAGGGTTCAGAGAATCTGGAGAAATCACTGCACGTAAGCAGCTAAGCCCGTCACCTTCGATCCCTCAGGCTGTACTGCATCAACAAGCGACATCAGTGTGTAAAGGATATCACCACATGGGCTCAGGAACACTTCAGAAACCCACTGTCAGTAACTACAGTTGGTCGCTACATCTGTAAGTGCAAGTTAAAACTCTCCTATGCAAGGCGAAAACCGTTTATCAACAACACCCAGAAACGCCGCCGGCTTCGCTGGGCCTGAGCTCATCTAAGATGGACTGATACAAATTGGAAAAGTGTTCTGTGGTCTGACGAGTCCACATTTCAAATTGTTTTTGGAAACTGTGGACGTCGTGTCCTCCGGACCAAAGAGGAAAAGAACCATCCGGATTGTTATAGGCGCAGAGTTGAAAAGCCAGCATCTGTGATGGTATGGGGGTGTATTAGTGCCCAAGACATGGGTAACTTACACATCTGTGAAGGCGCCATTAATGCTGAAAAGTACATACAGGTTTTGGAGCAACATATGTTGCCATCCAAGCAACGTTACCATGGACGCCCCTGCTTATTTCAGCAAGACAATGCCAAGCCACGTGTTACATCAACGTGGCTTCATAGTAAAAGAGTGTGGGTACTAGACTGGCCTGCCTGTAGTCCAGACCTGTCTCCCATTGAAAATGTGTGGCGCATTATGAAGCCTAAAATACCACAACGAAGACCCCCGGACTGTTGAACAACTTAAGCTGTACATCAAGCAAGAATGGGAAAGAATTCCACCTGAGAAGCTTCAAAAATGTGTCTCCTCAGTTCCCAAACATTTACTGAGTGTTGTTAAAAGGAAAGGCCATGTAACACAGTGGTGAACATGCCCTTTCCCAACTACTTTGGCACGTGTTGCAGCCATAAAATTCTAAGTTAATGATTATTTGCAAAAAAAAAAATCAAGTTTATGAGTTTGAACATCAAATATGTTGTCTTTGTAGTGCATTCAACTGAATATGGGTTGAAAAGGATTTGCAAATCATTGTATTCCGTTTATATTTACATCTAACACAATTTCCCAACTCATATGGAAACGGGGTTTGTACTTAAAACCATGGCACGACAAAAATGCAAAATAACATAAAAAAGTTACATTTTGATGGCCCGACTTTTTTTTTGCGCTGTACTGTATGTGGTCCTTTCAGCGAGAACTCTTTCGGGAGTCAATATCCTGCAAAATCCTTTGTTTTTTTTGTCATCTGGTGGGTGGTGGCAGCCGAGATATGGACTGAAACTCAGTCAACACTAACCACTGAAGCTGCCATTCTCTTTTTGTATACACAATTCCATTTATTTTTTTTCCTATGATGAAATCGACCAGTATCAGCCACTTTGTCTCGTCTGTAGTCATCGCCGGCACTCTGGAGATGGACTCCCTGTTCATATTCACTGTGTTAAGTGTTTTATCTGCAAACAATGATTCGATGCTCTGTGGTCTACCACAAGCTGGGCTTCTCGCACATCAAGTGGAGTGCTATTAGGGAATACATGTGGGGGGGGGTGAGAGAGTGGACAAAGCCCCTTTTGCTCTGCAGCAATTGTGCTGACCGGGCTATTTTGATGGACAGGCCACGTCTGTATGTATTGGCGGTTCCTACGTGACACGAGCAGCAGTGTTTGGCGAAGCCCGGGTGGGGGGGGGGGGGGACACTGCAAAACAAACAGGTTCAATAGAGGTCTGATGAGTGGTCTTGTTTTGAGTCCTCAGCACAATCATGAAAGAAGACAGGTGGGATGGTCAGCCCAATTTAAAAAAAAAAAAAAACACATCCGAGCCTTTATTTTACTCGCATGTTGGTTGTACTGTTAAATGACTGAAATTTGCTGACTAGGTTACATTTAGGGATGTCCGATAATGGCTTTTTGCCGATATCCGATATTTCGATATTGTCCAACTCTTTAATTACCGATACCGATATCAACAGATATGTGCAGTTGTGGAATTAACACATTATTATGCCTAGTTTGGACATCCAGGTATGGTGAAGATAAGGTACTTTTAAAAAAAAATTATAGAATAAAATAAGATAAATAAATAAAAAACATTTTCTTGAATAAAAAAGAAAGTAAAACAATATAAAAACAGTTACATAGAAACTAGTTATTAATTAAAATTATTAAAATTAACTGTTAAAGGTTAGTACTATTAGTGGACCAGCAGCACACACAATCATGTGTGCTTACGGACTGTATCCCTTGCAGACTGTATTGATATATATTGATATATAATGTAGGAACCAGAATATTAATAACAGAAAGAAACAACCCTTTTGTGTGAATGAGTGTAAATGGGGCATGGAGGTTTTTTGGGTTGGTGCACTATTTGTAAGTGTATCGTGTGTTTTTTATGTTGATTTAATAAAAAAAAAAAAAAATAAATAAAAAAAAACGATACTGATAATAAAAACAACAATATTGATCATTTCCGATATTACATTTTAACGCATTTATCGGCCGATAATATCGGCAGGCCGATAATTATCTATGAACTAGGTTTACAGCATATCAATCAATCAATCAATAAATCTTTATTTATATAGCCCTAAATCACAAGTGTCTCAAAGGGCTGCACAAGCCACAACGACATCCTCGGTACAGAGCCCACATAAGGGCAAGGAAAAACTCACCCCAGTGGGACGTCGATGTGAATGACTATGAGAAACCTTGGAGAGGACCGCATATGTGGGTAACCCCCCCCCCCCTCTAGGGAGACCGAATGCAATGGATGTCGAGTGGGTCTAACATAATATTGTGAGAGTCCAGTCCATAGTGGATCCAACATAATAGTAAGAGTCCAGTCCATAGTGGGGCCAGCAGGACACCATCCCGAGCGGAGACGGGTCAGCAGCGCAGAGATGTTCCCAGCCGATGCACAGGCGAGCGGTCCACCCCGGGTCCCGACCCCGGACAGCCAGCACCCCATCCATGGCCACCGGATCTGTGTGTCTCCCCTTCCACAAGGGATAGGGGGGAGCAGAGGAGAAAAGAAAAGAAACGGCAGATCAACTGGTCTAAAAAAGGGGGGCTATTCAAAGGCTAGAGTATACAAATGAGTTTTGAGATGGGACTTAAATGTTTCTACTGAGGTAGCATCTCTAACTGTTACCGGTAGGGCATTCCATAGTGCTGGAGCCCGAATAGAAAACGCTCTACAGCCCGCAGACTTTTTTTGGGCTCTGGGAATCACTAATAAGCCGGAGTTCTTTGAACGCAGATTTCTTGCCGGGACATATGGTACAATACAATCGGCAAGATAGGCTGGAGCTAGACCGTGTAGTATTTTATACGTAAGTAGTAAAACCTTAAAGTCACATCTTAAGTGCACAGGAAGCCAGTGCAGGTGAGCCAGTATAGGCGTAATATGATCAAACTTTCTTG
Source organism: Nerophis lumbriciformis (assembly GCF_033978685.3). Taxonomy (NCBI): domain Eukaryota; kingdom Metazoa; phylum Chordata; class Actinopteri; order Syngnathiformes; family Syngnathidae; genus Nerophis; species Nerophis lumbriciformis. The sequence continues at coordinate 25,848,337 of NC_084575.2, forward strand.
TTCTTGTCAAAAGTCTAGCAGCCGCATTTTGTACCAACTGTAATCTTTTAATGCTAGACATAGGGAGACCCGAAAATAATACGTTACAGTAATCGAGACGAGACGTAACGAACGCATGAATAATGATCTCAGCATCGCTAGTGGACAAAATGGAACGAATTTTAGCGATATTACGGAGATGAAAGAAGGCCGTTTTAGTAACACTCTTAATGTGTGACTCAAAGGAGAGAGTTGGGTCGAAGATAATACCCAGATTCTTTACTGATTCGCCTTGTGTAATTGTTTGGTTGTCAAATGTTAAGGTGGTATTATCAAATAAATGTCGGTGTTTAGCAGGACCGATAATCAGCATTTCCGTTTTCTTAGTGTTGAGTTGCAAGAAGTTAGCGGACATCCATTGTTTAATTTCATTAAGACACGCCTCCAGCTGACTACAATCCGGCGTGTTGGTCAGCTTTAGGGGCATGTAGAGTTGGGTGTCATCAGCATAGCAATGAAAGCTAACACCGTATTTGCGTATGATGTCGCCTAGCGGCAGCATGTAGATACTAAAGAGTGCAGGGCCAAGAACCGAACCTTGGGGGACTCCGCACGTTACCTTAACATAGTCCGAGGTCACATTGTTATGGGAGACGCATTGCATCCTGTCAGTAAGATAAGAGTTAAACCACGACAAGGCTAAGTCTGACATACCAATACGTGTTTTGATACGCTCTAATAAAATTTTATGATCGACGGTATCGAAAGCAGCGCTAAGATCAAGAAGCAGCAACATAGATGACGCATCAGAATCCATCGTTAGCAGTAGATCATTAGTCATTTTTGCGAGGGCTGTCTCCGTAGAGTGATTTGCCCTGAAACCGGATTGAAAAGGTTCACAGAGATTGTTAGACATTAAGTGTTCATTTAGCTGCTGTGCGACAATTTTTTCGAGGATTTTCGAGATAAACGGAAAGTGGGACACCGGCCGGTAGTTTACCATGAGGTCAGGATCGAGGTTAGGTCTTTTGAGCAAAGGATGATTTACCGCTTTTTTGAATGCTAGTGGAACAGTGCCAGAGGAAAGTGATAAGTTTATAATATTTAGCACTGATGGACCTAATAATACAAAAAGCTCCTTAATAAGTTTCCCAGGAAATGGGTCAAGTAAACATGTTGTTTGTTTTGTCCCCTTAACACATCTTAACAATTCCTCTAATGTTATTTCATCAAAGAGAGAGAAACTATTTTGGAGGGCGGTATCCTTCGTAGATACAGTCGTATCTGTGTTAATAGAACCCAGTTGTAGCTGCGATGCATTGTCTTTAATCTCCTTTCTAATGAGTTCAATTTTCTTATTAAAGAAATTCATAAAATCATCTGCTGAGTGGGTGGAGCTACTGGGAGGAGTCCCTTGTTGGGTTAGCGATGCTACTGTACTAAACAAAAATTTCGGATCATTTTTGTTGAGGTGGATGAGATTTGAGTAATATTTAGCTTTAGCTAGGGTAAGCATGTGTTTATAAGTTGTTAAACTATCACTCCATGCTTGATGGAAAACCTCAAGTTTAGTAGCGCGCCATTTGCGTTCCAGCTTTCTACATGATAATTTATGGGCTCTAGTTTCTTCTGTAAACCATGGGGTGCGCCTTTTAGGGGCTCTTTTAAGCTTTAGCGGTGCTATACTATCAATGGTGTCGCGCAGGGCGTCGTTAAAGTTGTTAGTGAGGTTATCAATAGAGCCGACATAGTTTGGGAATGGTGCCATTACCGAAGGCAGTAGGCCAGCAAGAGTCATCGTTGTGGCAGCATTAATGTTGCGGCTGCTATAGTAGTTATTATTATTAGTTTGTTGACAATGAGTCAGAACTTCGAATTTTATAAGGTAATGATCGGACATTACTTTAGTATACGGGAGTATCGTAACTTTGGAGGTGGTGACACCCCTGACCAGCACTAGATCTATCGTATTTCCGTTGCGATGCGTAGGTTCATTTATTATTTGTGTAAGACCACAGCTATCAATTATAGTCTGGAGCGCCATGCACTGAGGGTCCGATGGGGTATTCATATGGATATTAAAGTCCCCCATTATGATTATATTGTCGGCGTGCGTCACTAAATCAGCAACGAACTCTGAAAATTCACTGATGAAGTCCGAATTGGGTCCTGGGGGGCGGTAGATAACAGCCAGGTGGAGAGGCAACGGTGCGACAAACCTCATAGTAAGCATCTCAAACGAGTTATATTTATTATTTAGGTTCGGGGTAAGATTAAAGTTTTTATTGTGGATGAGTGCAACTCCCCCACCCCTTTTAATGGGACGGGCAATATGCGCTCCCGCATAGCCAGGAGGAGACGCCTCACCCAGCGCAAAGAAATCGTCTGGTTTGAGCCAGGTCTCGGCGAGACCAATAACGTCAAGATTATTGTCTCTAATGACCTCATTAACTAATAACGTTTTGGAAGATAATGATCTTATGTTTAAGAAGCCCATATTATAGGTAGTGGGCTGTTTTGAGGAGTTTTTGTTGAAATTATCCGTAGTAGCAATATTAATAATGTTGTGTTTATTATGTGTAATGCACTTTAAATAATTTCGACCATATCTAGGAATTGATATGACGGGAATTTTCCGATTGTTTGCTTGATGTTGTGATAAACCGAACGCATCATAACTTGCCACCTCAGTAGAGTGCATGTCTACTTCTGACACAGAAAAAACATTTTTTGAGTTGTGTATTGTTGTAAAATAGTTGCTATGTGTGCAGGTATTTTCCAGCCTGGCGCTGGCTAGTTCTATTTTAACTGACTTCTCACCCGGACTAGCGCTTCTTTGAGGATTAGCCTTTCGCTTTGTTGTTAGCCCCGCTCGGCATCCCCGCTTCTGCTTCCGCTCACACCGCTTACGTGTCTTCCGTTGACGGTCCCCGCTGGCACTTAACTCCGCTGCTTTCGAGGCCGCTGGATGTAGCCAGCGAAGAATCCCCATGCTAGCGAGGAGGTCGAAAGTACCCGCATCTTTCAGCCTATAACGGCCCGATCTATCCACATCCAGAATCGTCTGTCGGTCGTATCTGATCACGAAGTGTCCACGCTGTGAGCCAGCCATGAAATAGACAGAATTGACGGGTATTTTTGCCAAATCGCTCTACACTTCCAAGAGCGTCTGCAAGCCGCTGCCATCAGGGTGCCGCCATCTTGCCAAAACCAATCAATCAATCAATCAATCTTTATTTATATAGCCCTAAATCACAAGTGTCTCAAAGGGCTGCACAAGCCACAACGACATCCTCGGTACAGAGCCCACATAAGGGCAAGGAAAAACTCACCCCAGTGGGACGTCGATGTGAATGACTATGAGAAACCTTGGAGAGGACCGCATATGTGGGTAACCCCCCCCCCCTCTAGGGGAGACCGAAAGCAATGGATGTCGAGTGGGTCTGACATAATATTGTGAGAGTCCAGTCCATAGTGGATCCAACATAATAGTAAGAGTCCAGTCCATAGTGGGGCCAGCAGGACACCATCCCGAGCGGAGACGGGTCAGCAGCGCAGAGATGTTCCCAGCCGATGCACAGGCGAGCGGTCCACCCCGGGTCCCGACTCTGGACAGCCAGCACTTCATCCATGGCCACCGGACCTGTGCCCCCCCCCCCCCACCCCCCCCCTCAAGGAAAAGGGGAGCAGAGGAGAAAAGAAAAGAAACGGCAGATCAACTGGTCTAACAGGGGGGCTATTTAAAGGCTAGAGTATACAAATGAGTTTTAAGATGGGACTTAAATGCTTCTACTGAGGTAGCATCTCTAATTGTTACCGGGAGGGCATTCCATAGTACTGGAGCCCGAATAGAAAACGCTCTATAGCCCGCAGACTTTTTTTGGGCTCTGGGTATCACTAATAAGCCGGAGTTCTTTGAAAGCAGATTTCTTGCCGGGACATATGGTACAATGCAATCGACAAGATAGGACGGAGCTAGACCGTGTAGTATTTTATACGTAAGTAGTAAAACCTTAAAGTCACATCTTAAGTGCACAGGAAGCCAGTGCAGGTGAGCCAGTATAGGCGTAATATGATCAAACTTTCTTGTTCTTGTCAAAAGTCTAGCAGCCGCATTTTGTACCAACTGTAATTTTTTAGGGAGACCCGAAAATAATACGTTACAGTAGTCGAGACGAGACGTAACGAACGCATGAATAATGATCTCAGCGTCGCTAGTGGATAAAATAGAACGAATTTTAGCGATATTACGGAGATGAAAGAAGGCCGTTTTAGTAACACTCTTAATGTGTGATTCAAAGGAGAGAGTTGGGTCGAAGATAATACCCAGATTCTTTACTGATTCGCCTTGTGTAATTGTTTGGTTGTCAAAGGTGGTATTATTAAATAAATAATAAATAATAATAAATATGAAAAACATTTGGCAACAACATGCACTTTGAGAGTGCAGACAGCCCAATTTTCATCAATTAATATATTCTGTAGACATACCCTCATGTCAGCAGGCCAGGGAAGCTAGGCTCGATATTCTTCTCTTGATCATCTTCGGGACGGTGTGAGCCAAGACATCCAGGGGGTTTAGCTCGCTCGTCTGCGGGAACAAACTACCGCCATTGCTTGCCGTGCTACCGAGGTCCTTTGTCCCTGAATTGCTCACATACTCCGACAGATTCAATGGGGGTCTGGCGGCAGATTTCTTTGACTTTATCGTTGGAAATGCATCTGCTTTGAGTGTCGCAGGATATCCACACATTCTTGCCATCTCTGTCGTAGCATAGCTTTCGTCGGTAAAGTGTGCGGAACAAACGTCCAATTTCTTGCCACTTTCGCATCTTTGGGCCACTGGTGCAACTTGAATCCGTCCCTGTTCGTGTTGTTACACCCTCCGACAACACACCGACGAGGCATGATGTCTCCAAGGTACGGAAAACAGTCGAAAAAAACGGAAAATAACAGAGCTGATTTGACTCTGTGTTTGAGAAAATGGCGGATTGCTTCCCGATGTGACGCCACGTTGTGACGTCATCGCTCCGAGAGCGAATATTAGAAAGGCGTTTAATTCGCCAAAATTCACCCATTTAGAGTTTGGAAATCGGTTAAAAATATATATGGTCTTTTTTCTGCAACATCAAGGTATATATTGACGCTTACATAGGTCTGGTGATAATGTTCCCCTTTAAGTCCCAAGAGTAGCCCTATATAGGACTCCCGGAGGAAAAAGAAAGAGACAACGACCCAAGGCCATGTGGGTGTCGCACTGTGGAAGACTGAATGGATCTGACTTGGGAAAATATCCAGAAGACAGCCCAAAATCGACAAGAGTGAAGGACCTTCGTTGCTTCCCTAAATGCTGGAGGCACGGCAGGCAGTAAGTCATTTGGTAAGTTCGCTTCTGCCTTGGAGACTTTGTATGCGTGAGAAACATGAAACTCAAATTATTTGATGCTTGTTTATATTGACAAATGTGGTGTTTTAGACTGCAAAATTGTTCAAATAAGGACAATGATCATGTACCTCAAGCTTGTGGGCTTTTGTGTGCTTGGCTGTTGAGTAGCTGCTAGCGCCTAGTAACTCAGGGTATGTTTACCTTTTTGTAAATGACTTCACAACAAGAAGACATCGAACTTGTGTGCTCATTGGGAGACATTTAAATGTTAAAGGGGAACATTATCACCAGACCTATGTAAGCGTCAATATATACCTTGATGTTGCAGAAAAAAGACCATATATTTTTTTAACCGATTTCCGAACTCTAAATGGGTGAATTTTGGCGAACTAAATGCCTTTCTATTATTCGCACATCGGGAAGCAATCCACCATTTTCTCAAACACCGAGTCAAATCAGCTCTGTTATTTTCCGTTTTTTTGACTGTTTTCCGTACCTTGGGGACATCATGCCTCGTCGGTGTGTTGTCGGAGGGTGTAACAACACGAACAGGGACGGATTCAAGTTGCACCAGTGGCCCAAAGATGCAAAAGTGGCAAGAAATCGGACGTTTGTTCCGCACACTTTACCGACGAAAGCTATGCTACGACAGAGATGGCAAGAAAGTGTGGATATCCTGCGACACTCAAAGCAGATGCATTTCTAACGATAAAGTCAAAGAAATCTGCCGCCAGATCCCCAGGAAAAGAGAGCGGATGAGGGTATGTCTACAGAATATATTAATTGATGAAAATTGGGCTGTCTGCACTCTCAAAGTGCATGTTGTTGCCAAATGTATTTCATATGCTGTAAACCTAGTTCATAGTTGTTAGTTTCCTTTAATGCCAAACAAACACATACCAATCGTTGGTTAGAAGGCGATCGCCGAATTCGTCCTCGCTTTTCCCGTGTCGCTGGCTGTCGTGTCGTTTTCGTCGGTTTCGCTTGCATACGGTTCAAACCGATATGGCTCAATAGCTTCAGTTTCTTCTTCAATTTCGTTTTCGCTACCTGCCTCCACACTACAACCATCCGTTTCAATACATGCATAATCTGTTGAATCGCTTAAGCCGCTGAAATCCGAGTCTGAATCCGAGCTAATGTTGCTATACATTGCTGTTCTATCCGCCATGTTTGTTTGTATCGGCATCACTATGTGACGTCACAGGAAAATGGACGGGTGTATATAACGATGGTTAAAATCAGGCACTTTGAAGCTTTTTTTAGGGATATTGCGTGATGGGTAAAATTTTGAAAAAAACTTCGACAAATAAAATAAGCCACTGGGAACTGATTTTTAATGGTTTTAACCCTTCTGAAATTGTGATAATGTTCCCCTTTAACTGGCCGTCAAGATTTCAGATGCGAGCCGATATTAACAGATGTTTTTTTTTTGCTGATATCGTTACCTGCTCAGTGGCTTTGTCAGTAGGTCGTGAGTTCAAACCCCGGCCGAGTCATACCAAAGACAATAAATGGGACCCATTACCTCCCTGTTTGGCACTCAGCATGAAGGGTTGGAATTGGGGGGTTAAATCACCAAAATGATTCCTGAGCGCGGCAACGGCTGCTGCTCACTGCTCCCCTCACCTCCCAGGCGGTGGAAAGAAGAAGATGGGTCAAATGCCTAGGTTAATTTCACCACACCTAGTGTGTGCGACTATCAGTGGTAATTTAACTTTTTAACTTGAATACACATAGGGGAAACCTATTAAACAAGAGGGTGCCATGAAGGATTGGCATAAGAGGAACATTTAAAATCGAAAATGTCGGAAATGGTGCTAAACATATGCATTAACAATGTGTTTGTAACTGGGTATTCATTTGTTATACCAGAACAGATAAAAACAGATGAAATGGATGTTGCTTCAACACAACGGGTGGTCAAAGTTCTCGGATAATGGGTTTTTCATTGGAACGTCATGAACAAAATCAATAAAAAAAAAACAAGAGTGGAGGAGGAAAAGCTGTAAGTGGAGAAAAAAAAAAAAAAGCTTTAATCGGTGAAGGCAATGTAATGGCTTGCAGGTACACAATGTTACACAAGCATATAGGTGGCGATCAGAGGTGGGTAGAGTAGCCAGAAATTGTACTCAAGTAAGAGTACTGTTACTTTAGAGATTTATTACTCAAGTAAAAGTAAGGAGTAGTCACCCAAATATTTACTTGAGTAAAAGTAAAAAGTATGTTGTGCAAAAACTACTCAAGTACTGAGTAACTGATGAGTAACATATACACACACACACATATATATATATATATATATATATATATATATATATATATATATATATATATATATATATATATATATATATATATATATATATATATATATATATATATATATATGTATATATACACACACACACATATATATATATATATATATATATATACACACACATATATATATATTTACACACACATATATATATATATATATATATATATATATATATATATATATATATATATATATATACATACATTGATATATACAGTATATAATTTTTATTTATTTATTTTGCCGTTTTTGTTTACATGTTAAAGGTGTTTTAATGAATATACAAGCATGTTTAACACATATAGATTCCTTTCTTTCATGAAAACAAGAATATAAGTTGGTGTATTACCTGATTCTGATGACTTGCATTGATTGTAATCAGACAGTAGTGCTGATAGCGTCCACGTTTTCAAATGGAGGAGAAGAAAAGTTCCTCCTTTCTGTCTAATACCACATGAAAGTGGTTGGTTTTTGGCACCTTATTTGTCCAGCTTCCATATTCGTTTTTATACACTTTACAAGAAATACATTGGCGGCAAACTCCGTAGCTTGCTAGCTTGCTAGCTTGTTTGCGCTGGCTTTCGGAGACTCTTATTTTGAAAGCGCAGGCGCGATGGAGCGGCACTTTTATTGTGAAGACAGGAACTGTGCAGTCAGTCTTTAGGCTTTTGACGGGATGTACGGTTGAAATAAAAAAGGGTATTTTTTCCTTCACAGTTTTGATTGATTGATTGAAACTTGTATTAGTAGATTGCACAGTACAGTACATATTCCGTACAATTGACCACTAAATGGTAACACCCCAATAAGTTTTTCAACTTGTTTAAGTCAGGTCAGTAGAAAAAATTGTAAAATGAACGGTTCATAAATGGAGGTTCCACTGGGAATCAACATGTTTCTCTGTCCACCTAACCCAAACCTATAAAGTTGTCTGGTACAGTTCAACCAATAGGGCTGGGCGATATATCGAGTTTGTAAGATATATCGATTTATTTTTAAACAAGATATGAATTAAGAAAATAACCAAACGACACTGACCCAAACCCCTAACCCTAAACCCAACACCAACACTAAACCTAACACTAACCCTAACCCTAACCCTAACTCTAACCAACTATTTTGCCTTATGCCTAACCCTAACTCTAATCCTAACCCTAACTCCAACCCCAACCCTAACCCTAAACCTAACCCCAACCCCAACCCCAACTCCAACCCTAACCCCAATCCTAACCCTAACCCTAACTCTAACCCTAAAAATAACCCTAGCCCTAACCATAACTAACTCTTTTTATTTATGCCTAACCCTAAACCTAATCCTAATCCTAGCCCTAATCCTAACCCCAACCCTAACCCTAACCCTAACCCTAACAAACTATTTCCTTTATGCCTAACCCTAACCCTAATACTAACCCTAACCCCAACCCCAACTCTAAACCTAACCCTAACCCTAACCCCTAACCCTAACCCTAACCCTTACCCTAACCAACTCTTTTTCTTTATGCCCAACCCTAACCCTAATCCTAACCCCAACCATAACCCTAACCCTAACCCTATCCCTAACCCTAACCCTAATCCTAACCCTAACCCCAACCCCAACCCCAACCCCAACCCTAACTCTAACCCTAACCCTAACCCTAACCCTAACCCCTAACCCTAACCGACTCTTTTTCTTTATGCCAAACCCTAACCCTAATCCTAATCCTAATCCTATCCCTTATCCTAATCGTAACCCCAACCCCAACCCTAACCCTAACCCTAACTCTAACCCCTAACCCTAACCAACTATTTTTCTTTATGTCTAACCCTAACCCTAATCCTAACCAACTATTTTCTTTAAACCTATCCCTAACCCTAATCCTAACCCTAACCCAACCCTAACCCTAACTCTAACCCTAACCCTAACCAACCCTATCCCCAACCCTAACCCTAACTCTAACTCTAACCCTAACCCAACCCCAACCCTAACTCTAACCCTAACCCTAACCCTAACCCCTAACCCTAACCGACCCTTTTTCTTTATGCCTAACCCTAACCCTAATCCTAATCCTAATCCTAATCCTAACCCCAACCCCAACCCCAACCCCAACCCTAACCCTAACCCTAACTCTAACTCTAACCCATAACCCTAACCAACTATTTTTCTTTATGCCTAACCCTAAACCTAATCCTAACCAACTCGTTTTCTTTATGCCTAACCCTAACCCTAACCCTAACCCCAACCCAACCCCAACCCTAACCCTAACCCTAACCCTAACCCTAACCCTAACCCTAACCCTAACCCTAACCCTATCCTAACCCCAACCATAACCCTAACCCTAACCCTATCCCTAACCCTAACCCTAATCCTAACCCTAACCCCAACCCCAACCCCAACCCCAACTCTAACTCTAACCCTAACCCTAACCCTAACCCTAACCCTAACCCTAATCCTAATCCTAATCCTATCCCTTATCCTAATCGTAACCCCAACCCCAACCCTAACCCTAACCCTAACTCTAACCCCTAACCCTAACCAACTATTTTTCTTTATGTCTAACCCTAACCCTAATCCTAACCAACTATTTTCTTTAAACCTATCCCTAACCCTAATCCTAACCCTAACCCAACCCTAACCCTAACTCTAACCCTAACCCTAACCAACCCTATCCCCAACCCTAACCCTAACTCTAACTCTAACCCTAACCCTAACCCAACCCCAACCCCAACCCTAACTCTAACCCTAACCCTAACCCTAACCCTAACCCCTAACCCTAACCGACCCTTTTTCTTTATGCCTAACCCTAACCCTAATCCTAATCCTAATCCTAATCCTAACCCCAACCCCAACCCCAACCCTAACCCTAACCCTAACTCTAACTCTAACCCATAACCCTAACCAACTATTTTTCTTTATGCCTAACCCTAAACCTAATCCTAACCAACTCGTTTTCTTTATGCCTAACCCTAACCCTAACCCTAACCCCAACCCAACCCCAACCCTAACCCTAACCCTAACCCTAACCCTAACCCTAACCCTAACCAACCCTATCCCCAACCCTAACCCTAACTCTAACTCTAACCCTAACCCTAACCCTAACCCTAACCCTAACCCTAACAAACTATTTTCCTTTATCAAATCAAATCAAATCAACTTTATTTATGCCTAACCCTAACCCTAATCCTAATATATATGGCGGTATAGCTCGGTTGGTAGAGCCGCCGTGCCAGCAACTTGAGGGTTGCAGGTTCGATCCCCACTTCCGCCATCCTAGTCACTGCCGTTGTGTTTTTGGGCAATACACTTTACCCACCTGCTCCCAGTGCCACCCACACTGGTTTAAATGTAACTTAGATATTGGGTTTCACAATGTAAAGCGCTTTGAGTCACTTGAAAAAAAGTGACTCAAAGTTACTTCTGACAAACTGTGGTCAGGCTTGTGATGATAATTCCCACATTGGGCTCTTTGTTATTTTTTTTTGACTGTTCAATGTTTCACTGTCTTTAAAAAAAGGCAATAGTACTGATTTAGAAACAAACCCTAACCCTAACCCCAAACCTAACCCTAACCCTAACCCTCTAACCCTAACCCTAATCACTTCAATTCACTTCACTAATCCTAACCCCAACCCCAACCCTAACCCTAACCCTAACCCTAACCCCTAACCCTAACCAACTATTTTCTTTATGCCTAACTCTAACCCTAACCCTAACCCTCTAACCCTAACCCTAACCCTAATCACTTAAATTCACTTCACTAATCCTAACCCTAATCCTAACCCTAAACCTAACCCCAACCCCAACCCTAACCCTAACCCCTAACCCTAACCAACTATTTCCTTTATGCCTAACCCTAACCCTAATCCGAACCAACTATTTTACTTTATGCCTAACCCTAACCCTAACCCTTACCCTAAGCCTAACCCTACCCAACCACAACCCTAACCCTAACCCAAATCCTAACCCTAACCCTAACCCTAACCCCTAACCCTAACCAACCCTTTTTCTTTATGCCTAAACCTAACCCCAACCCCAACCCTAACCCTAACCCTAACCCCTAACCCTAACCAACAATTTTCTTTATGCCTAACCCTAACCCTAATCCTAACCAACTATTTTTTCTTTATGCCTAACCCTAACCCTAACCCTAACCCTAACCCTACCCAACCCCAACCCTAACCCTAACCCTAACCCTAATCACTTCAATTCACTTCCTAACTCTAACCCTAATCCTAACCCTAAACCTAACCCCAACCCCAACCCTAACCCTAACCCTAACCCCTAACCCTAACCAACTATTTTCTTTATGCCTAACCCTAATCCTAACCAACTATTTTACTTTAATCCTAACCCTAACCCTAACCCTAAACCTAACCCTATCCCTAACCCTAACCCTAACCCTCTAACCCTAACCCTAACCCTAATCACTTCAATTAACTTCACTAATCCTAACCGTAATCCTAACCCTAAACTTAACCCCAACCCCAACCCTAACCCTAACCCTAGCCCCTAACCCTAACCAACTATTTCCTTTATGCCTAACCCTAACCCTAATCCGAACCAACTATTTTATTTTATGCCTAACCCTAACCCTTACCCTAATCTTAAACCTAACCCTACCCAACCCCAATCCTAACCCTAACCCAAATCCTAACCCTAACCCTAACCCTAACCCTAACCCTAACCCCTAACCCTAACCAACCCTTTTTCTTTATGCCTAAACCTAACCCCAACCCCAACCCCAACCCTAACCCTAACCCTAACCCCTAACCCTAACCAACAATTTTCTTTATGCCTAACCCTAACCCTAATCCTAACCAACTATTTTCTTTATGATAAATGAATGATAAATGGGTTATACTTGTATAGCGCTTTTCTACCTTCAAGGTACTCAAAGCGCTTTGACAGTATTTCCACATTCACCCATTCACACACACATTCACACACTGATGGCGGGAGCTGCCATGCAAGACGCTAACCAGCAGCCATCAGGAGCAAGGGGTGAAGTGTCTTGCCCAAGGACACAACGGACGTGACTTGGATGGTAGAAGGTGGGGATTGAACCCCAGTAACCAGCAACCGGCCTCCGAGTGCTGACACGGCCACTCTACCAACTTCGCCACGCCATGCCTAACCCTAACCCTAACCCTAACCCTAACCCTAACCCTAACCCTACCCAACCCTAACCCTAACCCTAACCCTAACCCTAATCCTAACCCTAACCCTAGCCCTAAACCTAACCCCTAACCCTAACCAACTCTTTTTCTTTATGCCTAACCCTAACCCTAATCCTAACCCTAACCTTAACCCTAACCCTAACCCCAACCCCAACCCCAACCCTAACCCTAACCCCAACCCTAACCCCTAACCCTAACCCTAATCCTAACCCCTAACCCCTAACCCCTAACCATAACCCTAACCCTAACCCTAGCCCTAACCCTAACCCTAATGACCAAACACCGCTTATTTGTTCCGTTCCTTGTTCTCCCCCGCTTCCCACTCACTCTCAAAACTCCATGGCCCTCCCTTACCTCTTTCCAATACGTGCTTGCACGTATAAGAACATCCATGATTGGTTAGTTCTTTACGATGATAAGTCACGATTGGTTAAGATTAGAGCAAAACATTACGGACAGACCAATCAGAGGCAAGATAGGGCGGGTCATGGAACCAGGAATGGAAACCACAGCAGACATCCCAAATGACGACGAGAGAGTCGGAGAAGGGAATATTTATATATTTAAAAAACTAGTGGAAGATGGCAGAGGAATTCTCTTCTTTAGATTTTTTCTTTTAGCGATGTAGATCACGTCCAGGAAACCCACAATGCCTCTATTTGGCCACATTTAGATAAATATCTGCGTCTGGATAAAACATTCATTTGAGTTGTTTACCAAGTAAGCCCAAACCAAAACTGTTCTCGAGTTGCCAAGAGAAATGCTGCCATTATGTGTCTACTGAAAATGTGACCAAATGTGCTGGGTCAAAAGTATACATACAGCAATGTTAATATTTGCTTACATGTCCCTTGGCAAGTTTCACTGCAATAAGGCGCTTTTGGTAGCCATCCACAAGCTTCTGCTTGAATTTTTGACTACTCCTCTTGACAAAATTGGTGCAGTTCAGCTACATTTGTTGGTTTTCTGACATGGACTTGTTTCTTCAGCATTGTCCAGATGTTTAAGTCAGGACTTTGGGAAGGCCATTCTAAAACCTTAATTCTAGCCTGATTTAGCAATTCCTTTACCACTTTTAATGTGTGTTTGGGGTCATTGTCCTGTTGGAACACCCAACTGCGCCCAAGACCAACTGCGCCCAAGACCCAACCTCCGGTTGGGTCTTGGGCAAATTCTTCAGGTTGTCCTGAAGAATTTGGAGGTTATCCTCCTTTTTCATTGTCTCATTTACTCTCTGTAAAGCACCAGTTCCATTGGCAGCAAAACAGGCCCATAGCATAATACTACCACCATCGTGCTTGATGGTAGGAATAGTGTTCCTGGGATTAAAGGCCTCACTTTTTCTCCTCCAAACATATTGCTGGGTATTGTGGCCAAACAGCTCAATTTTTGTTTCATCGGACCACAGAACTTTCGTCCAGAAGTCTTATCTTTTTCCATGTGATACATTTTGTATTATTTGCACAGCTATGTTATTTATTTAACGTAGAAATAATATTTTTCTATTTTATTCATGTTATGTAATTATGTGCTACTTAAAGAGTTTATTTTCTGTGCTGTTCATACCCATCTTGACCAGTGTTGGGTTAGTTACTGAAAACCAGTAACTAGTTACAGTTACTAGTTACTTTATTTCAAAAGTAACTCAGTTACTAACTCAGTAACTTACACCAAAAAGTAATGCGTTACTGTGAAAAGTAACTATTTAGTTACTTATTTTTTCCCCTTTTTTTTAAGGCTCCCATTAATGCCCTTTTAGCCTTCATTTCAGTACTGTTATTGCACTGGAGAATAATACAATCTGTTGATCAACTTGACACGCATTTGCATCACTCAACTCAGAAAGCAATGTGGTCTACATACAACACACAAAGACAAAGATATGTTTCAAAGGGCCAATTTATTTCAGGCCAGAACAAATTGACAAAACTATTTTAAATAGCTGCAACATAATGGCACTTTAACTTTAACTTTAAGTAGATAGGATCTTTGATCCAAGACACAACTTACATTTAACTAAAATATTATTTTCTTTGTGCTCGACAAAAGAAAAGTATTGAGTATGTCTCCATGTTAAGAAACTCGACTTCTGGCTTCACCATGATGTCTTGTTAGTTGTTAAGAGAGTAGCGTATGTGTGTGTGTGGCCCTTTAAGAAATGACAGCATGTGAGGTGAGTGACGTCAGTGAGTGAGTGGACGAGAGAGGTGAGCGAGCGGCGACAGTGAGTGCGTGCAGGTGCTCTAGCTTGGTGGAAGGCTGCGTCCAATAAAGTCACAAAGTTGCAACAAACCGCCGGCCTTGTCATTCACCCTCAGCTGTAAAGACCCACTTCCGGGTAAAGTGAAGGTTGTTAGTCCCAAAGAACATAGGCCCTGGAGGAACGTCTCCCTGCGCCCCTCAACTACGGTATGGGAGTCCCCTCCCGCCCCCACCCACACAAAGCACGCCTTTTCTTTTCCACCGCAGCGCTGCAATAAAACACACTCAGATCTTCTGTTTCTAGCCAATACTACGTAAAAAATAACGTAAAATAACGCAGTAACGCATCATGTAGTAACGGTAACTGAGTTACTGAATATAAAAAATAACGCGTTAGATTACTAGTTACCGCCGAAACTAACGGCGTTAGTTACTTTGTCCCAACACTGATCTTGACTAACTGGGGCCACTGACTGTTTACAGTACAGTTGTCATTCACTTCAATTTCAGTGAACCTCGCTCAAAAAATAATATCTTTATATGTATACTTTCACCGGAAAATATATCGAGATATATACCGAATATCGAGTTTAAGTAAAAATATATATCGAGATATACTTTTTCGTCCATATCGCCCAGCCCTATCAACCAATACTGCAGCCTGTCCAATCATTTTGTCTACAACTGGTAGTCGTGTCCAAATCAATATTTACCACCAAAGGGTTTGATTGATTGATTGAAACTTTTATTAGTAGATTGCACAGTACAGTACATATTCCGTACAATTGACTACTAAATGGCAACACCCGAATACGTTTTTCAACTTGTTTAAGTCGGGGTCCACGTTAATCAATTCATGGTATCAGCATAATACAGTCATCACACAAGTTAATCATCAGAGTATATACATTGAATTATTTACATTATTCACAATCCGGGGAGGTTAGGTTTGGTTGATATCAGCACTTCATCCATCCATCCATCCATCTTCTTCCGCTTATCCGAGGTCGGGTCGCGGGGGCAGCAGCCTAAGCAGGGAAGCCCAGACTTCCCTCTCCCCAGCCACTTCGTCCAGCTCCTCCCGGGGGATCCCGAGGCGTTCCCTGGCCAGCCGGGAGACATAGTCTTCCCAACGTGTCCTGGGTCTTCCCCGTGGCCTCCTACCGGTCGGACGTGCCCTAAACACCTCCCAAGGGAGGCGATCGGGTGGCATCCTGACCAGATGCCCGAACCACCTCATCTGGCTCCTCTCGATGTGGAGGAGCAGCGGCTTTACTTTGAGCTCCCCCCGGATGACAGAGCTTCTCACCCTATCTCTAAGGGAGAGCCCTGCCACCCGGCGGAGGAAACTCATTTCGGCCGCTTGTACCCGTGATCTTGTCCTTTCGGTCATAACCCAAAGCTCATGACCATAGGTGAGGATGGGAACGTAGATCGACCGGTAAATTGAGAGCTTTGCCTTCCGGCTCAGCTCCTTCTTCACGGATCGATACAGCGTCCGCATTACTGAAGACGCCGCACCGATCCGCCTGTCGATCTCACGATCCACTCTTCGCTCACTCGTGAACAAGACTCCGAGGTACTTGAACTCCTCCACTTGGGGCAGGGTCTCCTCCCCAACCCGAAGATGGCATTCCACCCTTTTCCGGGCGAGAACCATGGACTCGGACTTGGAGGTGCTGATTCTCATCCCAGTCGCTTCACACTCGTCTGCGAACCGATCCAGCGAGAGCTGGAGATCCTGGCCAGATGAAGCCACCAGGACCACATCATCTGCAAAAAGCAGAGACCTAATCCTGTAGCCACCAAACCAGACCCCCTCAACGCCTTGACTGCGCCTAGAAATTCTGTCCATAAAAGTTATGAACAGAATCGGTGACAAAGGGCAGCCTTGGCGGAGTCCAACCCTCACTGGAAACGTGTCCGACTTACTGCGGGCAATGCGGACCAAGCTCTGACACTGATCATACAGGGAGCGGACCGCCAAAATCAGACAGTCCAATACCCCATACTCTCTGAGCACTCCCCACAGGACTTCCCGAGGGACACGGTCGAATGCCTTCTCCAAGTCCACAAAACACATGTAGACTGGTTGGGGTAACTCCCATGCACCCTCAAGGACCCTGCCGAGAGTATAGAGCTGGTCCACAGTTCCACGACCAGGACGAAAACCACACTGTTCCTCCTGAATCCGAGGTTCGACTATCCGGCGTAGCCTCCTCTCCAGTACACCTGAATAGACCTCACCGGGAAGGCTGAGGAGTGTGATCCCACGATAGTTAGAACAAACCCTCCGGTTCCCCTTCTTAAAGAGAGGAACCACCACCCCGGTCTGCCAATCCAGAGGTACCGTATCAGCACTTCAGTCATCAACAATTATATCATCTGAGAAATGGACATAGTAACAGTGTAGGTCTGACTTGGTAGGATATGTACAGCGAGCAGTGAACATAGTGAGTTCAGAAAGCATAAGAACAAGTATATACATTTGATTATTTACATTTGATTATTTAAAATCCGGGGAGGTGGGATGTGGTGTGGGGAGGGTGTTAGTCAAGGGTTGAAGTTGCCAGGAGGTGTTCTTTTAGTGCGGTTTTGGAGGAGGATAAAGATGCACTTTCTTTTACACCTTTTGGGAGTGCATTCCATACTGATGTGGCATACAAACCCCGTTTCCATATGAGTTGAGAAATTGTGTTGGATGTAAATATAAACGGAATACAATGATTTGCAAATCATTTTCAACCCATATTCAATTGAATGCACTACAAAGACAAGATATTTGATGTTCAAACTCATAAACTTTATTTTTGTTTTGCAAATAATAATTAACTTAGAATTTCATGGCTGCAACACGTGCCAAAGTAGTTGGGAAAGGGCATGTTCACCACTGTGTTACATGGCCTTTCCTTTTAACAACACTCAGTAAACATTTGGGAACTGAGGAGAAACATTTTTTAAGCGTCTCAGGTGGAATTATTTCCCATTCTTGCTTGATGTACAGCTTAAGTTGTTCAACAGTCCGGGGTCTCCGTTGTGGTATTTTAGGCTTCATAATGTGCCACACATTTTCAATGGGAGACAGGTCTGGACTACAGGCAGGCCAGTCTAGTACCCGCAGTCTTTTACTATGAAGCCACGTTGATGTAACACGTGGCTTGGCATTGTCTTGCTGAAATAAGCAGGGGCGTCCATTTTAACGTTGTTTGGATGGCAACATATGTTGCTCTGAAACCTGTATGTACCTTTCAGCATTAATGGCGCCTTCACAGATGTGTAAGTTACCCATGTCTTGGGCACTAACACACCCCCATACCATCACAGATGCTGGCTTTTCAATTTTGCGCCTATAACAATTCGGATGGTTCTTTTCCTCTTTGGTCCAGAGGACACGACGTCCACAGTTTCCAAAAACAATTTGAAATGTGGACTCGTCAGACAACAGAACACTTTTCCACTTTGTATCAGTCCATCTTAGATGAGCTCAGGCCCAGCGACGCCGGCGGCGTTTCTGGGTGTTGTTGATAAACGGTTTTCATCTTGCATAGGAGAGTTTTAACTTGCACTTACAGATTTAGCGACCAACTGTAGTTACTGACAGTGGGTTTCTGAAGTGTTCATGAGCCAATGTGGTGATATCCTTTACACACTGATGTCGCTTGTTGATGCAGTACAGCCTGAGGGATCGAAGGTCACGGGCTTTCTCCAGATTCTCTGAACCCTTTGATGATATTACGGACCGTAGATGGTGAAATCCTTAAATTCCTTGCAATAGCTGGTTGAGAAAGGTTTTTCTTAAACTGTTCAACAATTTGCTCACGCATTTGTTGACAAAGTGGTGACCCTCGCCCTATCCTTGTTTGTGAATGACTGAGCATTTCATGGAATCTACTTTCATACCCAATCATGGCACCCACCTGTTCCCAATTTGCCTGTTCACCTGTGGGATGTTCCAAATAAGTGTTTGATGAGCATTCCTCAACTTTATCAGTATTTATTGCCACCTTTCCCAACTTCTTCTGTCATGTGTTGCTGGCATCAAATTCTAAAGTTAATGATTATTTGCAACAAAAAAAACGTTTAACAGTTTGAACATCAAATATGTTTTCTTTGTAGCATATTCAACTGAATATGAGTTGAAAATGATTTGCAAATCATTGTATTCCATTTATATTTACATCTTTATTAAATCGGAACGTGGTTAGTGGAACTCCCCCTGGTGTTGTGGTTATGGCGATAATTTACGTTATGGAAGTAGTACTTCGGTATCAGGGGAAGTGTAGCGGATTTTATAGACCAGGCTCAGTGCAAGGTGTTTTACTCTGTCCTCCACCCTGAGCCAGCCCACTTTGGAGAAGTGGGTAGGAGTGAGGTGTGATCTGGGGTGGAGGTCTAGAAGTAACCTGACTAGCTTGTTCTGGGATGTTTGGAGGGGCGAGACAAGTGAATCACAAATTCCAGTCAGACACAAACTGCTCACACAAATGCATTAATTAGTGCAACAATAAACATTGCAATGCTAGAGCGTCTTGCTTCAGTGTCTGGAAAACGCAGCATGCCCGGAAAGCACGAATCAATCGTAACCTTAATTAGTGCGGTGCAAAGATGAGTATCGACACAAATCGAACAGGCGGAAAGTGAAACCGATACGTTCGGCAACAACAAATTGCGTGTCGGTGTGTGGTTCCTTGAACGCGTGGGTGTGTTAACGTTACCACAACACATCAGCGGTGGACACCGGCTCTTTGGAAGTAATCAGGTTAGTTGACAGCATAGGTGCAACAGGATAGTCTGGTGCAATGCAGGAAGCACACATTTACGGGAGGAAAGTGAGAGGTCATTGCTGATCACGAGCTTGAGAAAATGGCAAAGTAAGGCGGTATTTTTCACAATTTGATTTCTGATCACAACAGCAGTGAAAATGCAAGCATGTGGGGGGGGGGGGGGGGGGGTGTTCAAGTGTGTAATGCCTCGAGCAGCAATTATTAATTATCTTCCATACTCTCTGGCACATAAATGTCTTTAAATGGTAGCCTGCGGTGGCGGATGGGAGGAAGGCTGATTGCTCGTGGGGTTGTTGGCACCAAGAGTGCTTCTGTGTGGGCACGTCAACTTGGCCAAGACATGATATGAGCACATTCCTATTGTATTGTCTCCGGGAGATTGTGCATCGCAGTTCGGCGTGTGTGGTTTGTTTTTAAGCTGTGTGATGCGCCAGTTGTCGAAAAGCAGGATTAGAGAGGAACATGCAATAGGATTTGTCCTTTTTTGATGTCGGGAATAGCTCAATTTTTACATTTCCTTGAGAAGACGCTTGCTTCGGCATACTTGCCAACCTTGACACCTCCGATTTCGGGAGGTGGGGGCGGGGGCGTGGTTAAGAGGGGAGGAGTATATTTACAGCTATAATTCATCAAGTCAAGTATTTCATATATATATATATATATATATAAGAAATACTTGACTTTCAGTGTTCATTTATTTACACATATACACACACATAACACTCATCTACTCATTGTTGAGTTAAGGGTTGAATTGTCCATCCTTGTTCTATTCTCTGTCACTATTTTTCTAACCATACTGAACACCCTCTCTGATGATGCATTCTGCTTCGTCTCCTTGTTGTGTGCGCAGTTGTGCACTGCACTCTCTAAAAGCCCTAGATGTTATTGTCACATATGCATGTACAGTATATGGCAGTATTGTCCTGTTTAAGAGTGTCACAGCATTGCTGTTTACGGCAGACAAACTACTTTACCGTAGACGAAAACGTGACTGCTGTTGTTGTGTGTTGTTGCCGCGCTGGGAGGACGTTAATGAAACTGCCTAACAATAAACCCACATAAGACACCAAGAACTCGCCCTCGATCATTCTACAGTTATAACATCATTGGGCAGGCACGCTGTTTATATTGTGGGAAAGCGGACGTGAAAACAGGCGGTCGACACGTCACTCAAGTCCGCCTGAATTTGGGGAGATTTTCGGGAGAAAATTTGTCCCGGGAGGTTTTCGGGAGAGGCGCTGAATTTCGGGAGTCTCACGGAAAATCCGGGAGGGTTGGCAAGTATGTGCTTCGGTGTCGGCTGAGTCGCGAGCACCACCAGGAAAAAAAATCACTGGGTTTTTCCATAGACCACAGACAAAAAGTGTAATTCCGTATTTTTAAAATCTTCCCATTTCCTCAAAAATCGACAGTGCGCCTTATAACCACCTAATGTTAAAATAAATATATATTTATATATATATATAAATAAATATATAATAAAATAAATATATATATATATATATATATATATATTTTATTATATATATATATATGTATATATATATATATATATATATATATATATATATATATATATATATTTTATTATATATTTATGTATATATATATATATATATATATATATATATATATATATATATATATATATATATATATTTATTTTATTATATATTTATTTATATATATATATATATATATATATATATATATATATATATATATATATATATATATATATATATATATATATATATAATAAAATAAATAAATATATATATATATATATATATATATATAAATAAATATATATATATATATATATATATATATCTAGAATTCACTGAAAGTCATGTATTTCCTATATAAATCGGAGGTCTCAAGGTTGGCAAGTATGGTCTTAAGAAGGTAACAAATACAATAATGTGTGTGTCTTACATTGTGTTCTCTACACAAAGATGTATAGTTTGGCAATTTGTCTATTTTATATTTTTCCTGAATACTCTCCTGTGACTATGCCTTTATTATTGCTGTTTAAGATGAAAGAAATATACAAATATGTTACAAGTTCAGGCATGTAAAAGGAAACAGACTGTCGGCTCATCGCCGACAATTATTGCTCTTGATTATTTTACCCCTGAATACATAGAATGAATGGCCCGAAGAATTACGTATTCACGTAAAGAACGAAGCAGCTCACTAGTGCACTAAGGTCCATTACCTTGACGTTGTATCGAGGCACAGCCGGGCCAACGGAATCTCAGAGAGAGGGATTAATTGAAGTCGGGGGGTCTGCTGATGCATGCTCATGCTTCTTCAGGCCTCCATAATTCACGTTGTCAGCTGAAGAGTCGAAGCCCAGCGCCCGCCCGGACCTGTCTCTCGTCATAACGCACAGTCAAGAACCTGTCAGAACAGATGAAGCCACCGGCTCAGCACTGTCTAGGAACATTGAGCTGTAATTCACATTCGTGTGCCCCGACAGGCCTCACTAAATCCAGGTCCTTCTGTGATATGCTGGCGTCCGATCGAGAAAGCTCTGCGCTCGCACCGCGGTAGAGCGACTGTGTCAAGAACAAGATTCACGATGTCTTCCGGCCTTGCAACATTACAGCATTCCACCACCTGCACTATAACTAGAATGCAGCCTCCTACTACGACATGCACAAAACCAGTGAAGTTGGCACGTTGTGTAATTCGTAAATAAAAGCAAAATACAAAGATTTGCAAATCCTTTTCAACCTATATTCAATTGAACAGACTGCAAAGACAATATACTTAACATTCGAACTGGAAAACATTGTTATATTTTGCATTTCATAGCTCATTTGGAATGTGATGCCTGCAACATGTTTCAAAAAAGCTGGCACAAGTGGCAAAAAAAGACTGAGAAAGTTGAGGAATGGTCATAAAACACTTATTGGGAACATCCCACAGGTGAAAAGGTTAATCGGGAACAGGTGGGTGCCATGATTGGGTATAAAAGCAGCTTCCATGAAATGTTCAGTCATTCACAAACAAGGATGGGGCGAGGGTCACCACTTTGTCAACAAATGGCCTGAGCAAATTGTTTAAGAACATTTCTCAACCAGCTATTGCAAGGAATTTAAGGGATTTCACCATCTACGGTCTGTAATATCACCAAAAGGTTCAGAGAATCTGGAGAAATCACTACACGTAAGCGACGATATTACAGACCTTCGATCCTTCAAGCGGCACTGCATCAAAAAGTGACATCAGTGTGTAAAGGATATCACCACATGGGCTCAGGAA
The DNA here is from genome assembly GCF_033978685.3 of Nerophis lumbriciformis. Classification (NCBI taxonomy): domain Eukaryota; kingdom Metazoa; phylum Chordata; class Actinopteri; order Syngnathiformes; family Syngnathidae; genus Nerophis; species Nerophis lumbriciformis. Next base: position 25,871,444 of record NC_084575.2, read on the forward strand.
CGCTTCAGAAAAACCACTGTCAGTAACTACAGTTTGTCGCTACATTTGTAAGTGCAAGTTAAAACTCTACTCTGCAAAGCGAATGCTATTTATCAACAACACCCAGAAACGCCGCCGGCTTCACTGGGCCAGAGCTCATCTAAAATGGACTGATGCAAAGTGGAAAAATCTTCTGTGGTCTGACGAGTCCACATTTCAAATTGTTTTTGGAAACTGTGGGCGTTGTGTCCTCCGGACCAAAGAAGAAAAGAACCATCCCGATTGTTATAGGCGCAATGTTGAAAAGCCAGCATCTGTGATGGTATGGGGTTGTATTAGTGCCCAAGACATGGGTAACTTACACATCTGTGAAGGCACCATTAATGCTGAAAGGTACATACAGGTTTTGGAGCAACATATGTTGACATCCAAGCAACGTTATCATGGACGCCCCTGCTTATTTTAGCAAGACAATGTCAAGCCACGTGTTACAATACCGTGGCTTCATAGTAAAAGAGTGCGGGTACTAGACTGGCCTGCCTGTAGTCCAGACCTGTCTCCCATTGAAAATGTGTGGCGCATTATGAAGCCTAAAATACCACAACGGAGACCCCCGGACTGTTGAACAACTTAAGCTGTACATCAAGCAAGAATGGGAAAGAATTCCGCCTGAGAAGCTTCAAAAATTGGTCTCCTCAGTTCCCAAATGTTTACTGAGTGTTGTTAAAAGGAAAGGTCATGTAACACAGTGGTAAAAATTCCCCTGTGACAACTTTTTTGCAATGTGTTGCTGCCATTAAATTCTAAGTTAATGATTATTTGCACACATTCTCAGTTTGATCATTAAATATCTTGTCTTTGCAGTCTATTCAATTGAATATAAGTTGAAAAGGACTTACAAATGATTGCATTCTGTTTTTATTTACTACTTACTTAACGTGCCAAATTCACTGGTTTTGGGTTTTCTACATCTACATAAACTCCTACATAGCAAAAATGAGGACATACTTGCCAACACACACAGTTCAGCTATCACCATCTTGTCATTGCTTGGAAAAAAAATATCCTGCATACTACATTTAATTTTCTGCAATTTTAACTGTATTTTTACAAACCATATTGCATTTCAAAACATATCTCGCTACGCTAATTGAGCACCAAAATAACTGCATTAATGTCAAACTGTTTTGGAGAACCGTCTCCGAAATTAAAAACCTGGCAGCTGTCTCAAAGTGAAGATGTTGCAATATTGTCTCGCTGAAAGAGCCGGCCATCGCTCCTCAGTCGAGAGGGATGCCGGCTGCAACATCTCCACATAACCAGCTGCCAGTTGATACCACTGCCATCTGCCTCCCCGTGAACAAATACCGCGCCTTCTATTTAGGTAGCGGGAGTCATGATTAGCGATCATGCCGAGGAGAAGCCAGCGCTTGAAAACCGTTTTCCATGGTTAAAGTTTAATGTTTAGGATCACTTTGCTATGGCAAAACGCCCCGGCCATGGAAATAACAGAAAACACTCAAACACGGGAAAAACTCATACCCCCAAAATACAGTAAAGGTTAGCCAGCTTGGCTACCAGCAAGTTAGAAACAGCGGGGCCAGACCTGAGAGATATACAGGTACATCCTTAAAGGGCAATGGATCATGACATAAAGATATTAAACTACATCAATTAAGTTGAAGTTACACACCTATACTGCAAAGCTGTAGTAGTTTGATTTGCTTATCAAGTTATTTTTCTGTCAGCAATAATATGGACATTATTATTAGGAGTTTTTGTATTACAAATCAACCAGATATTGTTATGATGCGACTTCAGTGTGAAACTCTCCCGTGCTCCGGTCGCTTAATGGCGAATAATGACGAGGTTTATCATAAGTCTAAACATTATTCACCAAAATAGACATATACACAATAAATAGTTGACAAGTTAGCAGAAACAGGCAAAAATAATGTTTTAGCACCACTGATCGCCAACACGCTAAACCCCCCCCAAAAGTCCCCCACCAAATTATTTAGGGGGGTTTAAGAATATTTTAGGGGAAAAAAGAATTACTCCATATATATATATATATATATATATATATATATATATATATATATATATATATATATATATATATATATATATATATATGTTTACATTATTTTATTTTATTTCTGATCATTATTATTAATAATGTATTTTTTAATTGATGTATTTGCAAATACTATTTAGTTTTTCTGCTGTTTATTTTATATATATATATATATATATATATATATATATATATATATATATATATATATATATATATATATATATGTGTGTGTGTGTATATATATATATGATTACATTATTTTATTTTATTTCTGATCATTATTATTAATAATGTATTTTTTAATTGATGTATTTGCAAATACTATTTAGTTTTTCTGCTGTTTATTTTATATATATATATATATATGTGTGTGTATATATATATATATATATATATATATATATATATATATATGTTTACATTATTTTATTTTATTTCTGATCATTATTATTAAAAATGTATTTTTTAATTGATGTAGTTTTTCTGCTGTTTATTTTATATATATATATGTATATATATATATATATATATATATATATATACATACATATATATATATATATATATATATATATATATATATATATATATATATATATATATATATATGTTTACATTATTTTATTTCATTTCTGATCATCATTATTAATAATGTATTTTTTAATTGATGTATTTGCAAATACTATTTAGTTTTTCTGCTGTTTTTCTTTTTTTTTATTGACATCCAGCATCAGACATTCCTATCCATTACATCATATTCACATACATCATATATCTGTTGTCTGCCCTAAATGTCAATATATATATATATATATATATATATGTATGTATATATATATATATATATATATATATATGTGTGAATATGATGTAATGGATAGGAATGTCTGATGCTGGATGTCAATAAAAAAGAAGAAAAAAAATACAAATAAAAAAATATTTTAGGGGGGCTTCAGTCCCCTAAAATAGGCATAATGGCACCAATGCTGTGGCCACAGATGGGCAAATAGGTGACATATGCATTTTCAAGGTTCACTATAAAGGCCAGTGCTGTTTTGTTACTTTGATACTTTTCTGACTGTATAGTTGTGTTTACCACACAAATAAATAATAATAATAAAACAATTAAAAACACAAAATTGCAAATGCAAATTTAAACTCACCATGTGCTTTTACATTAAGTAATTCACATATTTAAATGCTGTAATCTATATATTCATACAACTGTGTTTTTAGTATTTTACAGAGGCATAATAAACATAAATTTAAAATACAAAGTAAAAAAGTAAAAAGTAAAAAAATAAATAAATAAATAAACTAGATACTGTAAGTCTTGGCTAAAGCATGGTTCTCCATAATAATTATTTTATAATTTAATGTCGGTACCTTTTTGCTAATAATGGGTATTGGAAGTGGAAGGTGTTTTTTTCAGAAATATAATACAACATTCTTTATGTGAAATGAATGTGGGGGGAGGTGTGGCCAGCGTTGCCTGCAGGAGCAAAGGTCACCGCCTCTGTCCATGGTGCTGAGGACAGAGCACCATCAGATGGGGGCGTGGCAGTGCTGACGGCGAGACACAGCTGGCAGGTGATTAGATTTCACAGGTGGTACGTGTTAATCTAATCATCTGTTGTCTTTAACAGTAAGCGGCCGGGAACAGAAGGGGGGAGAGTATACGGACGTGGCTGAAAAGTCGCGTCCTGCTGGAGAGAAAACTTTTGTTGAAACATATGATTATTAAAACCTTGTTAAAACCTGCACGCTGGGCTCCTGTGCCGTGTCTGACAGTGGGACTGCGAGGAAGCAACTTCCACAATGAACAATTATGAAGCATGAGAAAAGCCATATATCACTGTCTTCATCACCAAGAAAAATGTGCTATGCTGCACTCCCATGTAAACCATGCATTAAAAAATATGATAAAAAGCGTTCCATCAAAAGGCAATTAGACCCAATAATATGTTTTACATATTAGATGTGTTACTTTTTTGTCGTTGCTTGGTACGCATGTCAGGAGTTGCTATAAAGTGCCATTTTAGAAATGTCGTGGCATGGCAAAATTAGCGTGATCTATCAACTAGGGCAGGGGTCGGCAACCTTTACCAGTCAAAGAGCCATTTTGACCAGTTTCACAAATTATAGAAAACAATGGGAGCCGCAAAATCTTTTTGAAATTTTAAATGAAATAACACTGTATACAAAGTTTTTTATTTGCTTTGTATAAACCAGGGGTCTCAGACACGCTGCCCACACCTTTATGTGGAATATGAAAGCTGGTGCGGCACGCGGGTTTTAAATGAATGGCTCAGCGTCATGCGCGCCGTGATGGCACAGCATATAGCACCCACTACAGCCAGCGTGCCTGATCAACCACCCTTTATATGGGGCTTTCGCTTGCTCACGTAGGTGACAGCAAGGCATACTTGGTCAACAACCACACAGGTCACACTGACGGTGGCGGTATAAAAAAAAACAAAAAACTTTAACACTCTTACTAATAATGCACCACACTGTGAACCCACACCGAACAAGAATGACAAACACATTTCGGGAGAACATCTTCACCGTAACACAACATAAACACAACAGGACAAATACCCAGAATCCCATGCAGCCCTAACTCTTCCGGGATACATTATACACCCCCCCCCGCTACCAAACCCCGCCCACCTCAACCGACGCACAGAGAGAGGGGGGGGGGGGGGGGGTTGATGTGTGAGGGAGCAGGGTTGGGGTGGGGGCGGGGTTTGGTGGTAGCAGGGGTGTATAATGTAGCCCGGAAGAGTCAGGGCTGCATGGGATTCTGGGTGTTTGTTCTGTTGTGTTTATGTTGTGTTAAGGTGCAGATGTTCTCCCGAAATGTGTTTGTCATTCTTGTTTGGTTTTGGTTCAAAGTGTGGCGCATTATTAGTAAGAGTGTTAAAGTTCTTTTATATGACCACCGTCAGTGTAACCTGTGTGGCTGTTGACCAAGTATGCCTTGCTGTCACGTACGTGTGCAAGCAGAAGATGTATAATGTATAACACGTGTAGGGCTGGCACGCTGTTAATACAGATTGTAGAGGGCGCCAAATGTTGTACCATCATGGCACGCCCTTATTATAGCCGTAAGGGTGAAAATCGGTGAATGTTAATCCCGGGAGTTTTCTGCGAGAGGCACTAAAATCCGGAAGTCTCACGGGAAAATTGGGGGGTTCAGCAAGTAAGCTGCTGAGCCGCATCAGAGTGATCAAAGAGCCGCATGCGGCTCCGGAGCCGCGGGTTGCCGACCCCTGAACTAGAGGATGTCAACATTGACGTGTCAATGCGGATTAATCCATTATGTGACGATCTGTCACTTCACTTCTGGTGCTGGTTCCTTGTTTGGTGTTAGTTTCCTGTCGGCGCTCTTATTCTTGTTCCCCTTCCTGCTTGTCTCCCTGAGCGCTCGTTTCCCTCACCTGTCCCTGATTGGCAGCCTGGCACACCTGGTTGCAGTTGCCAATCAGGCGGCTATTTATGCCTGCCTCGCCTGCTCCTCAGTGCTCGAGGATTGATTATGTTTCGGACCTCTGCATGCATGACTGCTTCTCCCTATTTTGAGTTTATTAAAAGACTCGTACCTGCACGTCGATCTCCTGTTTCCTGCATCTCGGGGTCACAACTACCGCAGCCATGCGAGTTCCCGACACATTATCCGTCATGACCTTCTTGTTTTGTTTTGGTTATAGTTTTCCTGGGTTTAGTGTGTATTCATGTTACCAGCGCTTTTGCCCTTCCTTGTTTACGTCCCTGTTGCTAGGAGCTCCTGAGCTTACACACCGGACTCTTGTTTATTGAAAGTCTCTTCACGTGTTTAAATGTCGCGTCGACTGTTTGAAATTAAAAAAAAAAAAGTCTCCTTTTGACATCCCGCCGACCCTCTTTCATATCTGTTGAGCTTTTATGTCATCTTACTTACTAAAGCAGTAACAATCTAAATGTTATTCAGTTAAAGTTAAAGTACCAATGATTGTCACATGCACACTAGGTGTGGTGAAATTTGTCCTCTGCATTCGACCCATCCCCTTGTTCACCCCCTGGGAGGTGAGGGGAGCAGTGAGCAGCAGCGGTGGCCGCGGCCGGGAATCATTTTTGGTGATTTAACCTCCAATTCTAACCCTTGATGCTGAGTGCCAAGCAGGGAGGTAATAGGTCCCATTTTTATGGTCTTTGGTATGACTCGGCACAGTGACACAGGGGTTAGTGCATGTGCCTCACAATACGAAGTCCTGAGTTCAATCCCGGGCTCGGGGTCTTTCTGTGTGGAGTTTGCATGTTCTCCCCGTGACTGCGTGGGTTCCCTCCGGGTACTACGGCTTCCTCCCACTTCCAAAAACATGCACCTGGGGATAGGTTGATTGGCAAAACTTAAATTAGCCCTAGTGTGTGAATGTGAGAGTGAATGTTGTCTGCCTATCTGTGTTGGCACTGCGATGAGGTGGTGACTTGTCCAGGGTGTACACCGCCTTCCGCCCGAATGCAGCTCAGATAGGCTCCACCACCCCCCGCGACCCCAAAAGGGACTAGCGGTTGAAAATGGATGGGGTTTGGGGTTTGAACTCCCAACCTACCGATCACAGGGCGGACACTCTAACTACTAGGCCACTGAGTAGGATAAATGATCTGAATACAGACCTGAAGCACCACTCACCTCAACTCGACGCGCGCAGCAGGTGTTGCTGCATGGACGTCGCCTCTTCTCACGGTGAAAAATAGTCTTTTGCGACAATCATTGGCACTTTAAATTTAACTTTAACTTTCTTGTCGGGGAAATGACTTGTCATGGCTTTGAACCTGATATTTCTATAAGGTAGCCTTTCCTTTGACAATTCCTACTCGCTTGTGGCTTATCAGTAGCAACTTAAAGGCAGCCAAGTTCCCCCGCTACGGCTTAAACCGGGCGTCAAAAAGGAAGTGTTCGGATTAACCACCTGATAAAAAAATCAGTGCTGTTATTGAAATTTATAGTTAACGCGTTAGAACGTTACCATTGACAGCCCTAGTTAGAATATATACTCTTTTGCTCTACAGTATATTTGACTTACATTCAGTAGATTTAATCCTTACACAAAAAGTCAGAACACATTGTTCTCATTTGAGAGGCCACTCTGACTTCTTAGGCCTGTTTTCTATTCTTCCCTTGCTACCCTTGAGAAGGATGCTTGCAACCTGCTCTTTTGATTGTGTTTAGTCTTAGGTGTTCATGTTTGGTATTGCAATAACAAAGTTAACCTATGTCTGATAGATGGAACAAAATACAGGATTCAAGGCATCAAAGAAAGGATTTTTTTAGCTACACATCCCTATTTCCAAATATACCTTGACAATGACCAATTAACTCATTCTCTCTGGCTGCATCCCACCCAACCCCAGAATCGGCCATCACCCTCACTCAACTTTGAACACTCTGGACTTGTCTGCCCATGTCCAATAAACGGGAGCAAGACTTCCCTATCAAAGCTCATTCTTGCCGAGACTTGTTTACGTTTCAAAATGCAAACGTTGAGGTATGTTCCTAACAACTGCAAAGCCAAGAGTTGGTTCTTTGGAAAGTACAATGAACAGCAACTCAACATTGTTACAACATGATAAAATTGATTAGGGTATAACAACTCATGTACAGTAACAGAACGTGTGAACCAATTTACAAACCCAGCAAATAACGACTATAATCTTTTGAGTGACTTTTTGAGAACATTGTCATTGTCATTGATAATGAAGGCTACAGGGAGTAGTTTTAATCCCATCTTCATTGAAGTCTTTGCATTCTATTTCACTCTTAAAACATGCAGGCTGTTATTTCTGGCTGTGTCACGTGATATGGAATATTCCATGCTGAGGAACTGAGATCCGAGTGCACAGTCTAGCACAGTCGGACCTCTGTGACTGGCAATGAAGTTGCGCTACAAGGGCAAAGGCGGGCTAAGTGCCTGCGGTCTATCAAGGCCAGTTTGATGGCGGTCGTTAAAGGCATGGAGAATTTATTTCTTATTCTCAGATATTCTTAGTTAGTTTGGGATATTAAAGGGGCTGAGCAGCATCTAAGATAAGGGCCACCGAACACACTAACATACACACACACGCATTATTACCTCTGCCAGGATGTATAAGCAATCGCGGGGGTTTGTTTGTCTGTCGTTAGTTAGCATACTTGCCAACCCTCCCGAATTTTCCGGGAGACTCCCGAAATTCAGCGCCTCTCCCGAAAACCTCCCGGGACAAATATTCTCCCGAAAATCTCCCGATTTTCAGCCGGAGCTGGAGGCCACGCCCCCTCCAGCTCCATGCGGACCTGAGTGAGGACAGCCTTTTTCCACTACGGGAGGACAACAGGGTGACAAGAACTAAATCATCCAGACTAGAGAGACATTGTATTATTATGTTTATCTTACCTAAAAATAAATAGATATTTATTAATTAAAAAAAAAAAAAAAACTATTATTTTTACTATATTTTGCTAAAAACATCAAAATTAATTGTATTTTAATTTTTATTTTTTCTGACTCCTTATTACATCCAGCCATAGAATTTTACATTAAAATAAACATATTTGAAATAATTAATTTTAAATTATCAAAATAATTCATTTAAAATGACCATATTTAATTATTAAAATAATTGCTTGTTTATCAACAACTTTAGCATTTTATTCACTACATTTTGAAGCTCTCAGAAGCCAAGTTATGTTATATTCCTTAATATTTATTTATGCAAGTTTGAAGTATCAATTATCCAAACACAGTTTTGTTTGCATATTTTCAGGATATATATATATATATATATATATATATATATATATATATATATATATATATATATATATATATATATATATATAAATTTATATATATATATATATATATATATATATATATATATATATATATATATATATATATATATATATATATATATATATATATATATATATATATGTATGAAATACTTCACTTGGTGAATTCTAGCTGTCAATATACTCCTCCCCTCTTAACCACGCCCCCAACCACGCCCCGCCCCACCCCGACCACCCCACCACCCCCCCACCTCCCGAAATCGGAGGTCTCAAGGTTGGCAAGTATGTTAGTTAGCAGTGTTGGGACTAACGCGTTACAAAGTAATGCGTTACTGTAACGCCGTTAGTTTCGGCGGTAACTAGTAATCTAACGCGTTATTTTTTTATATTCAGTAACTCAGTTACCGTTACTACATGATGCGTTACTGCGTTATTTTGCGTTACTTTTTATGTAGTATAAAGTGTGTTTTATCGGAGCGCTGCTGTCGTTCTGATTCTTCTTGTGTCACAAGCCGGAGAAGAGAGACGTGCGCTCTGTGTGGGTGTGTGGGGAGGGGAGGGGAGGGGAAGGGAGGGGAGGGGAGGGGGGCGTGTCTGATCATGGCGGAGCCAGAAGTCGAGTTTGCTAACATGGAGATATTTTCACTACTTTTCTTTTGTCCAGCACAAAGAAAAGAACATTTTAGTTAAATGTAAATTGTGCTTTGGATCAAAGATGCCATCTACTGCCCAAAACAGCAATTCAAATCTGCTGAAACAAGCTACATAGCAACATGCTTCCACGAAGCTAGTAAAGAGAGACAGAGACTCTGATGCCACTTCACCTCCACCACTTAAGGATTAACTTTGCCTCTTCTCATCATTCACCGCTGAAGGTACACACTCTGTCAATCAATGTTCCTTCTAATTGTTCATGTGTGAGCAAATGCAAAAACTCCCTGAGCATGAGTGGAGCCCATGTGAGCAACTTTAGACGTGCACACTGTGGCTACACCAGCAGCACACCTGTCCCAAACCTGACTAAATAACAAGTTCAATCTCCATCCATCCATCCATTTTCTACCGCTTGTCTCTTTCGGGGTGGCAGGAGCCTATCTCAGCTGCATTCGGGCGGAAGGCAGGGTACACCCTGGACAAGTCCCCCCCTCATCACAGGGCCAACACAGATAGACAGACAACATTCTCTTATTATTATAATCAAATGACAGCAGTCATTTCCATTTCTAATATAAGTGTTTAGGCCCACTTACAAAGACAATAACAACAAATATTGTTTTTCATGAACTGTGTACTTGTATTGTTTGTCTGGGTGGAGGCCCTGCTTTGGAAATAGTTTGTACCCCTTTCATTTAGTTCCCATTAAAACATTCACATGTTGCACAATGAGATGTAAGCAGGGGATCATGTGTACATTCCTGCAACTTCCTGTTTGTAAAAAATATATTTTTTATTAGTATTTATTTAATATACTAACAGCATTTAATAATTAATATTTATAAATTAAGATTCCTAATAAATGACACTAGAATAAGCACACATTTGATTGGTAAATCATAGAGTAACGACCTGGAATTACACTTTATGTGTGGTGTTGGAGTTGTCTGACTTTTTGTGTGGCTGTAAACGCATCACTGGCTAAGTGCCATATGTGCAAGTGTTGGCACACGTGAGAAAGAGCGAGTCGCTGCTGTTGATATAACAAAGTTGCTTTTGGTCTGGTTTGTACTGCAGAAAATGACCACTTTTGCTAGATATCATTTTTTTTACTAATGTTTTGGTGATGTGTTTATGGCCGACAATAAAGAGTTTTGCTCAGTAAAGAAAATGCCTGGTTAGGCTTTGTGTATGTAGTGTGTGCCTTTCTTGGTTTACATCTATGCTGTTATTATGCTGTTTGTTACTTATGTACGTTATGTTGCAGCTATTTAAAATAGTTTTGTCAATTTGTTCTGGCCAGAAACAAATTGGCCTTTGTAGCATATCTTTGTCTTTGTGTGTTGTATGTAGAGCACATTGCTTAGCAGAGTTGAGTGATGCAAATGCATGTCAAGTTGATCAACAGATTGTATTATTCTCCAGTGCAATAACAGTACTGAAATGAAGGCTAAAAGGGCATTAATGGGAGCTTTAAAAAAAAAAAAAAAAGAAGAAGAAAAAAAGAAGTAACTAAATAGTTACTTTTCACAGTAACGCATTACTTTTTGGTGTAAGTAACTGAGTTAGTAACTGAGTTACTTTTGAAATGAAGTAACTAGTAACTGTAACTAGTTACTGCTCTGCAGTAACTAACCCAACACTGTTAGTTAGTAAGTAGTCTAACTCAAAAATGGGCGGATTTTGATGACAATTTGGAGAATTATCAAAAAGGGCATAAAGAACAAGCGATTTGATTTCGGGCTGATCCGGATCATTTCCACTATGTTACCTTGCGTTTATGTTACGAAGCTCAACTTCTCTGTGTTCACGCTAATAGCCCGGCAAACAAAACAAACAACTTGACAATTTGGTCACTACTACATAGTTTCTCTTGTTGTATTCTTATTTTTACTGTTATATTTGTATTCTTATTGTTGCTTTTTATGTTTATTCTTATTGTTATATTTTCTAATTTATTTATAGCCCCATTATTTACTTTTTACTTTTTAAATTTGATCTCAATTCTGTACACTGCTGCTGGAATTGTAATTTTTCTGAGGAAACTCTCCTGAAGGAATCAATAAAGTACTATCTATCTATTTATCTATTTAATTTATCATTTAATCAATTACTTGGCAACCCGCGGCTCCGGAGCCGCATTCGGCTCTTTGATCACTCTGATGCGGCTCAGCAGCTTACTTGCTGAACCCCCCAATTTCCCTGTGAGACTTCCGGATTTCAGTGCCTCTCGCAGAAAACTCCCGGGATTAATATTCACCGATTTTCACCCTTACGGCTATAATAAGGGCGTGCCATGATGGTACAACATTTGGCGCCCTCTACAATCTGTATTAACAGCGTGCCAGCCCAACACTTGTTATACAATATACATTTTCTGCTTGCACACGTACGTGACAGCAAGGCATACTTGGTCAACAGCCACACAGGTTACACTGACGGTGGTCATATAAAACAACTTTAACACTCTTACTAATAATGCGCCACACTTTGAACCAAAACCAAACAAGAATGACAAACACATTTCGGGAGAACATCTGCACCTTAACACAACATAAACACAACAGAACAAACACCCAGAATCCCATGCAGCCCTGACTCTTCCGGGCTACATTATACACCCCTGCTACCACCAACCCCCCCCTCGGTGCGTCGGTTGAGGTGGGCGGGGTTTGGTGTGGGGGTGGGGGGGGTATAATGTATCCCGGAAGAGTTAGGGCTGCATGGGATTCTGGGTATTTGTCCTGGCGTGTTTATGTTGTGTTACGGTGCAGATGTTCTCCCGAAATGTGTTTGTCATTCTTGTTTGGTGTGGGTTCACAGTGTGGCGCATTATTAGTAAGAGTGTTAAAGTTTTTTTTTAAACCGCCACCGTCAGTGTGACCTGTGTGGTTGTTGACCAAGTATGCCTTGCTGTCACCTACGAGAGCAAGCGGAAGCTTCATACAACGTGTGAGTGATAAGGCACGCTGGCTGTAGTGAGTGCTATATGCTGTACCATCACGGCACGCATGACGCTGACAAAACCCGCGTGCCGCACTAGCTTTCAAATTCCACATAAAGGTGTGGGCAGCGTGTCTGAGACCTCTGGTTTATACATAGCACAAAGCAAAAAAAAAAAAAATTGTATGCAGTTTTATTTCATTTAAAATTTCAAAAAAAATTTGCGGCTCCCATTGTTTTCTATAATTTGTGAAACTGGTCAAAATGGCTCTTTGACTGGTAAAGGTTGCCGACCCCTGCCCTAGGAGATTATGTATTTCCGGAGTTTGTTTGTCTGCCTGTGTGTGTGTTAGCAACAGAGCTTAAAAACTTACGAGCGCATTTTGATAAAACTTTCAGGAAAGGTCAGAAATGAGATAGGGAGCGGATTACATCTGGGGAGTGATAAGTATCAGAATAAAATGGAATAGCACTTTATTATCATTGCACTTAAGAAAATACAATAACATTAGCAGGCCCGGCCCTAACCAATCTGGCGCCCTAGGCAAGATTTTAGGTGGCGCCCCCCCACATCGGCAGTGAAGTGTATATACTCACAAGAAACCGAATAGCTTTGCCTTTGACTTTTTTTTTTTTACTTACAACTATACCTAATATATAAAGGGGTGGAATAGTGACTATTACCTGCAGGGCAAACATTAGCTAACCAGAAGGCAATAACAATGTAAACAAAAAACACCTGCTTAAAAGATCTAATACAAATGTCCCTGAGGAATGTAAGGTGGGAGTACTGTAATTACCTAACGTTACATTATTATTTTCCATAACAATTTAGCCCCCTCCACAATATTAACCCGACGTTAAAACAGAACTAGCTATTTATTGATTAGCAATTGCCGACTCATGTAACATTAGCTTAATGCTAAAAAGCCAGGTTACTATCACATTCTGTAACAGACAAATAATTTCATGTAGGCTAACGTTACCTACTTACTACCTCTGTCTTTTCTCGTTTCTCCTCCTCTTCTTTTCTCTTTTTTCTTCCCTGGGCACCTGACAGTTTTGGCCGTTTTACATCTTGTGTTGATTTTTTGATGTGGTGACGTCCAAAAAGAGTCATGATACGGGAAGGGAGGGGGCGCACCGTGCGGGGGTGGGAATGTTGTAACAAATAATATTTCTATTAAATAGGCTTTACTTTGCATTTTAATTAACGTGGGATTATTTTTTGTATTTAGAAATAATAGTACCAACTTTTTTTTCTCTTTTTTTTTTTTTTCTCTCCAACATTTGTGGCACTTGCGTGGCGCCCCCTGATGGACGGCGCCCTTAGCATTTGCCTATACGGCCTATGCCACGGGCCGGCCCTGAACATTAGTTTACAATACAACCATATGTAGATACAATATAAAGTTACATGGGAATACAGGACTCGACGACTGTTGGCTCGCCCCCTAGGGAGGACACCCCTTAAAAAAAGTAGGAAAGGTAAACATGAGACTAGCAACAATGGGGGAGGGGAGATCCGTTTCGAAGCTGCTGCCATCATACCACTGATCCTTACTCCATTGTCCCACGTGGGGTTAAGCGAAGAAAGCATGGGGTTGGGGTAGGGCTATGTGTTCAAATCTGTGTAGAAGTTCATGAGTGCGTTTTGCGTCTGTAGGTCAAGCCACTCGGCGTTTACAGAACAGAGTTCAATATCAGGACGATTCAGGGCGTCTTTCGCTTACTAGGTCCTTACTAGTTCTTACTAGGATGTTTACAGCATGACCAATAGATAAGGATTGTTATTGTTTTCGGGCGAGCAGACATATCCCAATGTTTTGTCTTATATACCGTATTTTCCGCACTATTAGCCGCACCTAAAAACCACAAATTTACTCAAAAGCTGACAGTGCGGCTTATAACCCGGTGCGCTTTATATATGGATTAATATTAAGATTCATTTTCATAAAGTTTCGGTCTCGCAACTACGGTAAACAGCCGCCATCTTTTTTCCCCGTAGAAGAGGAAGTGCTTCTCCTTCTACGCAAGCAACCGCCAAGGTAAGCACCCGCCCCCATAGAACAGGAAGCGCTTCTTCTTCTACTGTAAGCAACCACCCGCCCGCGTAGAAGAAGAAGAAGCGCGCGGATATTACGTTTCATTTCCTTTGTGTGTTTACATCTGTAAAGACCACAAAATGGCTCCTACTAAGCGACAGGTTTCTGGTTCATGAAAAGACGCAATCTCTCCATCCGCACACGGACTACTATTTCACAGCAACTGCCTAAAGACTTTCAAGAAAAGCTGGCTACTTTCCGTGCATATTGTAAAAACAAGATAGCTGAAAAAAAGATCCGGCCAGAGAACATTATCAACATGGACGAGGTTCCACTGACTTTTGATATTCCTGTGAACCGCACTGTGGATACAACGGGAGCACGTACGGTGAATATTCGCACCACAGGGAATGAGAAGTCATCCTTCACTGTGGTTCTAGCTTGCCATGCTAATGGCCAGAAACTTCCACCCATGGTGATATTCAAAAGGAAGACCTTGCCAAAAGAGACCTTTCCAGCCGGCGTCATCACAAAAGCTAACTCGAAGGGATGGATGAAGAAAAGATGAGCGAGTGGTTAAGGTAAGTTTACGCGAAGAGGCCGGGTGGCTTTTTTCACGCAGCTCCGTCCATGTTGATATACGACTCCATGCGCGCCCACATCACGCTGGTTTTTAATATATTATTAAAGTTTGACTGACCTATCTGACTGTTTTTTTGACATTCCTTTAGCGCAGTTAGATGCGGCTTACAACACGGGGCGGCTTATAGGTGGACAACGTTTTGAAATATGCCGTTCATTGAAGGTGCGGCTTATAACCCAGGGCGCCTTATGGTGCGGAAAATACGGTAGTTGTCCATTTTGGCTCCAAAATTGATCATAATTTTGTCTTGTAGGGCGGAAAGCTTCCCCAAGATGGTTTCCAACTTGCTAATCAATTCCGAAGTTGCTAAAGTCTGAGTGCCCACAGCTATGCCCATTCCAACAATGGCGACGAGCAGCATTTGGGCTCCTTGAGCGCCTGTCATGTTTCTCCCGAATTTGTTGATAAACCAGAGCGATGCTCAATTGAATCAGCAAATTCCCAGTTATCACAATTCCAAATAGATAGATGTCTTTCATGTCCTTAATGGAAAGCACTGTCAGGCACATGACTCACCACTTTTACAGAGTCCCTAATGTACTAGGCAGCAAACATCACTTTGGGACAGGCAGATTCCGCCGAAACTGTGCTTCCCGTCGAACAGATCTTGTCAATTGAGTTGAGAGACTAGATTGTCAATTCCATGTTTAGATTTTTGAAGAACAGTGCAAAAAGAGAGACACTTAGACAGTCAAGACAAGGCAAGACGAGACGAGAGAAGCAGAGAAGGAGAGATAACGAGCGGGGAGGGAAAATGCGACTGACTTCAATGAGAGCAAAGCATGAAACTGGATTCCATCCATCCATCCATCCATCTTCTTCCGCTTATCCGGGTCGGGTGACATCCTGACCAGATGCCCGAACCACCTCATCTGGCTCCTCTCGATGTGGAGGAGCAGCGGCTTTACTTTGAGCTCCTCCCGGATGGCAGAGCTTCTCACCCTATCTCTAAGGGAGAACCCCGCCACCCGGCGGAGGAAACTAATTTCGGCCGCTTGTACCCGTGATCTTGTCCTTTCGGTCATAACCCAAAGCTCGTGACTATAGGTGAAGATGGGAACGCAGATTGACCGGTAAATTGAGAGCTTTGCCTTTCGACTCAGCTCCTTCTTCACCACAACGAATCGATACAGCGTCCGCATTACTGAAGACGCCGCACCGAACCGCCTGTCGATCTCACGATCCACTCTTCCCTCACTCGTGAACAAAACTCCTAGATCAGGGGTCGGCAACCTTTACCAGTCATTTTGACCAGTTTCACAAATTATAGAAAACAATGGGAGCCGCAACATTTTTTTGAAATTTTAAATGAAATAACACTGCATACGAAGTTGTTGTTTTTTTGCTTTGTGCTATGTATAACCAGGGGTCTCAGACACGCTGCCCACACCTTTATGTGGAATTTGAAAGCTGGTGCGGCACGCGGGTTTTTATTTAATGGCGCTTGTCAGCGTCATGCGTGCCGTGATGGTACAGAATATAGCACCCACTACAGTCAGCGTGCCTGATTAGCCACACGTTGTTTGGGGTATCCGCTTTGCTCACGTAGGTGACAGCATGGCATACTTGGTCAACAACCACACAGCTCACACTGACGGTGGCGGTATAAAAAAAAACAAAAAACTTTAACACTCTTACTAATAATGCGCCACACTGTGAACCCACACCAAACAAGAATGACAAACACATTTCGGGAGAACATCTGCACCGTAACACAACATAAACACAACAGGACAAATACCCAGAATCCCATGCAGCCCTAACTCTTCCGGGATACATTATACACCCCCGCTACCAAACCCCGCCCACCTCAACCAACGCACAGAGAAGGGGGGGGGGGGGGGGGTTGATGTGTGAGATAGCAGGCTTGGAGTGGGGGCAGGGTTTGGTGGTAGCAGGGGTGTATAATGTAGCCCGGAAGAGTCAGGGCTGCATGGGATTCTGGGTGTTTGTTCTGTTGTGTTTATGTTGTGTTAACGTGCAGATGTTCTCCCGAAATGTGTTTGTCATTCTTGTTTGGTTTTGGTTCAAAGTGTGGCGCATTATTAGTAAGAGTGTTAAAGTTGTTTTATATGACCACCGTCAGTGAAACCTGTGTGGTTGTTGACCAAGTATGCCTTGCTGTCACGTACGTGTGCAAGCAGAAGATGTATATTGTTTAACAAGTAGTTGGCTGGCACTCTGTTAATACAGATTGTAGAGGGCGTCAAATGTTGTACCATCACGGCACGCCCTTATTATAGCCGTAAGGGTGAAAATCGGCGAATATTAATCCCGGGAGTTTTCTGCGAGAGGCACTGAAATCCGGAAGTCTCACAGAAAAATTGGGGGGTTCAGCAAGTAAGCTGCTGAGCCGCATCAGAGTGATCAAAGAGCCGCGGGTTGCCGACCCCTTTCCTAGATACTTGAACTTTCCACTTGGGGAAAAATCTCCTCCCCAACCCAGAGCTGGCACTCCACCCTTTCCTGGGCGAGAACCATGGACTCGGACGCTTCACACTCTGCTGCGAACCGATCCAGTGAGAGCTGAAGATCCTGGCCAGATGAAGCCATCAGGACCACATCATCTGCAAAAAGCAGAGACCTAATCCTGCAGCCACCAAACTCGATCCCTTTAACGCCCTGACTGCGCCTTGGAACTGGATTCATGATTCTTTAATATTGGTAGATAGAGCCTAGCAGATGTCTGTGTTCTCCAAATGTATTTCTAGATCATTGACTGCATAGAAAATTGTAACAACATTGGGCAGATTTAAGTGGTAGTCACTGTCATAAATATGCTCGTCTTAACTATTTACTCTGACCGCTAATCGATAAAGAAGAAGAAGCTACATGAAATGTTACAAAACACGAGGTACAATCCTTCATTTTACCTGGGCAAGCTCGGCACTTAAAAAATCCTAATTGCTGATATGATCCATGTGTCCTGATATTCTATTTTACATGAGTCTTGCCTCTGAATGTCTTTACTGGATAGTGATGAATAGAGCTTGGAACTGATTACTCCTTCTTGCATTGTTCTCTGGCCTCACAGGGAAAAAGCTGGCTCATTAATAAAACCCTTGTGATTAATTTCCAGTCCTTCCTACCATGTCATTTACCTTGTAGCCATTAAAAGAGACACCCTTCCAATTACTGAACTCTAGCTCCAGTCTCATGGACAATATTAAGAATAGTTTTATTAAATACTTTAAAAATGTTTTTATTGTTATTGAAAAAAATGTTCTGTCCACAAAGGATTGTCTACGTTTGTCTCAAAGACTGATTTCCTTTCAAACTTCACATCCCTGACATAGTTCTACGTTGAGGTCTGCACTTTACTATCAAACGTGACACAAATGTTAGTCCTTTCATTCCAAACACATTTTCATTTTGTCTGTGTTTTGGAATTTAAAATACTGACGGTGGTAATGCAGATGGTGATTTGTTTCATATCCAAGTCAGAAAATATTTACATATTTACAGATGTTTTCTAAAAAACAAATCAGAAGACGCAGACCAGACCAGAAATGTCGACGAAAACAAACAATTCCTTATTTACCCTTTATCAACGCAAAGGGCATTTTTGCCCTGTAGCCCTTGCTTAATTCCAACAATCCTATTTGTAGTCACACTTTCAAAGACGTTTTCTGAGACGTTTTAATCCAACCGTTGTTCGCGTGGACATGTTTTCCCTGCGTAGAACATTTGGCTGCCTATAGCTCATCTCCAATTCACACATTCTTTGACTATCAATGTAGGTACTGAGCTATTCTGTCACCACAGTTACCTGTCTGCAGAATATTGAACAAACAGCTTGTCAGTGGGCATGATGAGTACTATTATTCGGAAGAAGTGTGGTGCGTGATCCGTTCAGCATAGGCAGGCAAAGAGAACAATGACTGGAATAAACCATTTTTATTTTAGAAAAAATCCAACACAAATCCACAAACGATGATTAACATGCACAATTTTAGTATACAAGACAAAACAGTTACTTTTCAATGTGAAAATCCGACTCTACATGTCAGTATCTCACAGAGATCATCGATTAATACAGCAGTATTAGGCTGGAGTGGACAGCCCACGATATCAGAGCATTAAGTTTGTCTTGGGTGGCCATGTTTGAAAAATATACTCAAGGTATTTATTTACACGGTTGGAAACACACTTTCAAGAAACAACCACAGACATCACTTTGAACGGGTCATCCTTTGAAAAACAAGCTGCTTTGTCTGATCAATACATTGTTTATCGATGTGTGGAATAGTCTACTGATGTAAGTCCTACTACAAACTTTATGTACTACAAACTAAAACACGGCATTTTTATTTGTTTTAAAAATGAATAGACAGTAAAAGATTGTTGCTAAGGGAACACTTGAGGTTTTAAAATGGTATTGACATAAAACTATACAATAATAACTTGAGCTCCGATAGGATGAATAGTAAAATATGTTAATACGTTATCCCATAGCTCCCATTGGGTGTTGTTGTCATCTTAAGATGGCCAATGTGAACAGTTATCACTCAAAACAGCAATCATAAAAACCTATGAGCCTAAACAATAGTAAGCATACTAACACATTTCTGATAACACTGGGGAACAACTACAAAATAAATGTGGTAGGAGTTTACCTGTTTATGTACAGTATTTACCAAAGTATAGCATTCATGTTCAGTATTCTATGTTGTGACTGGATAAAAAATAATACAAAAATCACATTGTATTATTTAAAAAAATACATCATTCCCTGTGCCAGATCGGTTGTTTGCAACAGTGTGGGGTATATCATAAATTGGTAACCTAAGCTGATAGAGGAAATCTGATAGCAAATTTTCAATTTACCAAAAAAAAAGGTCTAATATCTCAGGCACCAAATTTGATGTTCCCCAGTGTAATCGATAACACATGAAGGACAGAGCAATAAGACTGTATACGTCGGTCAAGATAGGGCAATTGCTAAAGGATATTATGTCAGTGATGTACAGCATTGAACGAGAAGATCTGAACCTATTTTTTTTACCACCTTATGAAGAACTGTAACTGATAACAAATGTTGCATGGTAGCTGCGATTTCTGTTCAAAAAGTATACCACAGTTGTTTAAAAATACTGGTGTGACCAGGACAGTAATCTTATAGTTGTGTTGTTTAAACAATCTCAGGGCATTTAATCGATCGCAACGAGACTGTTCGGATTGTCTTAGACGTTTTGCCTCTCTCGCAGGCTTAGTCACTTCATGCTCACAGACTTCGAGATGACACCATACCGACCCCTGAGTTCAATTCAGAACCTGGGAGACAAACATTTGTGTAGCAAATTCCTAAAAAACGCTAGATTGCTCCTGTTGTGTAGAGGAACTTGGACGCAGATCTTTGCTTTGACAATGCGCCAGAACACTGTGGTCCAAATTTGTGATTTACATAACTGAGGCGTTCCTCAAGGCTCTCAACTAAGTCCTTTCCTTTTTGGCATGTTTGTGGTGTTTTATGGTATTGTATGTTTTATGTATTTGTGTAGACACCCCCTTGTAAAGGAGATTCTGCATCTCAAGGGGCTATCCCAAATCAATTGAAATTGTAATATGGTTTATGTAACTAATGTGTTGACGTAGCTCGTTTACTTCAGATGTAGTCAAATGTTCAACGTCTTTACTATACTAGTCGTGTTCCTCAATGTTCGATTTTTAGATGCTCTCATTTTCATCATTTGGGCTATTCAACTGGAGTTCAGTTCAAAAAACTTTTTGTTTGAACCTGCTCAGTGGCCTTGTGGTTAGAGTGTCCGCCCTGAGATCGGTAGGTCAAGAGTTCAAACCAAAGACTATAAAAATGGCACCACCATTTGCCTCAGCATCAAGGGTTGGAATTCCCGAGCGTGGCTGATGCTCCCAGGGGGTGGAACAAGGGGATGGGTTAAATGCAGAGGGTAATTTCACCACACCTAGTGTGTGTGACTATCAGTGGTACTTGAACTTTAGCCTGCTCAGTGGCCTTGTGGTTAGAGTGTCCGCCCTGAGATCGGTAGGTCAAGAGTTCAAACCAAAGACTATAAAAATGGGACCACCAATTGCCTCAGCATCAAGGGTTGGAATTGGGGATTAAATCACCAAATTGATTCCCGAGCTTGGCTGATGCTCACTGATCCCCTCACCTCCCAGTGGTTCTTAACTTTAGTCTGCTCAGTGGCCTTGTGGTTAGAGTGTCCGCCCAGAGATCGGTAGGTCAAGACTTCAAACCAAAGACTATAAAAATGGGACCACCAATTGCCTCAGCATCAAGGGTTGGAATTCCTGAGCGTGGCTGATGCTCACTGCTCCCTTCACCTCCCAGCGGGTGGAACAAGGGGATGGGTTAAATGCAGAGGGTAATTTCACCACACTTAGTGTGTGTGACTATCAGTGGTACTTGAACTTTAGCCTGCTCAGTGGCCTTGTAGTTAGAGTGTCTGCCCTGAGATCGGTAGGTCAAGAGTTCAAATCAAAGACTATAAAAATGGGACCACCAATTGCCTCAGCATCAAGGGTTGGAATTGGGGGTTAAATCACCAAATTGATTCCCGAGCGTGACTGATGCTCACTGCTCTCTTCACCTCCCAGGGGGTGGAACAAGGGGATGGGTTAAATGCAGAGGGTAATTTCACCACACCTAGTGTGTGTGACTATCAGTGGTACTTGAACTTTAGCCTGCTCAGTGGCCTTGTGGTTAGAGTGTCCGCCCTGAGATCGGTAGGTCGTGATTTCAAACCCCGGCCGAGTCATACCAAAGACTATATAAAAATGGGACCCATTGCCTTCCTGCTTGGCACTCAGAATCAAGGGTTGGAATTGGGGGTTAAATCACCAAAATGATTCCCAGGGGTGGAACAACGGGATGGGTTAAATGCAGAGGGTCATTTCACCACACTTAGTGTGTGTGACTATCAGTGGTACTTGAACTTTAGCCTGCTCAGTGGCCTTGTAGTTAGAGTGTCCGCCCTGAGATCGGTAGGTCAAGAGTTCAAACCAAAGACTATAAAAATGGGACCACCAATTGCCTCAGCATCAAGGGTTGGAATTGGGGGTTAAATCACCAAATTGATTCCCGAGCGTGGCTGATGCTCACTGCTCCCCTCACCTCCCAGGGGGTGGAACAAGGGGATGGGTTAAATGCAGAGGGTAATTTCACCACACCTAGTGCGTGTGACTATCAGTGGTACTTGAACTTTAGCCTGCTCAGTGGCCTTGTGGTTAGAGTGTCCGCCCTGAGATCTGTAGGTCGTGAGTTCAAAGCCCGGCTGAGTCATACCAAAGACTATATAAAAATGGGACCCATTGCCTTCTTGCTTGGCACTCAGAACCAAGGGTTGGAATTGGGGGTTAAATCACCAAAATGATTCCCAGGGGTGGAACAAGGGGATGGGTCAAATGCAGAGAGTCATTTCACCACACCTAGTGTGTTTGTGACTATCAGTGGTACTTTAACTTGTAAGAGACTCACATTTTTGCAGGGGGAATTTTAAGAACACATTTTGACTTGGTCTTTAAACGCAGCAGAGCTCTGTGATACTGACAAAGTGAATATACAACAATCAATTGTCCACTGAAGAGGATGCTGGTTCTCCGGAATATACAAAATACGACTGACAGTGAAGGGAGAAGTCTGGCTCCTCGGTCCTTCTGAAAATGTAGTCCCCAAAACACTTTGGATCCTCAGACTATCGCTGTTCTACACGAGTCTGCGAGCATGTGTTGGTGAAGCCGGCTGGGTTGCGAAGCCCAACGTCTTCTAAGACAAACCGAAAATGTCCAGTCACGATCGATTTCAATGGCCTGGATGAATGAGAATATTCACAGGCATGTTTACGGTTTGTCAAATCACTCTAAAGCACTGCACTACAACACTCAAGTAAAAAAAACAAAGAAAACATCAATTGGTAAAAATAAACAGAAGAACACTCAAGTTTTTTTTGCCAGATTTTGAAATAGTGACAGACATCATTGAATGTAACACAACAACATGAGTATAAGAAAGGAGGCCAACTGTCAATCAGTGAACTGAAATATGACAATAACAGGACCGAAAAACCAAAATCCCATTGACGAGTCTGCGATAGTTTCATCATAGAACACACCGTTTAATGAAACAAGTCATGTAGCAGACAGGACATCCTGATTATGCCAGCCTTTTTGGGGGCTTTTTTTTTTTTTATGAGGCCTCTGAGGTCTGCCCACCTGTTCAGATGGCGGAGTGAGGACATGCAGTCACCTTGGATCAGTTGCTTGTGCTTTCGACTTTGAGAGGCGGGAGAGTGCAAAAACGGCGGATGATGATAACCTCCCGGCTGATGTGCACAGCCCCCGTGTTCCACGTTCAGCAAAGGCACGATAATGTGTAGCAGTTGGCCCCATCGTTCCACATCCGTATGGGCGCTATCATGTCTGCAGTAATCACACCGCAGCTCTTACTTTTGAAAGGCTCATCCACGTGATGAAGGGGGTCAACAGGAGGGTGGGGGCAATGAAGCTCCCTCGTTTTCTTTTCTCACTATTCAGTCTAGTCTGAGGTTGATGGTAAAATGCCAACCATGCTTTTTACTCCATTTTTAGACCGACTTTTAATCTGCACGGTTCCTTAAATGACCCATACATTGTGTACCATCATCGTTATTAATTGTACCCAACACTCTGGGAAATGACACGTTTTTCAATCCACTGTAGCTTTTAAAAAAAAAAAAACATTTTTATTACAGATTTAGGCTGAATCCAAATGTTACCCCTTACCCCGAGTCTTTCGCCCTCGGTTTTGCACGTCAACTATGCGAGGCTCGGGGCGGCATTTTACCTTTCCCGAAGAAAAATGCCCTATTCTTGCTTTTTTTTTTTTTTTTTGTCTGTTGGAACAGTTTGAATCGCAAAAAGGATACAAGTTTATTCAGAATCCCTCGAGTGGAGGGAGAAAGTGCAAGATTTTACGAAAGATGACGAGAAAATTTGCAAACACTCCAGTCCAAGGGACAAGTTTACAGTAGAGATGTCCGATAATGGCTTTTTTGCCGATATCCGATATTGTCCAACTCTTAATTACCAATTCCGATATCAACTGATACAGATACATACAGTCGTGGAATTAACACATTATTATGCCTAATTTTGTTGTGATGCATTAAACAATGTAACAAGGTTTCCCAAAATAAATCAACTCAAGTTATGGAAAAAAATGCCAACATGGCACCGCCATATTTATTATTGAAGTCACAAAGTGCATTATTTTTTTTAACATGCCTCAAAACAGCAGCTTGGAATTTGGGACATGCTCTCCCTGAGAGAGCATGAGGAGGTTGAGATGGGCGGGGTTGAGGTGGGGGGTGTATATTGTAGCGTACCGGAAGAGTTAGTGCTGCAAGGGCTTCTGGGTATTTGTTCTGTTGTGTTTATGTTGTGTTACGGTGCGGATGTTCTCCCGAAATGTGTTTGTCATTCTTGTTTGGTGTGGGTTCACAGTGTGGCGCATATTTTTAACAGTGTTAAAGTTGTTTATACGGCCACCCTCAGTGTGACCTGTATGGCTGTTGACCAAGTATGCATGCATTCACTTGTGTGTGTGAAAAGTCGTAGATATCATGTGACTGGGCCGGCACGTAAAGGCAGTGCCTTTAAGGTTTATTGGCGCTTTGTACTTCTCCCGATGTCCGTGTACACAGCGGCGTTTTAAAAAGTCAAACATTTTGCTTTTTGAAACCGATACCAATAATTTACGATAATACATTTTAAAGCATTTATCGGCCGATATTATCGGCAGTCCGATATTATCGGACATCCCTAGTTTACAGTGAGGTTTGTTTGATACCGTTTAAACATTTAGTATTAGTTATGATATTATTGGCTACGAGTGTTTCCTAAAGCAGAGTCTAAATAAAACAAAGCAAATGTGAGCAAAACCTGAAAGAGTTAGGCTTTTATCAAAGGCAGCAATCATAAATAAAGTTTTCCGCACATACACAAAGTTGACATCTGTAGTTATATTTTGATAAAGACGGGTAAAACACACATACTCATAAACGGCACGTGCAACAGCAACAAGGCAACAAACATGGCTGTAGATGCAACGTTAAACCATGAAATGCAACCAAAAACGATGCATAAATTATCCAGGAAAATCTTGATACCAATTTTCTTGACCGAGTCACACACAAATAAGTTGTAGACCTCCTTGCTTTTCCAAGCTTCCGTCTGTTTTGTCTTGTAGAATGACGTCCGGAGCACCAGATAGTTCGACATGTATGGGAACGCAACCGACAGATAATCATTGATATCGCTCAACAAATCTTGTTTGATAACTTATAGGGATCGATTCCATCGCATAATTTGATTGTTTGCTCGTATCTGCTTTTAGTGGTAAGATCTAGGCCCCTTGCGTACTCAGATAGTTCACACTCTTTTTGCAGTAGCCATATTGGTTTGGTGGCCCACCACTTTGTTTACTTCTGTTCAAACGTCACGTGACGGAAGACAACCAAGAGCCCTCGAAACAAAGTCTGGTCCCAAACACACTTGCAACCAAGTGTTGCGAGAAGTAAATTGATCGTGAAATATCCGATAATTATGAACAGTATTATTTTGAAATGATTTGTCTCAGAGGAAGCTAATGTCAGACAAACCAATTTTAACTACAATTTAGAACCTTTCAGGATTTTTTAGTCAGCTAATTTATTTTCATAATTTTTGTTAGACATGTTTAGAATGTTGTTTTTATTTTAAAATTGTTCGTCATACGAACTTGCTAACACTGCTGTAGCTAGTAAACCCCTATGTCAAACTCGCGGCAAACATACTTCACTGCAGTTAAAAACAAAATAAATAAATAAACATGCAATGTTTGTGCCGCCCTCTTTGTCAGGTCACTCTTGGAAAATAGATTTTAATCTAAATAAGTCTTTACCTGGTTAAATAAAGGAAATTGACATTGAAATCATGAGTGATAACAGAGCATATCTAATTTCGGAATTAACCATGTTTGGAATGTTGTTTTTTTCATTTTAAAGTCCATCCATCCACAACTGTACATATTGTAGCTTCTGAATACTATTCACTTTTGTTTAGCTCAGTGGTTCTTAACCTGGGTTCGATCGAACCCTAGGGGTTCGGTGAGTCGGGCTCAGGGGTTCGGCGGAGGTCAAGACACACCCGACTCATCGTGTAAATAAAAACTTCTCCCTATCGGCGTATTACGGATACGGCAACAGCAGAAGTCAGACTGATTTGCAGGTGTGTAATTTGTTGTGAGTTTATGCACTGTGTTGGTTTTGTTGTTTGAACAAGGTGATGTTCATGCATGGTTCATTTTGTGCACCAGTAAAAAAACATGGTAACACTTTAGTATGGGGAACATATTCACCATCAATTAGTTGCTTATTACCATGCAAATTTACTTAACTAGTCATTATTAAGTACTTGTTAATGCCTCATTCGGCATGGCCTTATTATAAGCCTAACCCTCTTACCCTGGCCCTTACCCTCTAACCCTAACCCTAACCAAGTAACTCTAAATTAAGTCTATGTTCCCCATACTAAAGTGTTACCAAAAACATATAACTTTGTCTTGAATTTGAAAAAAAACAACATTTTATTTTTCACTAAAGAAGGGTTCGGTGAATGCGCATATGAAACTGGTGGGGTTCGGTACCTCCAACAAGGTTAAGAACCACTGGTTTTGCTTATTGACGAATAGTGTACGACTGGTGGCATCTCATTTCTTAGGGCGTGTTTTTCACCGCTAGATCTGATTGGAGGGTGAGGGGCAAGAGTAAATTGGGATTCAGCCTTAGGAAGGTTTAATTATTTCAATACATAATTACTCGTCTATGGGGATAGATCGTTATTGGCATTCTCCCACAGGGCTTTCTGTCATTTGAGTCAAATTTTGAAACACGCAAAAAACATTAACTTATGTTAGGGCTGTCTGGAAAAAACCCCAAAATCAACTATCTTTGCGCTCTGGTGAAGGCACTATCATTGATGTAGTCCTCTGTGCACTGGACCAGGTGATCATCTGCAGTGTACACTATTTGGTAATAGTCCTGTGATTCAGAGCACAGGCCGTATTCATGTAAAAAGACGAACAATACACATGGGATCTGTTTGACATGGAAGTGTTGCACGCATCTCTTCTCCGTGAAAAACAATCTTTTCACGAGACTGATAAAACCGAGAGTGATGGCCATTTATTATTTAAGGGCGTAAGATGGAGAGAAATCACCGTATTGGTCGAGAAGACCTGATGCTCACAAGCCAATGACAGATTTACTTGGATTACTAGGATTGCAAATTGGATTTGTCTGGCCAAACAGCTAATATGACAGAATTTACTGTAACACATTTGCTAAGAGAAACGTCATGTTTGAGATGGTTAACAAAGGCCATAAGGGACGATTGGATCATCTTTCCACAGAGCGGTTGACCTTAAGAATATACCATTTCAATATTTCTTAATTTGGTATGGAATGAATGTGTAAAATAGATTTTTAAGGCATTGGCATCATTTCCAGATACAAAGAATAAGTAATTTCACTGTATTGGTTGAGAAGACCTGATGCTCACAAGCCAATGACAGATTTACTTGGATTACTAGGATTGGAAATTGGATTTGTCTGGCCAAACAGCTGATATGACAGAATTTACTGTAACACATTTGCTAAGAGAAACTTCATGTTTGAGATGGTTAACAAAGGCCATAAGGGACGATTGGATCATCTTTCCACAGAGCGGTTGACCTTAAGAATATACCATTTCAATATTTCTTAATTTGGTATGGAATGAATGTGTAAAATTGATTTTTAAGGCATTGGCATCGTTTCCAGATACAAAGAATAAGTAATTTCACTGTATTGGTTGAGAAGACCTGATGCTCACAAGCCAATGACAGATTTACTTGGATTACTAGGATTGCAAATTGGATTTGTCTGGCCAAACAGCTGATATGACAGAATTTACTGTAATACATTTGCTAAGAGAAACTTCATGTTTGAGATGGTTAACAAAGGCCATAAGGGACGATTGGACCATCTTTCCACAGAGCGGTTGACCTTAAGAATATACTGTACCTATTCAATATTTCTTAATTTGGTTCGGAATGAATGTGTAAAATTGATTTTTAAGGCATTGGTATCGTTTCCAGATACAAAGAATAAGTAATTTCACTGTATTGGTTGAGAAGACCTGATGCTCACAAGCCAATGACAGATTTACTTGGATTACTAGGGTTGGAAATTGGATTTGTCTGGCCAAACAGCTGATATGACAGAATTTACTGTAACACATTTGCTAAGAGAAACTCCATGTTTGAGATGGTTAACAAAGGCCATAAGGGACGATTGGATCATCTTTCCACAGAGCGGTTGACCTTAAAAATATGCCTATTCATTATTTCTTAATTTGGTTCGGAATGAATGTGTAAAATTGATTTTTAAGGCATTGGCATCGTTTCCAGATACAAAGAATAAGTCATTTCACTGTATTGGTCGAGAAGACCTGATGCTCACAAGCCAATGACAGATTTACTTGGATTACTAGGATTGCAAATTGGATTTGTCTGGCCAAACAGTTGATATGACAGAATTTACTGTAACACATTTGCTAAGAGAAACTTCATGTTTGAGATGGTTAACAAAGGCCATAAGGGACGGTGGATCATCTTTCCACAGAGCGGTTGACCTTAAGAATATATGTAAAATTGATTTTAAGGCATTGGTATCGCTTCCAGATACAAAGAATAAGTCATTTCGACGACATGACCTCGGAAATGCAAAAAGCATGGTGGCACTTGTAACTATATTATACGGTATCATGCACTCAAATCATTACATCCTTGTCATGAAGTCTTTACTGATAACGGCCCCTTGAACATTTTGGCCTTTGGAGAACCCCAAGTCCTACCGCTGTACCCTGGGCCCTCCAATGGAGGGGTAACATTAGGACAGGCTCACTCAAGGGGATTGCTGGGAAGGAAGGAAGTGTTGAAGGTTCTGACTAGACATCACCAGATGAAACAGGCCACGGCACTGATGAGGACTGCAGCCAGGTTTAATGGGTTGAGACAGTATGCTCCTGAGCCCCGCGCTCCCATGCCTGCAATGAAAACCATCAGATCAGCTTTTGATGAACCAGAAATAGCTCTACTCAAAGACGTCCCTGCCATCATTAATCTGAAGAGGCTGAACAGGAGAAGTATCTCACACTTCTCATTTTGTAGAGTGCATCAGTACAGCACTTTAATGAATCTAAATCCACAATAACATTTAAGCAAAGGGCTGGACAAGGACATGTAATATAAATAAAGGCTTTGTTTTGGTGCATTTTTGGGAGCACTGGTTATCAATTACATTGTCATGCCCCCCAGGGATCAGACGATGTTCACACCGTCACTGAATTGAAATATTGTTGCGAACCTGATGTTTGTTTATGTATCTATTATCTATTTTATCCCCCAGGGGAACTGCCCCACAAATGTTTTTTTTTCAGTTTTGGGGCTTAATTTTGGTGACAAAATGAGCAAGTTTGTTATATCAGGAATAGTTGATGTGACATTTACTACTAGACGGCGCAAGAAAAAGTAGTTTGTGACCTATTGATTTGAATTAATCTCTGGCGTGTCCAAAGCCACCTCCACAGGGGGCATAACCTTTTGTATTGGATTGTAGAGTTTCATTCATTAATGATGAACTTGGGAGAGCAAATCCTAAAACCCACTATCTAACATTAAGCCGAGGGAAATTGAACCATCAGTCACGGTGGAAAAAAATTAAGCCAAGCTAAACACACATGTTCTAAACACAAAAAAGCACCAAATCGTTAATATTGCATTATTATATTCGTGTGGGGCAAATGTTACACTTGAGACTGGTGGCATAATAGAAATATTCTACAAAACCCAAAACCAGTGGCACGTTGTGTAATTCGTAAATAAAAACAGAATAAAAAGATTTGCAAATCCTTTTCAACTTATATTCAATTGCAAAGACAATATATTTATTGTTCGAACTGAGAAACTTAATTTTTTTTTGCAAATAACCATTAACTTAGAATTTAATGGCAGCAACACATTGCAAAAAAGTTGGCACAGGGGCATTTTTACCACTGTGTTACATGGCCTTTCCTTTTAACAACACTCAGTAAACGTTTGGGAACTGAGGAGACCAATTTTTTTAACTTTTCTGGTGGAATTATTTCCCAATCTTGCTTGATGTACAGCTTAAGTTGTTCAACAGTATTTAAGGCTTCATATTGTGCCACACATTTTCAATGGGAGACAGGTCTGGACTACAGGCAGGCCAGTCTAGTACTCGCACTCTTTTACTATGAAGCTACGCTGTTGTAACACGTGGCTTGGCATTGTCTAGCTGAAATAAGCAGGGGCGTCCATGATAATGTTGCTTGGATGGCAACATATGTTGCTCCAAAACCTGTATGTACCTTTCAGCATTAATAGTGCCTTCACAGATGTGCAAGTTACCCATGCCTTGGGCACTAATACATCCCCACACCATCACAGATGCTGGCTTTTGAACTTTGCGCCTAGAACAATCCGGATGGTTCTTTTCCTCTTTGTTCCGGAGGACACAACAGTTTCCAAAAACAATTTGAAATGTGGACTTGTCAG
The DNA here is from genome assembly GCF_033978685.3 of Nerophis lumbriciformis. NCBI lineage: Eukaryota > Metazoa > Chordata > Actinopteri > Syngnathiformes > Syngnathidae > Nerophis > Nerophis lumbriciformis. The sequence goes on from NC_084575.2 coordinate 25,902,224, forward strand.
ACCACAACACTTTTCCACTTTGCATCAGTCCATCTTAGATGAGCTCGGGCCCAGCGAAGCCGGTGGAGTTTTTGGGTGTTGTTGATAAATGGCTTTTGCTTTGCATTGTAGAGTTTTAACTTGCACTTACAGATGTAGCGACCAATTGTAGTTACTGACAGTGGTTTTCTGAAGTGTTCCTGAGTCCATGTGGTGATATCCTTTACACACCGATGTCACTTTTTGATGCAGTACCACCTGAGGGATCGAAGGTCCATAATATCATTGCTTAAGTGCAGTGATTTGGAGTGAAAAATAACAAAGTTTTCCAGTTCGAACATTAAATATCTTGTCTTTGCAGTCTATTTAATTGGATATACGTTGAAAAGGATTTGCAAATCATTTTATTCTGTTTTCAATTACGATTTACACAATGTGCCAACTTCACTGGTTTTGGGTTTTGTACTTAGAGTTGACAAAAAAATCCATGGCTGATGACCACGATGGACAAATATTTGCTTTGCTTGCGGACAAATAATTTGTCGACAGTTCTGACAATAAACCAAATATGATGTTTTGATAACCCTTAAAGTAGCAGTATACCGACACACCAATTTCCATGCAGAACCTGCAATATAAGATACAGTAGGTATTACTACAGTTTGTAGTCTTGCAATCAATGCATCTCTGGGGGTGCTTCTATTGTTGGTGTAAAGTGATATTTCTGTCAGGCTGGAGTAAAATTAGCGCAGTTTGCATGTGGAATTCAGACTATGAGCACCATGTCAAAGGACTTTACCTAGTTGAAGGGGAAACATTACAAAAACTTTCTGAGAGTTTTGGAACTCTTCACCTTGGCTAGCGTTTGCAAAAGTGGGTGTTTGCGTGTGGACAAGAGGCCTGAACGCAGAGATAAAATTAAAGGGGAACATTATCACAATTTGAGAATGGTTAAAACCATTAAAAATCAGTTCCCAGTGGCTTATTTTATTTTTCGAAGTTTTTTTCAAAATTTTACCCATCACGCAATATCCCTAAAAAAAGCTTCAAAGTGCTTGATTTTAACCATCGTTATATATACCCGTTCATTTTCCTGTGACGTCACACAGTGATGCCAACACAAAAAAACATGGCGGATAGAACAGCAAGGAATAGCGACATTAGCTCGGATTCAGACTCGGATTCAGACTCGGATTTCAGCGGCGTAAGCGATTCAACAGATTACGCATGTATTGAAACGGATGGTTATAGTGTGGAGGCAGGTAGCGAAAACGAAATTGAAGAAGAAACTGAAGCTATTGAGCCATATCGGTTTGAACCGTATGCAAGCGAAACCGACGAAAACGACACGACAGCCAGCGACACGGGAGAAAGCGAGGACGAATTCGGCGATCGCCTTTTAACCAACGATTGGTATGTGTTTGTTTGGCATTAAAGGAAACTAACAACTATGAACTAAGTTTACAGCATATGAAATACATTTGGCAACAACATGCACTTTGAGAGTGCAGACAGCCCAGTTTTCATCAATTAATATATTCTGTAGACATACCCTCATCCGCTCTCTTTTCCTGAAAGCTGATCCGTGCAGTCCAGTTGGTAATGCATTTGCTTTGAGTATCGCAGGATATCCACACATTCTTGCCATCTCTGTCGTAGCATAGCTTTCGTCGGTAAAGTGTGCGGAACAAACCTCCAATTTCTTGCCACTTTCGCATCTTTGGGCCACTGGTGCAACTTGAATCCGTCCCTGTTCGTGTTGTTACACCCTCCGACAACACACCGACGAGGCATGATGTCTCCAAGGTACGGAAAACAGTCGAAAAAACGGAAAATAATAGAGCTGATTTGACTCGGTGTTTGTAATGTGTTTGAAAAAATGGCGAATTGACCGATCACGTTGTGACGTCATCGCTCCGAGAGCAAATACTAGAAAGGCGTTTAATTCGCCAAAATTCACCCATTTAGAGTTCGGAAATCGGCTAAAAAAATATATGTTTTTTTTTCCTGCAACATCAAGGTATATATTGATGCTTACATAGGTCTGGTGATAATGTTCCCCTTTAAGCATCCATGTTCGTGTGGACATAGCCTTAGTTGTAGTTATCTGTACCAATTTGTAAAATTGCTAATACTAATCAGTGGCATGTGCACTTTGGAAAAGTGGACCCTTAATGTGCGTTCGAGCATTTTCTTTTACTCTGTTGGCATGGGAAATTGCAACATTACCTAGAAGCAGTCTGGCTGAGTCTGCTTTAAGTGCTTGTTTGAGTCTGCAACCAAAGTATCCACATCTGGTACCATTTAATTTTACGTAAATCGACCGACAAAATTTGCAGCATTCAAAGATTCAAAGATGTTTTGTTTGTCATCGTATTTCCTGCAATGCAATTTTGGTGGCACTTAAAAGATTCAAGACAAAACAAGCGAGACGGACCGACAGCTTAAAAACAGTTCAAAACAATATAAACAGATTAAAGATTAAAAATAGACTAAGCAAAATTAGGTAGGAAATGTAAAGTATAAAGTAAAAGTAAAGTGTCGTAGTGAGTAGCCAACAAGGAATACTAATCTAATGGCAGTGATGGATGACAAGGAGCCCACGTTCTTAAAAAGGTTGATTTTTGTCCATTATACACCCTTGAAGAAGTGTGTAATGAAGCCGTCTGAATAGTTCCGTCTCACATGTCAGGATGGTACAAGGAAGTAAAACGTGAGCATGATACCAAACGAGAAAACCGCAAACTCACTTAATTTGTGGATGTGAATGGGTTCACTACCCACACCTTCACCGCCCTCACTGGTGGTCTTGATCTGAATGAGATAGTTTTCGTTGGAGGACAGGCTGAGCTCCACAGAGGTTTTATTGGTGACCAAGGTGTTGATATCATTGTAACGATGTCTTTTCAGCAACACCTGGAGCAAGAGAGACCGACAGATCAAAGGAAACCGACACAAAAGAAAACCTTTGCGGTTGGAAGGCGACCTACCAAATAGCCAGTGACTTTTGACTCTGTCTCCATGGCTACAACAGGATCCCAATGCATTGAAAGTGTCGATCCAATCATGGACCATTGTATGTTGAGAGGTGCTCGATTAGGTGCTGAAATAAAAAAATCAGGAATATGCATCATGACATTAATTGATATCAAAAATATCTTTATCCAAAGGAAGACGTATTCCGAACAAAGTCCAGTTCCACAGTTTATCGATCAATCACAATGTATTTACATAGCCCTTAATTACAAGCGTTTCAAAGGGCTTGTATGTAACACACATTTTGAAATGTCTTTTTGTTATTTTTTTTTTGTGTGATGTGTAATGTCTAGTGTTTAAATGTACGGCAGTGACAATGAATTTCCCCAAGGGGACCAATAAATCTAATCTAATCTAATCTAAAAATACTAAATCCAAATCCATAGGACAAGTCTTCAGAAACACAGGAAGCAGTTTATCTATTTGTATTTCAGGATGCTCCCCGAGCAGTTTGTAAGTACACCTTTAACGTCATCTTTAACGTGTCTTCTGAAATTTTAAAAGTTATGTGTTTTCAAATAATAACGTATCTTTTTTTTTTTTTAAACAACAGTAAAAATGGAAGAAAAACAAAACAAATCTGATTGAAATGAGAACAGGCACATTTTTTAAACTAATAATTAATGATAATATACTATACGAAGTTTTGTCTTCAAATAGATGTTGTTGCTGTTTTTAGCATTTCAGAAAACAAGCCTGTTTCTCAGGTTTCCCTGCTCTTCAGGGGACACCTCAAAGTCCCCTGAAGAGCCGGGATACCCGCAAAACAGGCTTGTAGGGATGAAATAGCCTCCATGTTTTTCCCAATGTATATATATACATATATATATATATATATATATTCATTAGGTCAGGTCCTATATATATATAGAATAGAATGGACTTTATTGTCATTATATTTGCATATAACGAGATTAAGGACTCCAACTTAAGGTGCGGTAGTGGGAACAAATATGGGATAAAAATAAATTACACAAGAAGTAATAAAGATAAAACTAAGAATTGAAATAAATAGACTACTATCCAATACAAATAATAAGCAATCCTGTACAATATACAAAACAATATACAAAATACTGTACCATATACAGAACAAGACAAGAGTTCCGGAGTGATAACAATCAGTGACGGATGTATTGCACTCGAAGGGTAATATTGCACAGTAGGGTATCAGGGTAGAATATTGTATAGGGGTGAATTATTTATTATAAGTTAGAGTTCAAGATGGTGACAGCTCTGGGAAAGAAGCTGTCTCTGAGCCTATTTGTTCTGGCTATGATGCAACAAACGTATTATATATATATATATATATATATATATATATATATATATATATATATATATATATTTGTTAGGTCAGTAAAAAAACATGGAGGCTATTTCATCCCTACAAGCCTGTTTCACAGGTTTCCCTGCTCTTCAGGGGAGTTTGACGTTTCCCAACCTGAGAAACAGGCTTGTCGGGATGAAATAGCCTCCGTGTTTTTTCATGACCTAACAAATATTCCGTTCTAACCCGCTATTGAGCACTGTCTAACGGATAAACCACAGTAACCTTGTGTGTACATATATATATATATATAAATATATATATATTTATATATATATATATATACATATATATATATATATATATATATATATATATACATATATATATATATATATATCTCTATATAAATATATATATATTTATATATATATATATATATATATATCCTGACCAAATTTGACTTTTCAGTATGCGGCGCTTTATGGAAAAAGTTTATTCACCCCTAATCTAAAATATTAGAATCTCTGTCTCAAAATAAAAATAGTATATACTTAAATATAAACAAAGTTCAGTTAGTTGATTACAAAATTAAATAATACCAACTTATGAATTAACTGGAAAAGTTACAACAACAATAATAAACAGTGTTTAATGTGTAACTGAACATTATTATTTCCGTACAAGCAGAATTTTTGACTAACTATGTCACGGGTCGGCAACCCGCGACTCTAGAGCCGCATGCGGCTCTTTAGCGCCGCCCTAGTGGCTCTCTGGAGCTTTTTAAAAAAAAATGGAAAAAGATGAGGGGGGAAAAATGTTTTTTTTGTTTTAATATGGTTTCTGTAGGAGGACAAACATGACACAAACCTCCCTAATTGTTATAAAGCACACTGTTTATATTAAACATGCTTCATTGATTCGAGTATTTGGTGAGCACTGTTTTGTCCTACTAATTTTGTCGGTCCTTGAACTCACCGTAGTTTGTTTACATTTATAACTTTCTCCAATTTTCTAACACGTGTTTTATGCCACTTCTTTTTCTGTCTCATTTTGTCCACCAAACTTTTAACGTTGTGCGTAAATGCACAAAGGTGAGCTTTGTTGATGTTATTGACTTGTGTGGAGTGCTAATCAGACATATTTGGTCACTGCATGACTGCTAATCGATGCTAACATGCTATTTAGGCTAGCTATATGTACATATTGCATCATTATTCCTCATTTGTAGCTATATTTGAGCTCATTTAGTTTCCTTTAAGTCATCTTAATTCAATTTATATCTCATGACACACTATCTGTTTGTAATATGGCTTTTAATTTTTTGCTGCTCCAGACAGATTTGTTTTTGTATTTTTGGTCCAATATAGCTCCTTCAACATTTTGGGTTGCCGACCCCTGAACTAGGTTATGCAGTTAAACAACCATATTAATATTATTTTTTAATAAATTATTACATGGGAAAAAATTATATTAACAATGTAAGAAAAAATTGATAAAAATTGTCGTGTAAGGAGAAAAATTTGAGATGCTATATTAACTAATACTAGTAATATACTTCCTCACCTGAGACAATATCTGCTTTTAGCAGTTTTTAATTAAAAAAATATCAACACGGCCCCCCGCATACTTTGGCTTTTTCAGTATGCGGCCCTTAATAGAAAAGCAGGAAAATTGTTCCTATCATGTTCAAGGCACAAGTGCGAGGAGGGCCCATGATTAATTACATCTGAAGAATTAATTCAGGAGGAGTTTACTCACGCGGTTTCTTCGTTGTGATGTTGATGGGCACCGACTGCGGCCCTGGGCCAGCCGTATTGCAGGCGGACACGGCGAGATAGTAGATTGTGTTTGCGTTCATGCCTGTGATGTTGACAACGGTGTCGTTTCCCGATATGCGAACTTTGCCCACAGTGTCAGGTTTGGTGTCGTCTTCCCAGTACATGACCTGTTGGAGTCGAGGAGCCGGATTTAGATTTATCTGTGCATTAGTGAAATTAATATTCAGCCGTGAAACCCTCCGCGGCGTACAATTCACAAATAGGAGGAAGGTCATCACAAATGAGATCTGATACGTCTCAGTCGGTGATGCATAGCCATATACGGGGGCATTCTGGGTCACATAAGTAATACAAAAATATATACACTTTAAGAAACGACTGTTATATAAAAACAATTCACCAATTAAAGGCATACTTGCCAACCTTGAGACCTCCGATTTCGGGAGTTAGGGGGGGGTGCGTGGTTGATCGTATATATATAAGTATATATATATATATATATATATATATATATATATCTACATCCTGAAAATATGCAAACAAAGCTGTGTTTAGATAATTGATACTTCAAACTTGCATAAATACATCTTAAGGAATATAACATAACTTGGCTTCTGAGAGCTTCAAAATGTAATGAATAAAATGCTAAAGTTGTTGATAAACAAGCAATTATTTTAATAATTAAATATGGTCATTTTAAATGAATTATTATGATCATTTAAAATTAATTATTTCCAATATGTTTATTTTAATGTATAATTCTATGGCTGGATGTATTAAGGAGTCAAAAAAAATACAAATAAAAATACAATTAATTTTGATGTTTTTAGCAAAATATAGTAAAAATGTATTTAGTTTTGTTTTTTAAATTAATAAATATATTTATTTTTAGGTAAGATAAACATAATACAATTTATCTCTAGTCTGGATGATTTAGTTCTTGTCACCCTGTTGTCCTCCCGTCATAAAAAAAAAGGCTGTCCTCACTCAGGTCCGCATGGAGCTGGAGGGGGCGTGGCCTCCAGCTCCGGCTGAAAATCGGGAGATTTTCGGGAGAATATTTGTCCCGGCAGGTTTTCGGGAGAGGCGCTGAATTTCGGGAGTCCCCCGGAAAATTCGGGAGGGTTGGCAAGTATGATTACAGGGGAATTTTTTAAATTTGTTTTTTTTGCCTGTCATTCACAATCTTTATGCAAGATAAGAATTAATATGATTTTCTTTTTTATGCATTCTAACTAGAGATGTCCGATAATGGCTTTTTTTGCCGATATCCGATATTCCGATATTGTCCAACTCTTAATTACCGATTCCAATATCAACCGATACCGATATATACAGTTGTGGAATTAACACATTTTTATGCCTAAATTTATTTGTGATGCCCCGCTGGATGCATTAAACAATGTAACAAGGTTTTCCAAAATAAATCAACTCAAGTTATGGGGCACTGCCATATTTATTATTGAAGTCACAAAGTGCATTATTTTTTTTCAACATGCCTCAAAACAGCAGCTTGGAATTTGAGACATGCTCTCCCTGAGAGAGCATGAGGAGGTTGAGGTGGGCGGGGGTAGCAGGGGGTGCATATTGTAGCGTCCCGGAAGAGTTAGTGCTGCAAGGGGTTCTGTGTATTTGTTCTGTTGTGTTTATGTTGTGTTACGGTGCCGATGTTCTACCGAAATGTGTTTGTCATTCTTATTTGGTGTGGGTTCACAGTGTGGCGCATATTTGTAACAGTGTTAAAGTTGTTTATACGGCCACCCTCAGTGCGACCTGTATGGCTGTTGGCCAAGTATGCCTTGCATTCACTTGTGTGTGTGAAATTGTGATTTGTGACATAACGATGAGTCAACAAAACGCACACCTGAGATCTGGAGTCCTCCTTAGGGATCCACTTCAGCTCCATTTTTTTTACAAATCTATTAAGGCTGTTTAACCTTTGTGTAATGTTCATATTGTTGTTACTCAGCCAGCGTTTGTGGGTCTGATAGACCCGTTGCATTTTGTGGCTTTTAATGCCTCACAATCAAACACTTTTATGCTAGAATACTGAACAGATGGTTACCTTATCCCAATAAACACCTGTTCAGTATTTTAACATAAAAGTGTTTGACTGTGAGGCATTAAAAGCCACAAAACGCAACGGGTCCATCAGACCCACAAACGCTGGCTGAGTAACAACAATATGAACGTTGCACGGAACATTTCTCTGCCAGTTTCTGCATCCTACAGGGATTCTTCTTTTGTGTTTCTGCACCTGCGGTTCCCACACAAGGTTGCAACATTGTTTGTCAACACTGTCTGCTCTCATTTTCTCGCACATTTGACCTTCTTGATGTTCTGTGTACCTACACTCTGTCCTCCTCCTGTCTAGGCCTGCTGTGTGTGTGTGTGTGTGTGTGTGTGTGTGTGTGTGTGTGGTACACAGAACATCAATTTCCACACTTCTATTAGCCCCGGGTCCAGTGGACCCGGACATCTTAAATGTAATAGAAATGTGTAGGGGGGGTGTATGGTGTGTGGTCATTAAATATGTATTCTGATATATGTTCTTCACAGAAAATGAGCCAAAGCCAGTGAGTCTCAGTTTGAAAAATTATTTACCGGTAATTGTATCATTTTTCTTTTAATACAAATTGAAAACGGGTCCCACAGACCCGAACACCACACAAGGGTTAAGGCTGTTTTAATCATTGCTCCGGTGCAATTTAATGTAATGTGATCTTTTGAACAGTAATTAGTGATGTATTCCATTGCATTTGTAATCTGAAGACATTCTAAATAAAGGATGGATAGCCAACAATGTGCAGTTCACAGCTACAGACCCACACAGTTGGCGGTCTGTGGAGGATTAAAGCATTGGAATGCATTTCAGGGCCGCGTCAGCTAAACAAGGACAATATGACCAGTGCTATGGAAACAGGGACTATTTCTGCCGAGGGCCAAAGGTGACAGATAATGACAGAACAACAGAAGAAGAATCTCTCTTTGTATCCTTGAAAGGCTGGGGGATTTTATTTCCTCACACTATTGCGGAGAGACATTTTAACACGAGTTATATCAGAACAAAACGGACAATGGTAATTCATGTACGAGAGATGGGTAATGTTTACAATTACTAGTACCAAATCAGTACTTGAAATACTTTGGCGGTGCTTAAAAATGGACACCATGCACATTTGTGCGAAAAAAAAAAATCCAACACAAACACTTTTAAGGACTTCTCAAACAGACTAGTAATTTAAAGACTTCAGTTACATAAAATGAATGATAACTTAGTAATACATTCAAAAATAAATAAAATCCACAACACATTGTCAGAATCATTGCAGCAACACAGAACATGTACAATGAGCGACTTTTGTAATGCTGATGCCCATAATTCCGGGGGTTCGTGAATGCAACCTCGCTCGCTGTAATCGTCATTGGTGCGTAATGAGGAAGTGCTGTGTTGCTGTGGAGATGTGGTGCTAGCGGTGCTAGTAACGTCTTGTAAGTAGCCCTCCCAACACCATTAGTGAACTAGTGAAGTGAAATATACTTATATAGCGCTTTTCTCTAGTGACTCAAAGCCCATTATCTAAGTTACATTGGCACTGGGAGCAGGTGGGTAAAGTGTCATGCCCAAGGACACAACAGCAGTGACTAGGATGGCGGAAGCGGGGATCGAACCTGGAACCCTCAAGTTGCCGGCACGGCCGCTCTACCAATCAAACCACGCCGTCCCGGTGTAGCACTAGGCTAGCCTGTGGCCACAACAACAACAACAACAACGCAGCATTTCCTCATTATGCACCAATGACTGTTACCCGGAGCAAGGTTGAATTCAGGAACACTTGGAATTATGAGTATCAAACATTACAACTCGAGTAAGTTCATTTTGCATGTTCTCTGTGTTCAGTATTTCTGCAATATACATGACAATTTGTTGTGGATTGTATTTTTTAATTACTGAATGCATGATTTGGTTATGATTTAATTTATATATTTGAAATATTTATATTACTAGTCTGTTAACTTTAATGTCTAAATATCTGTTTACCATTTCTTAAAGGGGAACATTATCACCAGACCTATGTAAGCGTCAATATATACCTTGATGTTGCAGAAAAAAGACCATATATATTTTTTTAACCGATTTCCGAACTCTAAATGGGTGAATTTTGGCGAATTAAACGCCTTTCTATTATTCGCACTCGGAGCGATGACGTCACAGCGTGACGTCACATCGGGAAGCAATCCGCCATTTTCTCACTTTCGTAGGTGTGTTGTCGGAGGGTGTAACAACACGAACAGGGACGGATTCAAGTTGCACCAGTGGCCCAAAGATGTGAAAATGGCAAGAAATTGGACGAAATTTGTTCAAAATACGAGGGTATGGGGAAAGCCGACGAAATGGTCAGTCGTTTGTTCCGCACACTTTACCGACGAAAGCTATGCTACGACAGAGATGGCAAGAATGTGTGGATATCCTGCGACACTCAAAGCAGATGCATTTCCAACGATAAAGTCAAAGAAATCTGCCGCCAGACCCCCATTGAATCTGCCGGAGTGTGTGAGCAATTCAGGGACAAAGGACCTCGGTAGCACGGCAAGCAATGGCGGCAGTTTGTTCCCGCAGACGAGCGAGCTAAACCCCCTGGATGTCTTGGCTCACACCGACCCTTATGCCACCGAAGATGATCAAGAGAAGAATATCGGCCCTAGCTTCCCTGGCCTGCTGACATCAACTCCAAAACTGGACAGATCAGCTTTCAGGAAAAGAGAGCGGATGAGGGTATGTCTACAGAATATATTAATTGATGAAAACTTTATTCATTACTCGCGGTTTTACGAAAATTATTAGACATAAACTGTGTTTACCAATAATTTAGCTTAAAAACATTTTTTTTTTTCAATCATTCGAGTACATTCGGGTAGTCTTGTGTAATGCAGTATTTTGTGTCTATTTAGGTATGGTTAACCTGAGTGCTGAAATCGTGGAAAAATATATGTTCTTAGCGCGCCTGAAATGGGCTGTCTGCACTCTCAAAGTGCATGTTGTTGCCAAATGTATTTCATATGCTGTAAACCTAGTTCATATCCATCCATCCATCCATTTTCTACCGCTTATTCCCTTTGGGGTCGCGGGGGGCGCTGGAGCCTATCTCAGCTACAATCGGGCGGAAGGCGGGGTACACCCTGGACAAGTCGCCACCTCATCGCAGGGCCAACACAGATAGACAGACAACATTCACACTCACATCCACACACTAGGGCCAATTTAGTGTTGCCAATCAACTTATCCCCAGGTGCATGTCTTTGGAGGTGGGAGGAAGCCGGAGTACCCGGAGGGAACCCACGCAGTCACGGGGAGAACATGCAAACTCCACACAGAAAGATCCCGAGCCCGGGATTGAACCCAAGACTACTCAGGACCTTCGTATTGTGAGGCAGATGCACTGTTAAGCCGCTGAAATCCGAGTCTGAATCCGAGCTAATGTCGCTATACCTTGCTGTTTTTTCCGCCATGTTTGTTTGTATTGGCATCACTGTGTGACGAAAATAGACGGGTGTATATAACGATGGTTAAAATCAGGCACTTTGAAGCTTTTTTAGGGATATTGCGTGATGGGTAAAATTTTGAAAAAAACATCGAAAAATAAAATAAGCCACTGGGAACTGATTTTTACTGGTTTTAACCATTCTGAAATTGTGATAATGTTCCCCTTTAAGTACCGGTACGGATATCAGTTATAACTAAAATAATACCTATCTCTCGTTATGATGAACATAAACAATATGTGGTTTGGACGGTGAACAACCCAAAGTGAAGACCTTAATATTCACATTTTCTTAAAAAGAAAGAAAATGAAAAAAAAAAAAATGACATTGCAACATGTTCTAACACACCTCATATCCAAGCACTCTTTCAGGGATGGCTGGAAGACTTTCCCAGATCACTTCAATTTGTGTTGCAGACACACTCCGAGCTCTAACCGTCTTAGGAGTCACACTGGGGACTGCAGAAATAGAGCACATGGTAAGAATCCGTGAGGCTCAGCATCTCGCAGACTAATAGCAATAAGTAGAGAGCACAGAACCGACCTGTACTTTCACAGGAAAGCTATTTCCCCTGCTCTTTTAATGGGATCTGTGACTGACATAGGGGAATAGTGTTGCCCAGCAAATTCAATTAACAGTATACCTCCCTGACAGCACAGTGTGGCGTGGCGTCTGCTAGGATTTCCCGTAATCTACCAGCATGGTAACTAATATGAGGTGGGCATTCCCAGCTTGGGTGTGTTAGAAAACAGCATCGGTGTAAGCATCGACAGAACATTAGTATTCAAGGTCAAGCTGTAAGCAAATATCAATAGTGGTACTCCAAAGAGTCACTTCATTAAAGTACAGTGTTTTATTTTCTTATATTCAAGCAGTGTTACTGTTCAAACTGTATATATTGTTATAGTGTCCAAACATATTGAATATACTTGTTATTTGTAGATAACATACTTTCAGTTGTCATATTCACAATTCAATAAAAGTCTCTTCAGCCTGGATTTGAACATTCCCAACGTTGAGGCCCGTCTCACATCTTCTGGAAGACTATTCCAGATTTTAGGAGCATACGACTGAAAAGCAGTTTAACCATGTTTGGGTCTGATTCTGGGCACCAGCAGGAGACCACTCCCTGACGTTCTCAGAGTTCGAGATGGTTTATATGTCTCTAATATGTCAGAGATGTACAAGGCCACGAAATTACTTGTAGACAAGGAGAGCTGTTTTAAAGTCTATTCTTCGAGCAACAGGAAGCCAGTGCATGAGCTAAGAACTGGACTACTGTGGTCATGTTTCCTGGTTCTCGTCAGGACTTGAGCAGCAGCATTTTGAATATACTGCAGCTCGTTTAGAGAGCCCAGTGAGAAGGTCGTTACAGTAGTCAAACCTGCTGGAGACAAAGCCATGGATGAGTCTTTCTAAGACATCATCCCTCCTGATTTTGGCAATGTTTTAGATGGTAACAACTGCTGATGTTATTGACTTAATGTAGCTGTTGAAGTTCAAGTCTGAGTCCATTATTACCCCTGAATTTCAAACCTGATTTTTAGGTTTCAGGGAGAGGGTCTCAAGGTGACTAAGAATAGTTTCTCTCTGCTTCTCTGGGTCAAAGACAATGATTTAGCTGAAGTAAACTGATTGACACTGATAATGTTGTTCATTGCGGTGGTACTCGGAGAGTCCAGTGTTTTCTGAGGTGGTACTTAGTGAATAAAGTTTGAGAACCACTGCTATTTAGAAAATAATCTCTGCTGATGGGCGTGCATACTGTACCGTCCTCTGCCGAGAACACGGTGGCGATAGAGCTGAAGGGCCCCTCCCCTCGATTGTTGAACGCCCCGACTTTCACATCGAAAGGTGAAAAGGGCGGGATGGTGTCATTGTGGAAGACATAACGTGCAACGCCAGGTGTGGAGATGACGGCCCGCGTCCATGTAATCGTTCCCACGGGCCTGAGGGCGATGATGTATCCGAACCCCTCGCCGTTTTGCACTTCTTCAGAAACAGGCTGGGAGCGAAACACAAAACTATAGTGATATTAAAACGCAGACAGACAGAGAAACAGACTGACTAATGTCTGTGCTGGTACTTGGTAATATTACTGGGAACACTTAGCGATCACCCTTCGTATTTCCCCTTTGTACAGTAGCTATGTGATTGTAGCTTTCTGCATTTGAGACGGAAACACGGCACTCTAAACCGGGGAGGCGTGTCTCACTTAGCTGGATCATTAAATTACACGGCTCATTCTGCATAATTAGGCAAAGCCATTATTCGACAATGGCGAGAATTGTAAAAAAAATGTGACAGACGACTTACCTCCCATGTTATCACCAATTCAGACTTTGTGCCGCCTCCTCCTCCGATATCAGTCGGGGCCGTATCAGGAACTGTGAGTAAAAAGCCCAGAGAGGAGCAATTAGACAGTTCCCAAAACACAGCAAACACTTCAACTGTACACGGAGCTTCAAGATAAGGCTGCCAGCAGGTACAGCCTGATCAAGCTTGATCCAAATAGTCAGTTTTGCAAAATGTAAAATTATGCACAAAATTAATGCATTCTAAAAAAATTCCACTGTTCATAAACACAAGTGCTATTTTTCTTCATCAATACAGATTTGCCAAATCACTTCTGTATTTGATTCCCTTGTTCCAGACAGCTGTCTGTTTATAACCAAAGAACAATCACCCCCTAGATCAGGGGCGTCATACGTACGGCCGTATCAGGCCCGCGAATAGGTCTAATCCGGCCCACATGACGCGTTTGCCATGTATAAAAAGTAGCTGCAATTTTAATGAAATAAACTGCTGTTCTAAATGTGTCCACTGGATGTCACAATGGCAATTCAAGTGTAACCCACGTTACACATGATACCGTTTCAAGATGACGTGTCAGCTGACTTTAAGTGCCCTCTGAATTGGCTTCCGCTACTCCATTTGGCGCAGGTGCAAGCAATCAGCCGCTTCTGTTTTGGCAGGCAGCAGATGGCGGCAGACTACTGCAGTATCGAGGCACAATACCTTCTTTCGTTGTAAATGATCCACTCAATGGATACAATAACAAAACAGTAAGATGCAAAGACTTAAGTCAAAATGACCATCATCTTTGAAGCAGTTAGAGTTCTGTGCAGCGCTCGCAAATGGTTGATGGCCCAATGCGCACCCTGAACTCCATTGTAAAAATGTGTTTCTACACAGTTGTTCTATTTTTTTTATGCTTAAATCTTTTATGTTTACATCGATTAAGTTTGTAGTCATGTTGCCTTGATTTGGGCTATGGTGTCATGTTGATAATTGTTTTGTTTATATTACAATTGTATAATTTGGATGATGATAAATTAATCTGTTGTGGCAGTTGCGGATGTCACCAATGTGGTGGTTTGAGAAAACACTTGTTTTTTTTTAGAAATTATGATCTGCCAACATGAGAATGCTAAACAGGAAGTGCTTAAAGTTGAAGGTTTTCTAAATACATTAAAACAAAGTCTGAGTGCATTATGTTCTTCATGGGGTTTTTGAAAATGCACCAATTTTTTCCTCAGAATTTTCAAATGCTTTGTTAAGAGGATTATTTGTAATATGTACATTTTCAGAATGTGCCTGTTCTATTTTTTGTTAACAATGTAAAACACAGAAAACAATCTGAAGTTGTCTTTACTTTGAAGTTATTATGCCATGACTTTACCAGTCCGGCCCACCTGGGAATAGACTGTCCGCCATGCGGCCCTTGGGCTAAAATGAGTTTGACACCCCTGCCCTAGGTTCACATTTTGCACAGGCGGCACCTACTGTATGTTGCTGGCTATGTACCAACATTTCCATTGGTTACTCTCACAAGAGTGAGGTGCCTCATACAATTTGATCGTAGAGTGTTCCCTCGCCACTTCGCGGTTCACTTACTATGGTCTCAGTGCATCGCAGATTTAAAAGTACCAATAAAGACCACTGAAGTTTTGAGTACCCGTTTAAGTTTCCATGTGGAAATTAGTGTCATTGTAGTGCATGGCTCTCAAACCTAATTTACCTGGGGACCCGCTCAAAGTATTCACTTCAGACTCACATTTTAACAAACTGACTAAATATGTATGTAATATGTACACTATTTTATTTAAGGACAAACTTGCAATAAGAAACATATGTTTAATGTACCCTAAGATTTGGTATTAAAATCAAGCCAATAATGCAATTTTTTTGTGGTCTCCTTTATTTTGAAAAGTACCGAAAAGTATCGAAATAATTTTGGTACAGTTACCAAAATATTGGTATTGTGACAACACTATAGTGCACACAATTTTGTTGTTTGCACACGCTGTTTAGCGCGTGGTATTTGGATTTGAGTAAATCAGGCCCAAAATGTCCTTGGTTTGTGCTTCATTTTGTCGACCGGTAGACTATTTCTGATAAACCACACTTCAAACACATCTTGTTTATTTTATTTCTAAGGCACAGGCAATATCGTACAGCTAGTATCATTGTCCAAATACTTCTAACCTACCTAACTGTCACGGAGCAAGCGCATGCCGCTGCGCGTTCCTCAATGAGCTCCGCTCATCTCCTGCTTCAGCCGGCGGCTGCCATAAATCAGCAATCCGCACACCTGAAGCTGATGATCAGACCTGCCTTCATAAGCCTGCACAACCTGCTATCCTGGGCCAGAACGTAGCTACCTGTCCTGTACAGTAAGCCAAACCAGTCTAGCTCTATGCATACTCTCTCTCTATGCTTCTCCCCCTCCATGTTGATTTTTCTCGTGTTTTCTTGACGATCCAGCAGCCTCCCTCCGTTCCCGCGTTACGAGCTGTGCGTCTCGTCTCTCCGCGTTCCCTCTGCTTCCCTGACTGCCTCTTGGATCTCGACCTCCCGCCTGGACACGGACCTTCGACGCCCTGCTATAGCCCCGACTTCCTGCCTGCTCACAGACCTCCGAGCTCTGCCTTGTCCCTCTTGATCTTCCGCCTCTCGCTCAACACTACCGGTAACACTCAACAGCGAATCACCACACATAGTTTCACACACACACACCCTTTGGATTCGTCACACTCCATTCCCCTTGTTTGTATATTGTTAGAATAATTATGTATATATTATCACACTAACTTTAGTATGCTTAAAGTCTGTTGCTTTAGTTATTAGCTATTGTGCTCAAGTTAGACTTTTCTAATCTATGCAAGGCCAAAACTTCTTGTCTGAGGGTGGCCTCAGCCACAGATGTTATCTTTGTTTTAGCCCGCTAACAGCCAAGGACTTCAACGACCTCAACGAAGATAAGATGACAGCACGCAGATGAAGCAGAAACTTCAAGGACCTCAACGAAGATAAGATGACAACACGCAGACGAAGCGGGGACAAGGCGAAATCACAAGACCGCCAGCACATTCCGTCACGTATTGTGCGTCCTGGACCTGCTTTGCATAATATATGTAAACACTCCTTTTAGAGGCGGCCTTAGTGTTGTTGACTGTGGAACTCCTGAATAAATAGAGGGACGCAGGAGCTGAACCTTAGAGCGTAGGGCGAGACTGTGACTAAGTGTGCAGCTCCATGCGTTCTCCTCATGAGCTAAATTGAACTCTGTGTCTGCATGATTCCTTGCTTCTTGTCTGATTAATAGATGTCATCAGTGTTTGAACTTGACATATATATTATTATTATTTGTTATTCATATATAGTATATATGCATATATAAATAAAACACAGCCCAAAATACTACGCCCCTGTTGTCTGTGCCGTCTCCTCCTCCTGTACACGTAACACTAACGTTATACATACTTGATGTGTTATTTGCCTTACTCAGGTAGGTCAGTCTTTAAAGGGGAACATTATCACCAGACCTATGTAAGTGTCAATATATACCTTGATGTTGCAGAAAAAAGACCATCCATTTTTTTAACCGATTTCCGAACTCTAAATGGGTGAATTTTGGCGAATTAAACGCCTTTCTATTATTCGCTCTCGGAGTGATGACGTCACAACGTGACGTCCCATCGGGAAGCAATCCGCCATTTTCTCACTTTCGTCGGTGTGTTGTCGGAGGGTGTAACAACACGAACAGGGACGGATTCAAGTTGCACCAGTGGCCCAAAGATGCGAAAGTGGCAAGAAATTGGACGAAATTTGTTCAAAATACGAGGCTGTGGGGAAAGCCGACGAAATGGTCAGTCGTTTGTTCCACACACTTTACTGACGAAAGCTATGCTACGACAGAGATGGCAAGAATGTGTGGATATCTTGCGACAATCAAAGCAGATGCATTTCCAACGATAAAGTCAAAGAAATCTGCCGCCAGACCCCCATTGAATCTGCCGGAGTGTGTGAGCTTTTCAGGGACAAAGGACCTCGGTAGCACGGCAAGCAATGGCGGCAGTTTGTTCCCGCAGACGAGCGAGCTAAACCCCCTGGATGTCTTGGCTCACACCGTCCCTTATGCCACCGAAGATGATCAAGAGAAGAATATCGACCCTAGCTTCCCTGGCTTGCTGACATCAACTCCAAAACTGGACAGATCAGCTTTCAGGAAAAGAGAGCGGATGAGGGTATGTCTACAGAATATATTAATTGATGAAAACTTTATTCATTACTCGCGGTTTTACGTAAATTATTACACATAAACTGTGTTTACCAATAATTTAGCTTAAAAACATTTATTTTTTTCAATCATTCGAGTACATTCGGGTAGTTTTGTGTAATGCAGTATTTTGTGTCTATTTAGGTATGGTTAACCTGAGTGCTGAAATCGTGGAAAAATATATGTTCTTAGCGCGCCTAAAATGGGCTGTCTGCACTCTCAAAGTGCATGTTGTTGCCAAATGTATTTCATATGCTGTAAACCTAGTTCAGAGTTGTTAGTAATTATCTTATCAGACAGTGTTAAGTCACTGAAATCCGAGTCTGAATCCGAGCTAATGTCGCTATACCTTGCTGTTTGTTTGTATTGGCATCACTGTGTGACGTCACAGGAAAATGGACGGGTGTATATAACGATGGTTAAAATCAGGCACTTTGAAGCTTTTTTTAGGGATATTGCGTGATGGGTAAAATTTTGAAAAAAACTTCGAAATATAAAATAAGCCACTAGGAACTGATTTTTAATGGTTTTAACCCTTCTGAAATTGTGATAATGTTCCCCTTTAAACAGTCAAAATCAATGTAATAAAATTTATTTTTATAGCCCTTAATCACAGGTGTATCAAAGTGAGTTGAGGGTATGTGGAGTTATTTGGTTGTACTTACTAGTATCTTCTGTCCTGGTTTTAGCCGAGGCGGGACTGGGCTTACCGAGGCCCACAGCATTGCGTGCCACAACTCTGAACTCGTACTCTACCCAAGCGTTCAAACCCACCACCGTTGCAGTCAGCGTGTTGCCATTAACCACTTCAGGCACTGTCATTTGGAGAAAAAAAAATGCAGAAATTGAACGTTAAAAGAATAAAAGGACCCTCATAAATACAGCCTGTGGGTGGGCGATGTTTGAAGATACCCGTCTCAACAGCCTGCCAGCCCACGGTAAAAGGGGTCCGACCCTGGATGATGTATCCGGTTATGGGGCTGCCGTTATCTCTTCCAGGAGTCCAGGAAAGCTGTGCGGTGCTGTCTGTGATTTCCTCCACTGTCACTTTGTCTGGAGGGCCTGGTGGACCTAAATCGATGACACAACCAGCGGGGTCAGCACCACTCTTATGCCAATAGGTCTCCTGCCGTCAGACTTATCAAGACCATCATGTTATCATTAATTAAGAGCTCCGTCCTTGATATGCGGGACCAAACTAACTACCATTAATGGTACAATATATTGAATGGGGATCATTTATTAGACATGGATGAGTGAGGAGGCCAAAATAAAGTGTGCAGTGTGAGTGTTGGTGACAATGCCGTTTAGGTCTAATATGCTGCTCGGTTATTCAAATGATTTCCATGGTATTGCACGGATGTGTAAATTAACCAATTAGAATCATTTTCTATGATAAACATTACCTCCTCTAAGCACCTGGGACAGCTACTACGGTCTAAGGGCATGAATACCAATGTAACTCACTGGAGATAACCCTGCACACCAGCGTTCGACACACGGCACATACCAATGAGGCAACCACAGCCGGGGCCCCGAGTCACACATGTCAGAGAGAGTGTGTTTGGGTTTTTGATTTCGACCACAGGTTTATATAAATCAAGCACTTAGGCATGCAGACTTTTTTCTACAAACATTTGTGAGGGAATGGGCCGCTCTCAGTGATTTCCAGCGTGGAACTGTCATAGGGTACCACCTGTGCAACAAATCCAGTCGTGAAATGTCCTTCGCTCCTAAATATTCCAAAGTCAAATGTCGGCTTCATTATAAGAAAATGGAAGAGTTTGGGAACAACAGCAACTCAGCCACAATGTGGTAGGCCACGTAAACTGACAGAGAGGGGTCAGCAGATGCTGAAGCACATAGTGCAAAGGGAATTTCTGCGACAGAGCTCCAAACTTCATGTGACCTTCCAATTAGCCCACGTCCAGTACGCAGAGAGCTTCATGGAATGGGTTTCCATGGCCGACCAGCTGCATCTAAAGTTAAAGTTAAAGTACCAATGATTGTCACACACACACTAGGTGTGGCGAAATTATTCTCTGTATTCGACCCATCACCCTTGATCACCCCCTGGGAGGTGAGGGGAGCAGTGGGCAGCAGCGGTGGCCGCGCCCGGGAATCATTTTTGGTGATTTAACCCCCAATTCCAACCCTTGATGCTGAGTGCCAAGCAGGGAGGTAATGGGTCCCATTTTTGTAGTCTTTGGTATGACTCTGTTTAACCTACCGATCTCAGGGCGGACACTCTAACCACTAGGTCACTAAGTAGGTAAGGTCTAAGCCATACATCACCAAGTCCAATGCAAAGCGTCGGATGCAGTAGTGTAAAGCACGTCGGCACTGGACTCTAGAGCAGTGGAGACGCGTTCTCTGGAGTGATGAAACACGCTTTTCCATCTGGTAATCTGATGGACGAGTCTGGGTTTGGAGGTTGCCAGGAGAACGGTACATTTCGGACTGCATTGTGCCGAGTGTGACATTTGGTGGAGGAGGAATTATGGTGTGAGGTTTTTTTTCAGTAGTTGGGCTTGGCCACTTAGTTCCAGTGAAAGGAACTTTGAATGCCCCATTTTGGACAATTCCATGCTTGTGGGAACAGTTTGGAGCGGGCCCCTTCCTCTTCCAACATGACCGTGCACCAGTACACAAAGCAAGGTCCATAAAGACATGGATGACAGAGTCTGGCGTGGATGAACTTGACTGGCCTGCACAGAGTCCTGACCTGAACCCGATAGAACACCTTTGGCATGAATTAGAACGGGGACTGAGAGCCAGGCCAACATCAGTGTGTGACCTCACCAATGCGCTTTTGGAAGAATGGTCGACAATTCCTATAAACACACTCCGCAACCTTGTGGACAGCCTTCCCAGAAGAGTTGAAGCTGTAATAGCTGCAAAACGTGGACCGAGATCATATGGAACCCTATGGGTTAGGAATGGGATGGCACTTCAAGTTCATACGTGAGTCAAGGCAGGTGGCCAAGTACTTTTGGCAATATAGTGTACCTCTGAAGTAGATAGTGTTTTTGCCAATAATACTCACAGCATGCCTATGTTTCCTCATTTCCCTATTGGAGCTGTGTTCTACAAATATGGGTCTATCATTGCAACATTGACATCAGACAAATGAATAAAATGCAGTCAATAACGGTTACCTTTGACAACCAGGATGGCAGAGGCGGACAGACTCTCAACCTCAGTGTCAATAACGCAGACGTACTTCCCACCATGGTTCAGTTGTATGTTGCGGATCATCAGATCCCCCGATATAGTCTAAAAAGAAACATCATCGTTAAAAAGAATGCGCTAACAAAAAGTATGATTTGATTTCGTCATTCATGCTTTTGGGTCTGCAAGATTTATGAAGCCGTGCACAATCACGGTCTCGGTAGAGCATCGATGTTTCAATCTTCTCAGACGACGACGGCAGACCTGGCAGATGTAGTAGCGAGTGCAAATAAAGCCATTGGCTGCCCTTCAGGCTTCATCCCACCCTCCCTGTTTTCTCACCGCCACAAACAACAGCCAGCGCCAAGCAGGAAACGAAAAACAAACAGTCGAGTTAATTGGTAAGCTGGTCCTAATTAGCGTGTAATTGCATAAGCATAAGCAAGATAGCAGTGCAGTGTAAAGAGCAAACATCATTTTGAATTAGCTACATGCATATATGCTCGCAAAACACAATATAACATTTTTTTGGGGGTTTTGGATTTTATATATGACATTTGAACTCACCATGTATTTTTTTTTTTTATTGCACCACCACTACTGACTAATTGTTATATGCTTTTATAGTGTTTTTTTCTAATACTAATTTTAACAATGTAAATAGAATAAAGTCCATACATTTTCCCTATTCAGGTAATAATACATGGATGTATGTGTGTGTGTGTGTGTGTGTGTGTGTGAGATATTTCTACCCTTCTTGAGGCATCAACAGGGAAGAGTACCTTCCATATGAGGACCGGTGAACAAATTAGGACATAAATCATGGTCCCGATTCGGAAAACCATTGCATCTGATAGATTTCACCACCAGCGGAGCAAATGAGACATTCTCTATCAAAATTAGGGTAGTCCCAAAAAGGAGGGATTTTTCACATTGATACTGTCGGTTTTAAAAGTGCTCCCCCCCTCTGGTCAACATATGAAATAACAAGTGTGTGTAAAAATTTGAAGTGCGCCCCCTCTGGCCAACATATGTAATAATAAGTGTGTGTAAGAAATGTAAATGCGTCCCCTTTGGCTAAAAGTAATTTAAAAAAAAAAAATATATATATATATATATATATATGACTCCGGCTTCCTCCCACCTCCAAAGACATGCACCTGGGGATAGGTTGATTGGCAACACCAAATTGGCCCTAGTGTGTGAATGTGAGTGTGAATGTTGTCTGTCTATCCGTGTTGGCCCTGCGATGAGGTGGCGACTTGTCCAGGGTGTACCCCGCCTTCCGCCCGATTGTAGCTGAGATAGGCTCTAGCGCCCCCGCGACCCCGAAGGGAATAAGCGGTAGAAAATGGATGGATGGATGGATATATGTATATATAGACATACTGAAGACTTGAAGTCAATAATGAATAAATTAACATTTTTCTTATAAAATTGGGAACAATTTCTCATATTCTCTCAGTTTCTGTAATATTGCAATATTTTCTCGTATAATTATTACTTTTTTTATGTAAAATTATTACTTTTCAATAGAGATGTCCGATAATATCGGCCTGCCGATATTATCGGACATCACTATATCGCCTGATATTATCGGCCAATAAATGCGTTAAAATGTAATATCGGAAATTATCGGTATCGTTTTTTTTATTATCGGTATGTTTTTAATTTTTTTAATTTTTAATTTTTTTTTATTAAATCAACATAAAAAACACAAGATACACTTACAATTAGTGCACCAACCCAAAAAACCTCCCTCCCCCATTTACACTCATTCACACAAAAGGGTTGTTTCTTTCTGTTATTAATATTCTGGTTCCTACAATATATATCAATATATATCAATACAGTCTGCAAGGGATACAGTCCGTAAGCACACATGATTGTGCGTGCTGCTCGTCCACTAATAGTACTAACCTTTAACAGTTAATTTTACTAATTTTCATTAATTACTAGTTTCTATGAAACTGCTTTTATATTGTTTTACTTTATTTTTTATTTAAGAAAATGTTTTTAATTTATTTATCTTATTTTAGTATATTTTTTTAAAAAGTACCTTATCTTCACCATACCTGGTTGTCCAAATTAGGCATAATAATGTGTTAATTCCACGACTGCATATATTGGTTGATATCGGTATCGGTAATTAAAGAGTTGGACAATATCCGAATATCGGATATCGGCAAAAAGCCATTATCGGACATCCCTACTTTTCAATGTACTTTTTACTGCAAAATGGCGACATTTGTCATATAAAATTCTGACTTTTATCACATTATTGCCAATTGTTTTTGTTCTTGTAAAATACTGAAATTTCTTGAGTAAAATTATGACTTTTATCATAATTTTGCAGGTAAAATTCCGATTATTATCATAATATTGCCAACATTTTAAAGTTTTCTTATAAAATTGTGACTTTTGTCGAGTAAAATTACGACTCTTTTCATAAAATTGCCAACATTTTAAGCTTTTCTTGTAAAATTGCGACTGTTAAGTAAAATTCCAACTTTTCATAATATTGCACAAATGTTCTTCTTGTAAAATATTGACTTGCGTTGAGTTAAATTACGTCTTTTAAAATACTGCCAAAATTTTAAGTTTTTCTTGTGAAATTGCGACCTTTTTCTTGTGAAATTCAAACTAATTTTTTACAACAAGCTTTATTATGTTTGCATTGTATGAATATATTAATGTTGTAAATACAAATCTTTATATATCTAGAAAGGGTGGTCCGAAAGAGGTAGGCATTTTTCTGAGTCTCAAGAAGGTAACAAATACAATTGTGTGTGGGTGTGTGTGTGTGTGTGTGTGTGTGTGTTCTTGTATTTATATCCTTCTTGAGACAGCAACAAAGAAAAGTACCTTCCATATGAGGACCGGTGAACAAGTTAGGACCGAAATCATGGTCCCAATACGGAAAACCATTGCATCTGATAGAGAATGTCTCGTTTGAACCCCTGGTGGTGAAATCTATGTGTCGGTTTTAAAAGTGCTCCCCCTCTGTCCAACATATGAAATAACAAGTGTGTGTAAGAAATTGAAATGCGCAAAAAATAATAAAAACAAAATAAATAAATATGTATATAGAGACATACTGTAACAACTTGAAGTAAATAATGAATATTAAAAACCAATTACAAACAAATTAAAAAAAACAACAACAACCTAAGAGCAGTCTTTTTCTCACAATGTGTCGACTTTTTTCTTATAAAATTGGATAACATTTCTCATATTCTTTCTGTTTCTGTAATATTGCAATATTTTCTCGTAAAATTATTACTTATTTATGTAAAATTATTACATTTTTATGTAAAATTATTACTTTTTTTATGTAAAATTATTACTTTTTAATGCAAAATGGTGACATTTGTCATATACAATTCGGACTTGTATCACAATGTTGCCAATTTCTTTGTAGTTCTTGTAAAATAGTGACATTTTTTGAGTAAAATTATGACTTTTGTCGTAAATTTGCCGAGCAAAATTCCATCCATCCATCTTCTTCCGCTTATCCGAGGTCGGGTCGCGGGGGCAGCAGCCTAAGCAGGGAAGCCCAGACTTCCCTCTCCCCAGCCACTTCGTCCAGCTCCTCCCGGGGGATCCCGAGGCGTTCCCAGGCCAGCCGGGAGACATAGTCTTCCCAACGTGTCCTGGGTCTTCCTCGTGGCCTCCTACCGGTCGGACATGCCCTAAACACCTCCTTAGGGAGGCGCTCGGGTGGCATCCTGACCAGATGCCCGAACCACCTCATCTGGCTCCTCTCGATGTGGAGGAGCAGCGGCTTTACTTTAAGCTCCCCCCGGATGACAGAGCTTCTCACCCTATCTCTAAGGGAGAGCCCCGCCACCCGGCGGAGGAAACTCATTTCGGCCGCTTGTACCCGTGATCTTGTCCTTTCGGTCATAACCCAAAGCTCATGACCATAGGTGAGGATGGGAACGTAGATCGACCGGTAAATTGAGAGCTTTGCCTTCCGGCTCAGCTCCTTCTTCACCACAACGGATCGATACAGCGTCCGCATTACTGAAGACGCCGCACCGATCCGCCTGTCGATCTCACAATCCACTCTTCCCTCACTCGTGAACAAGACTCCGAGGTACTTGAACTCCTCCACTTGGGGCAAGATCTCCTCCCCAACCCGGAGATGGCACTCCACCCTTTTCCGGGAGAGAACCATGGACTCGGACTTGGAGGTGCTGATTCTCATCCCAGTCGCTTCACACTCAGCTGCGAACCGATCCAGTGAGAGCTGAAGATCCTGGCCAGATGAAGCCATCAGGACCAAATCATCTGCAAAAAGCAGAGACCTAATCCTGCAGCCACCAAACCGGATCCCCTCAACGCCTTGACTGCGCCTAGAAATTCTGTCCATAAAAGTTATTTGCCGAGCAAAATTCCGATTATTATTATAATATTGCTAACATTTTTTAAGTTTTCTTATAAACTTGCAACTTTTGCTGAGTAAAATTACGACTCTTTTCGGAAAATTGCCAACATTTTACGCTTTTCTTGTAAAATTGCGACATTTATTGAGTACAAATCCAACTTTTATCATAAAATTGCACAAATGTAAAATTTTTCTTGTAAAACTTTGAATTGCGTTGAGTAAAATAACGACTTTTGTTATAATACTGCCTAAATCCTAGGTTTGCTTGTAAAATTGTGACCTTTTTCTTGTGAAATTCCAACTTTATGTTTGCATAGTATTTATGTATCATTAATGTTGTAAATACAAATCTGTATACACCTAGAAAAGTTGGTCCCAAGAAGGTAACAAAGACAAAAATGTGTGTGTGTGTGTGTTTTTTTAACTCTGTAAAACACTTTGTGTTGCATTTTTAAGGTATGAAAACACGTTTTATATTTGAATTGAACCAAATGAAAATAACCATAGTTATATTTTATACTATTGTACAAAAAACAAAATTGAATATTTGCATATTAATTCCAAAAACTGGCATTTTTGAAAAGCTGTCGGTGTAAAGCAGCGTTCGGTAATACGTTTGGCCTTGGGCCAAATCTTTTCCATTACATGGCGTGCCAGAAAAAAAAAAATACTGTCACATGTGCAACAGACGGCATTCATTATAAAACATGCACATGGTGTATGAAATACAGGTGCAATAAAATTGGAAAAATAGCTGATTTTCAGGTTGTATCATTGTGAACAGCAACAGTGTGAACCAACCATAGGAGTCTAATACTTATGTTTTAGTCAATGACTATCATATTTAAGTAGGAGTTGATGCAGTCATTATTAAAAACAAAACAAAACATGTGTTTATGTATTTTGGAGCCAGTACAGTACATGGCAAATGCTGTGACTGATTGTATTACAACAATGGAGACCCCCTAACCCAACACACCCGCTAAGCTGCTAAATTAACACTATTTCCTCAGGAAGCTTTGGCATTCTTGGCCATGGAGCTCCATCGTTAGGATATCAAACATATGTGGTGGAGAGTACCCTCAGCACCAACATCACACTGTTGCAGAGCAGTTGCACAACTGAAAGCTGCTCAGAAGATCAGGGGGGGAACAGACTTCCTACCACCACAGACGTCTTCATTTGCAACCCCCTGTAGTCCAACCCTTCCTCACCGTGGTAGGGGCGGTGGCAATGTGGTAGTGTCGGAGCTATGCCGCCTGGAACGTCGGTTCCTGGTAGGGCCACCCGTGGCGGACAGGTCTGGCACCCAGCGGTATTATGGCCGCAACCCGGCTAACAGGGCCTCTGGTGAAAACCCAGGAGATGTCAACCCTCAAGAACCGGCGGCTACCGGTCAACTTGCCTCTGTGTCTGTGATAAATCTGCGGCAAGCAAAGGTCGGCGCCTTCGCAAACGGAGTGAGGATAACAATGTTGCTTTGCGCGTGTGCAAACGCCATTCCTTTACGTTTGATGGACGCAACCTTTGTTGTATGCAACCGCTGAGTCTTGGTGGTCTTGATGTCGGGGGTTGATCTGCACTCCTGCAGGTCTGACGAATTGCTACGGTCTACGAGGGAGGACTTCGAGCAGACAATATTTGCGAGTCCTATGCAGAGGTACGAATCGCTCAATGTCAACTTCATCTTCTGATCTGGGCTTTGAATCGGTTTGGTTTGCAGTCATTGCTTTTACATTCTATTTGCACTACGAGAGCACAGGCTCATACTTTATTCTATTTTTCAATTGATCCCATTCCATTCATATTAACCTGTACTATTTATAACCTGGGCTATTTATAGGCTATAATATTTTTTCAAGGATTTAAGGATCTTTAAACTATTATGTACATACTATCGTTCTTGTGGTAATCATTAGGCTTAATCTGGGCTCTTAGCTATTACATTTTGTGCCTTGTCATTTGTGCTGGTATGACAAAGTTCCTTAATTCCCTTAAATTATAACTGCACTCAGTTGTAGATCTAGAAGCATCTAAGGAAGTCATCCCTCAAAGTGGTGAAACTGCAGAAGATTTGGTTGGAAGTCCCAAAATTAGGAAATTTTGTATTATGAGCGTTGTTACTGTCTGCATCAACACCAACTACCGTATTTTCCAGACCAAAGGTGCACTGCCGATGAATGGTCTATTTTTGAGCTTTTTTCATATATAAGGCGCACCGGATTATAGGGCGCATTAAGGGAGTCATATTATTATAATTTGTTTTTTCTAAATTGAAAACACTTCCTTGTGGTTGACATAACATGTAATGGTGGTTCTTTGGTCAAAATGTTGCATGTATTATGTTTTACAGATCATCTTCAAGCCGCTTTCTGACTTCTTCAGGACTTATGCAGATCCCAAATAGAGATCAGCATGTACCAGAAGGTAAGAAAAGTTGTTTTTGCGTAATATTGTGAAACAAAACGCCAGATATAATGTCTTACATTATACACACACCATAAGAATACCCGTATGTTGAAGCACAGTAGAATCCATCAAGCGGTGCGGCTTCATAGCTTACCAAAGTCGTACCAAAACATGTTGATAGATTTTTGAGCGCCGTGTGTAATGTTCTATATTTTCAATGGAACATATAACATGTTGGTGTTGTTTACTTGAGTCATATTGCAGTCTACACGTGTCTCTTGCGTGTGACTGTCTTTATATAGCAGTCTACACGTATCTCTTATGTTTGACTGCCATCTACTGGTCACACTTGTCATTACACCATGTGCCAAATGAAATAGCTTAGAAGTTGGTAAGCAAAACTAGGATTATTCCGTGCATTAGGCGCATGGGGTTATAAGGTGCACTGTCGAGTTTTGAGGAAAAAAATGATTTTAAGTGCGCCTTATAGTCCGGGAAAAACGGTACTTTATGCCGAACGGCAGGGCTCGTGGCAACATTGCTTCACCAAATTAGCGTATTTGATGTCAAAAAGACATACCCTGAAGGTGATTTCAGCACACTCTCCACCTTGGACGTGTGAACACAAGGCTGAAAACTTCAAATTCACAGTTTACAGCTGGACAGGTGCTAAAATGCTCTGAGCTATATCAGCTAAACACACCAGCTGCAAAAATGGAGAGGCGGGTTGTGGGTCAAACTATCTCCACTGGCACTCCGCTGACTGTTTTAAAGTTGCTTAGCTCTTGCGGGGCCTATTCCGGCCCGGGGCATCAAGCATATGTCTGTTTGCCTGTTGGCAACCAGTGCCTCTTGCATGCATGTTACCAAACTGTTTAATAACTCTCTAAAAACAATGTAGCAAGTCAGGTATCATTTGCTATGGCCCTAATTATGGCCCACAGGCTGCTGATTGCCAATCATTATTGTATTGAGATAGTCCTTGGGTTTTCTTGTTTGCAGGAAAACAAATAATGACATGCTCTGGGGATTATATTGTGCATGACACATGTTCTTATTTTAATTGCATCCGAGTGAAGTAGTACGTCAGACGGAGAAAACGAGCCAGTCACCTGGGAACATACTTGCCAACCCTCCCGGATTTTCCGGGGGACTCCCGAAATTCAGCGCCTCTCCCAAAACGTCCCGGGACACATTTTCTCCCGAAAATCTCCCGAAATTCAGGCGGACCTGAGTGACGTGTCGACAGCCTGTTTTCACGTCCGCTTTCCCACAATATAAACAGCGTGCCTTCCCAATCATGTTATAACTGTAGAATGATGGAGGGCGAGTTCTTGGTTTCTTATGTTGGTTTATTGTTAGGCAGTTTCATTAACGTCTTCCCAGCGCGGTAACAACACACAACAACAGCAGTCACGTTTTCGTCTACCGTAAAGCAGTTCGTCTGCCGTAAACAGCAATGTTGTGACACTCTTAAACAGGACAATAATGCCATCTACTGTACATGCATATGTGACAATAACATCTAGGGCTTTTAGAGAGTGCAGTGCACAACCGCGCACACAACAAGGAGACGAAGCAGAATGCATCATCAGAGAGGGTGTTCAGCATGGTTAGAAAAATAGTGACGGAGAATAAAACAAGGACGGACAATTCAACCCTTAACTCAACAATGAGTAGATGAGTGCTATATGTGTGTATATGTGTAAATAAATGAACACTGAAATTCAAGTATTTGTCTTATTTTTATATATATATATATATATATATATATATATATATATATATATATATATATATATATATATATATATATACATATATATATATATATATATATATATATATATATATATATATATATATATATATAGCTAGAATTCACTGAAAGTCAAGTATTTCTTATATATATATATATATATATATATATATATATATATATATATATATATATATATATATATATATATATATATATATGAAATACTTGACTCCTCCCCTCTTAACCACGCCCCCGACCACGCCCCCCCCCCCCCCCCCACCTCACGAAATTGGAGGTCTCAAGGTTGGCAAGTATGCCTGGGAGTGAGATTGTTATGGGACTGCACTACTCACATCAGACGTCATCACCCCCAGCAGAACTCTATCAGAAATGCAGCATTCACTCTTCACGAACTTAACCCATGCATCCCTCCCTCTGTGAGACTAGAGACTGTTCCTACACGGCATTCTCCTGCTTTGCCTGACAGTTTCACACACCAGCTCTGAGAGCAAGGCACCTACGTCTTGGCAGGAGGCAACTGAGACTGATTTGCTCTAATTATGTAAATTAACAGACGAGAAGCTGTTGAGCAGGAGTCTGGTAATTTTCTCTAGACAAGGAGCAATGTAAAAGTGTGGAAACTATATCTCACTTTGGTCAATTCCATGTTAGTACTCATTTCCCTTGGCAATCACGAGGATGTGATCTTAGACTTAGACAAACTTGATTGATCCACAAGGGAAATTGTTCCACACAGTAGCTCAGTTTCTAAGGATGGAAAGGATAATGCAGGTATTAAGTAGACAAAAAATGTACCATAGTAGCAACATAAAATATATGTAATATTTACATATTATATATACAGTAAATAATATATACCGATATATTATATTATTATCTTGAAATGGCCGCAACACAAAAGTGCATCATTCCGATTGAACTGTCCATAACCCTTTGACACATAAGTGCCGGTTTTTTGACTATATTGGATGAAGAATTATACTGTGAAACAAAGTCTGTCAAATGATTTAGGACTTAAAAGAAACACATTATTCACCATCTATCATTATTTCAAAGTATTTCAAATAAGCTTGTGAACATCATAATCATTACTTGAGCAATTTTGGGGATAAATATATATCCATCCATCCATCTTTTTCCGCTTATCCGAGGTCGGGTCGCTTGGGCAGCAACCTAAGCAGGGAAGCCCAGACTTCCCTTTCCCCAGCCACTTCGTCCAGCTCTTCCCAGGGAATCCCGAGGCGTTCCCAGGCCAGCCGGGAGACATAGTCTTCCCAACGTGTCCTGGGTCTTCCCGTGGCCTCCTACCGGTCGGACATGCCCTAAACACCTCCCTAGGGAGGCGTTGGGTGGCATCCTGACCAGATGCCCGAACCACCTCATCTGGCTCCTCTCGATGTGGAGGAGCAGCGGCTTTACTTTGAGCTCCTCCCGGATGGCAGAGCTTCTCACCCTATCTCTAAGGAAGAGCCCCGCCACCCGGCGGAGGAAACTCATTTCGGCCGCTTGCACCCGTGATCTTGTCCTTTCGGTCATAATCCAAAGCTCATGACCATAGGTGAGGATGGGAACGTAGATCGACCGGTAAATTGAGAGCTTTGCTTTCCGGATCAGCTCCTTCTTCACCACAACGGATCGATACAGCGTCCGCATTACTGAAGACGCCGCACCGATCCGCCTGTCAATCTCACGATCCACTTTTCCCTCACTCGTGAACAAGACTCCGAGGTACTTGAACTCCTCCACTTGGGGCAGGGTCTCCTCCCCAACCCGGAGATAAATATATGTATAGATACATATTTACAAATTTGATCGCAAATTTGACAACGACTTGCGAACCGTATCCTCATTGCAATGTAGCGTTCTTACTGGCGAGCTAGCGACTAATGTCTCTGCACAGTACAAAACCCCTTCTAAGTCAGACATTTTCACCTTCATGCCGACCAAAAAGTTAAGTTTTTTACAAGTACCATTATCAACAGAGGACTTTTTTTCCACGATGGCGCCTCTGTAGTGGCAGCTGGTTATAGGAGCTCTGTGCTCTTGTGGGTCCTCCTTGTGTTCTTTGATGTTTCCCTCTTGTTTTAATGTCTTTTTGCCTTTTGGTTTGGACCCCTTCGAGACTAAGGTTGGCACATTTGCGCTGGTTTTGGTGCTTTTTTTGTGGACTTTTGAATCTGCTACGGGGAAGGTTTTTGGCTATGGCTCGTTTGTTTGCACCGTAGAGAGTTGCTGGCTCTCTCCCAATACCGGAGTCCGGGTGACGAGATCAGAGGTTCCAGAAAGAGACGAGCTGCATAGCTGGCGTTGAGAGTCAGTAGAGAGGGTTGAAGTTTGGGCCATGTTTGGCATCGGTTGGCATGGGCAGTGTTCGCTCTCTCTACGGTGGAATGGACAAGCTGAATGGAGTCCTGGCTGAATGAGTCCGTATCGGACACTTTGGTTTCCATGGACTGATTCCTGCTCATCCTCACACACTGGACATTGACCGAGGGCCGGTGGGTAGCCTGGGACTTAGTTGGCTCTCTTGGTCGCTTTGTTGGGTCTGTTTCTGTCTATGGCCTTGCTACTCCGACCCCGGCAGATGATGGCTTGTAGAAGTGTAGAGGCCAGTGTATGTGGCTGTTGAGATGGTGTTTGTGTTTTGTTGTTTGTCCATGCATTGTGCATTATTTTATTGCTCATTTTTTGTTTTATTGTTGCGTTTTACTTTTGTTGCTGTATGGAGAAATGGCACTACTGAAGTGGCAGCTGGTTATATCATCTCTGTGCACTTTTAATGCCTTTTGTGTCCTTTGTATTCTTTAATGTTTCCCTCTTGTTTTCATGCATTTTACTTTGATTTTTGTGGACTTTTTGAATCTGTACAGAAACTACATCATTTCCCCATTGTGGTATACATAACATAAAATCTATCCTAAATATGCTACACTACACACCATAGAAGCGTATGGTAACCGCTAAGCAAAGGCTTTTGAATTGTCCAGTAAACACGATAGGGCGGATTGATACAAATACCAAGTATAGTATATATGGTAAAAACCACAGTGGTTGGACGGGTATTTTTTTAATGTCACAAAAATGTGTTTTTGTATTTTTTTGTTATTGTTTACAAACTACAAACTTTTATGGACAAACTAAAGATTTAAGAGTCAATAGTAGTGTTTGCTTGTGTTTAGTTGTTTTGCATTATTGACTTTTTTTGCTCAAAAAATGTAATGTAATATTTCATTGATATTGTTACACTAACATCCTCTGTTTTTATGATAAAACAATAAGTCATTCAATGATCTTTAAAATTTTGAGTATTAGTATCAGCATTGGTATGACGAACACTGCCCCTGTAACTCCTTGGTATTGGATTGATACCCCAAATTTGTAGTATCGCCTACAACTGAACTAATGCAATATGTTACAGCACACGTCAGCAGCCAAGTTAGGGGCCTTTGTCGTTTTGAAAGACTGTGGTTGTATTATAACTTACAGTATATGCCAAATAAAACATTGTGACATATAATTATCACAGGAGGCTGCAGCATACAGTACAGGCTGAACGTTTGGACACACCTTCTCATTCAAAGTGTTTTCTTTATTTTCATGACTACTTAAAGGGGAACATTATCACCAGACCTATGTAAGCGTCAATATATACCTTGATGTTGCAGAAAAAAGACCATATATTTTTTTAACCGATTTACGAACTCTAAATGGGTGAATTTTGGCGAATTAAACGCCTTTCTAATATTCGCTCTCGGAGCGATGACGTCACAATGTGACGTCGCATCGGGAAGCAATCCGCCATTTTCTCAAACACCGAGTCAAATCAGCTCTGTTATTTTCCGTATTTTCGACTGTTTTCCGTACCTTGGAGACATCATGCCTTGTCGGTGTGTTGTCGGAGGGTGAAACAACACGAACAGGGACGGATTCAAGTTGCACCAGTGGCCCAAAGATGCGAAAGTGGCAAGAAATTGGACGCTTGTTCCGCACACTTTACCGACAGAAGCTATGCTACGACAGAGATGGCAAGAATGTGTGGATATCCTGCAACACTCAAAGCAGATGCATTTGCAACGATAAAGTCAAAGAAATCTGCCGTCAGACACCCATTGAATCTGCCGGAGTGTGTGAGCAATTCAGGGACAAAGGACCTCGCGAGCACGGCAAGCAATGGCGGCAGTTTGTTCCCGCAGACGAGCGAGCTAAACCCCCTATCGACCCTACCTTCCCTGGCCTGCTGACATCAACTCCAAAACTGGACAGATGAGCTTTCAGGAAAAGAGCGCGGATTAGGGTATGTCTACAGAATATATTAATTGATGAAAATTGGGCTGTCTGCACTCTCAAAGTGCATGTTGTTGCCAAATGTATTTCATATGCTGTAAACCTAGTTCATAGTTGTTAATTTCCTTTAATGCCAAACAAACACATACCAATCGTTGGTTAGAAGGCGATCGCCGAATTCGTCCTCGCTTTCTCCCGTGTCGCTGGCTGTCGTGTCGTTTTCGTCGGTTTCGCTTGCATACGGTTCAAACCGATATGGCTCAATAGCTTCAGTTTCTTCTTCAATGTCGTTTTCGCTACCTGCCTCCACACTACAACCATCCGTTTCAATACATTCGTAATCTGTTGAATCGCTTAAGCCGCTGAAATCCGAGTCTGAATCCGAGCTAATGTCGCTATAGCTTGCTGTTCTTTCCGCCATGTTTGTTTGTGTTGGCTTCACTATGTGACGTCACAGGAAAATGGACGGGTGGTTAAAATCAGGCACTTTGAAGCTTTTTTTAGGGATATTGCGTGATGGGTAAAATTTTGAAAAAAACTTCGAAAAATATAATAAGCCACTGGGAACCGATTTTTAATGGTTTTAACAATTCTGAAATTGTGATAATGTTCTCCCCTTTAACTTGTAGATTGCCAGGCATCAAAACTATGAATGAACACAAGTGGAGTTACGTACTTAAGAAACAAGGTGAAATGACTGAAAACACGTTTTATATTCTAGTTTCTTCAAAATAGCCCCCCTTTGCTCTATATACTGCTTTGCACACTCTTGACATTCTCTTAATGAGCTTCAAGAGGAAATGGTTTTCACTTCACAGGTGTGCCTTATCAGGGTTGATTAGAGAAATGTATTGCTTTATCAATGGGGTTGGGACCATCAGTTGTGTTGTGAATGAGAAGGTGTGTCCAAATTTTGGCCTGTACTGCATATTGTGATATCAATTTTAGGCCATATCGCCCATCCCTAAGTTGACTCTGTATCACCTGTATTGAACCAGTTTAAGAAGACAAGCGGCTCACAAAGTTATGAGTCAGACTTTGATATACTGCATTTTCAATTTACCACTATTTGATTAGGGTCGGTACAGATTACACATTTTCGAATTTAAAATAATACCTAATACGATTTTGATACGTCAAATCTGACTGACTAACATTGAAGACACAGAAACTTCCTGAAACGGACTTTTCTTGGCAACGCTCTTTACCTGGGTATTATTCATGTTTTCATGGCCCATCATGAGGATGCTGAACATAACCCATGCACACTACACTGCATGTCCCAATTAATCCCTGAATAGCCTGACAGTATCCAAGTTTAATGCTTACTGTAGGATGACTCACCCCACCCACTCTCTCAAAATGATCGGCGTCTTGCTGGAAGTCGATGAGCTGGCCATTAAATGCCCACGAGAAAGAGACATCCAGAGCAGGATCGGAAGCAATCTGGCAGGGCAAGACGATACTCTCGCCAACAATAATCTCCATGTTTGTGGGCCTCACGGTGATTTTGGTTGGCTCTGAGCAAGGAAACAGACATCATTGGCATCTGACTGCAGTTCATTAATATTGCACATTCAATGCACCATGTATTGCGTTCACTTAGATGAATACGATCTTAAAAATTCCAAGCCTGTTATCATCATTACGATGTGAATGCATGTTAAGCACTGTAAATCAAAAAAGACCGGAAAGAAGAATCAGAGTTTACAGTGCACCTATCATAAACATAGGAAGTGCAGTGCCGTAATTCAAAGCTTGACAGGTGAAGCGTAAACAACCCAGGGTCAGTCCGGGGCAATGGGTTGTTTCAAGAACACTCACCGGTGACAAGCAGCCTCCCAGTGGTGGTCGCCGAGCCAAACTGGTTCTTCGCGATGCATGTGTAGCTGGCCGCATCCCCTCTGGTTACATTGGTAATCTTTAGTGTTCCATTAGGAAGCAAAATAATTCTGCGGATAACAGAGCAGTCAGTCATCGTCTTTGAGCTTTGTGTTTATTAATATTACTTTTGTGTGTAAATATCAATGGATTCTAACAAAGGTATGAGCCTATCATTTAATTTATGAGATATGTACTACTATGAGATATGTACTACTTCTGATAGTTTAGCTCGACAAAAGAAAATACAAGAAACCTCTTAATCTACTGCAATATTTCCTCTTTTAGAATGACAGTCGAATATTACTATGTATTATTGAGTGTACTATTATTAGATTTTGACTGAACTTACTTTGAACATACATTAAGCCGCTGAACCCATACAGACAGTGATTAAAATCGAAACCAACCATCAACACTCGAGCACTCAATCTTCACTGTACTCAGAAGCTCAATAATAATGTCTTTCTAAGAACAGATACCTTGAAAGTACAGAGCCAAGAAGAATTACTGTTTGGTACAAACAAATCCGCATTTCATGAATCACACTTTCCCTTAGACTTAGACTGACTTATAGGTGAATTGCAGTGACTGGAACTACGAGATGTTGTTGAACGCATGTAGTTAGCATTAGTTAATAAAGCGATTGATCGTGTTTAGGTGGCTGTATCTCTCCTTGTCCACAGACGGGGTGTTGAAGGATCACTGTACATGGTGAACACTACATTATTCCTCCTCCCGACTAGTTGTTATCAGATTGTAATATTCAACATGTACGGGCACAGGTACAGCTACCAGTTCTTCTTTAGTACCCTGACTAAAATTCCAACATTTGTGTACATGGTGTGGTACGCGCGGTTCGTTTTAAATCAGTCTGAATACCGGAATAGTAATCCGCTGATCCCATACAGACAGTGATTAAAATCGAAACCATCCATCAACACTCTAGTACTCAATCTTCACTGTACTCAAAAGCTCAATAATAATGTCTTTCTAAGAACAGATACCTTGAAAGTACAGAGCCAAGAAGAATTACTGTTTGGTACAAACAAATCCGCATTTCATGAATCACACTTTCCCTTAGACTTAGACTGACTTATAGGTGAATTGCAGTGACTGGAACTACGAGATGTTGCTGAACGCATGTAGTTAGCATTAGTTAATAAAGCGATTGATCGTGTTTAGGTGGCTGTATCTCTCCTTGTCCACAGACGGGGTGTTGAAGGATCACTGTACATGGTGAACACTGAATTATTTCTCCTCCCGAGTAGTTGTTATCAGATTGTAATATTCAACATGTACAGCACAGGTACAGCTACCAGTTTTTCTTTAGTACCCTGACTAAAATTCCAACATTTGTGTACATGGTGTGGTACGCGCGGTTCGTTTTAAATCAGTCTGAATACCGGAATAGTAGTCCGCTGATCCCATACAGACAGTGATTAAAATCGAAACCATCCATCAACACTCGAGCACTCAATCTTCACTGTACTCAAAAGCTCAATAATAATGTCTTTCTAAGAACAGATACCTTGAAAGTACAGAGCCAAGAAGAATTACTGTTTGGTACAAACAAATCCGCATTTCATGAATCACACTTTCCCTTAGACTTAGACTGACTTATAGGTGAATTGCAGTGACTGGAACTACGAGATGTTGTTGAACGCATGTAGTTAGCATTAGTTAATAAAGCGATTGATCGTGTTTAGGTGGCTGTATCTCTCCTTGTCCACAGACGGGGTGTTGAAGGATCACTGTACATGGTGAACACTACATTATTCCTCCTCCCGAGTAGTTGTTATCAGATTGTAATAGTCAACATGTATGGGCACAGGTACAGCTACCAGTTCTTCTTTAGTACCCTGACTAAAATCCCGACATTTGTGTACGTAGTGTGGTATGCGCGGTTCGTTTTAAATCAGTCTAAATACCGGAATAGTAATCCACTGATCCACTGGTGATGTTTGTCATCTTAAGTAGGGGAGGCGGATCGGTATCACTAAGACTCTGAGGGGGACAGGTCTCCCTAGTGCCCAGTGCCATCTGCACCCATTATTTAAACAACACCCGACACTTTTGTTCATAAACCATCACATCCATAGTATTAATACCTACTATAGTATTTCTATATGACTGATACTAAAGTTATAAAATTCTTCTTATTAGGGCCCGAGCAGCAAAGGCTGGGAGAGCCCTATTGGAATTGCTCCAAGCATTATTATTGTCCCAACT
This sequence comes from Nerophis lumbriciformis, assembly GCF_033978685.3. Classification (NCBI taxonomy): domain Eukaryota; kingdom Metazoa; phylum Chordata; class Actinopteri; order Syngnathiformes; family Syngnathidae; genus Nerophis; species Nerophis lumbriciformis. The sequence goes on from NC_084575.2 coordinate 25,940,546, forward strand.
CGATCGCATTTTTGAGGCTCTTAACATGCTATATTTTGTGACTACCGAACACAACTAGAGATGTCCGATAATGGCTTTTTTGCCGATATCCGATATTCTGATATTGTCCAACTCTTAATTACCGATTCTGATATCAATCGATACCGATATATACAGTTGTGGAATTAACACATTATTATGCGTAATTTTGTTGTGATGCCCCGTATTGAGGTGGGCAGGGTTTGGTGGTAGCGGGGGGTGTATATTGTAGCGTCCCGGAAGAGTTAGTGCTGCAAGGGTTTCTGGGTATTTGTTCTGTTGTGTTTATGTTGTGTTACGGTGCGGATGTTCTCCCGAAATGTGTTTGTCATTCTTGTTTGGTGTGGGTTCACAGTGTGGCGCATATTTGTAACAGTGTTAAAGTTGTTTATACGGCCACCCTCAATGTGACCTATATGACTGTTGATTAAGTATGCATTGCATTCCCTTGTGTGTGTGTGTAGAAGCCGCATATAGTATGTGACTGGGCCGGCACGCTGTTTGTATGGAGGAAAAGCGGACGTGACGACAGGTTGTAGAGGATGCTAAAGACTGTCCGGGTGGAATTCGGGAGAATGGTTGCCCCGGGAGATATTAAGGAGTCTCCCGGGAAAATCAGGAGGGTTGGCAAGTATGCCCTACGTCCGTGTTTTACCGGATATGTACCGCGGCATTTTAAAAAGTCATTAATTTTACTTTTTGAAACCGATACCGATACTTTCCGATATTACATTTTAAAGCATTTATCGGCCGATAAGATATTATCGGACTTTTCTAAACACAACATTTCTAAATAAACTCACTCGCGCCTCCTTGAAAATTTGAAGAATTTTGCCCCTGCTACCAGACCGACATGAAAATCACTGGAGACGTTTATCATGACAGGACACGCATAAAAGTCTATCTTGGTGTCTGTCAGTAATTTTTAGGCAAACAAGGGATCATACTTTAACACACTTCTCCTCGGTACTTTAACAAAATAGTTGTGGTTAAGATAACAAGTACAAGAAACAAGTTACGAAGGAATTTTGCCTACAACATAGGATGTGGGTATGGCATGGCGCCAAACTTTGATCTGATGGCTCGACAGAACATAGAACTTTTGTAGAATTAGTACAAATGATGATAATGACACCCTGAAGTGCTCGATCCGTCAGTACCTATTTGTAGTGGGGACCCTCATGGCTAAAACTGCTCAATTGACAATCAAACTGTCATTACGGCACTGAAGATGATCAGATTTCCTTCCAAAGTGATATGAGGCTTTGAGGTTGGGGTCTGATCACAACCCCACATTGATATTGACAGCAATATTGCCACCTTGTGGTGGATAATTATAATTGTATAACTTCCTTCCACATTCTCCGATCTTCCTGAAATTTTTGATGGTGGGTTGGGCATTGGAAAGGATGTGACCCCATGCGTAATGTGTTCCTGCCAACCTACGTCAACCCTAAGGTTCAACGCTGCTCCCAGCGTTAATTATTATCATTATTATTATTATTTGCTTTTGTTTTGTTGTTGTGTACTATCCACTCGATTTTGCTCAAAAATTGTATGTACCTTTCAATACCTTACGTGTAATACAGTGTGTCGCAGGTTTTATATCAATATCAGCAAATTCCAAATGTAATCAAATATCTATAGTCGTGGTCAAAAGTTTACATACACTTGTAAAGAACATAAAGTCATGGCTGTCTTGAGTTTCCAATTATTTCTACAACTCTTATTTGTTTGTGATAGAGTGATTGGAACATAGTGATTGGTCACAGAAAACATTCATGAAGTTTGGTTCTTTTATGAATTTATTATGGGTCTACTGAAAATGTGAGCAAATCTGCTGGGTCAAAAGTATACATACAGCAATGTTAATATTTGGTTATATGTCCCTTGGCAAGTAAGGCACTTTTGGTAGCCATCCACAAGCTTCTGGCAAGCTTTTAGTTGAATTTTTGACCACTCCTCTTGACAAAATTGGTGCAGTTCAGCTAAATGTGTTGGTCTTCTGATATGGACTTGTTTCTTCAGCATTGTCTACACGTTTAAGTTAGGACTTTGGGAAGGCCATTCTAAAACCTTAAATGTAGCCTGATTTAGCCATTCCATTACCACTTTTGACATGTGTTTGGGGTTATTGTCCTGTTGGAACACCCAACTGCGCCCAAGACCCAACCTTCGAGCTGATGATTTTAGGTTGTCCTGAATAATTTGGAGGTAATCCTCCTTTTTCATTGTCTCATTTACTCTCTGTAAAGCACCAGTTCCATTGGCAGCAAAACAGGCCCAGAGCATAATATTACCATCACCATGCTTGACGGTATGTCTGGTGTTCCTGGGACTAAAGGCCTCGCCTTTTCTCTTCCAAACATATTGCTGGGTATTGTGGCCAAACAGCTCACTTTTTGTTTCATCTGCCATCACATGGACAAAGATAAGACCTTCTGGAGGAATGTTCTTATCCTATATTTTTAGACCCTACAACTTTTAAATGGGGTATTTTTTTTAACTTTATTTACTGGCTAAAAAAAAAACATTTTCAACTATATGTTCTATAATAACATTGTAATGGCAATTAGAGCTGAGGTCAAAAAATTGGATCGAGACATCTTTACTTTTTTATACTATACAATTACAGAAAGCATTTCTTAAAAAAGAAATGTTTATGTCTCACACAAATGTGCTTACAAATCAATTGGATGTTTGTAAGAAAAGATTGATTCCAGAATATGTTCCTTAAAAGTGTTTACGTATGACAGATCATCCCTGGTCTGCAGGATATTTTTTAATAATGCCCAGCATGGCCTGCAGTTTATTTTATACTCTTTTTTCAGCATGGTGCCCACTGAGCTCCTTCTAAGAACCTAACCATTAATGTTGGCATTTTTGTCAACTGTTTTGATTTGTTGTAATTTAGACTATCTCTCGCACAGTATGAGGTATTTGCTATCCACGCTGTGAAAAAAATAAGCAACATCAAATTAGTACGCTGGTCCAGTAACTTCTATATTTCCTATTTTCTTAAAAGCTGCGTCTAATGATGACATTTTTTGTGAGGATGCACCAATACTCGGGGTGATCTACACAGTGGTGTGCCTACAGGGCCAGCAAAGCCTTCTCCGCTGGCCTAACATAACCAGAAATCATGATCATAATTAAAGATAAAAGTATGTTTTTATTTACTTTCCCTAAATATCTAAACATATTCATATTCTCCTCATGTCATACAAAACCCCGTTTCCATATGAGTTGGGAAATTGTGTTAGATGTAAATATAAACGGAATACAATGATTTGCAAATCATTTTCAACCCATATTCAGTTGAATATGCTATAAAGACAACATATTTGATGTTCAAACTGATAAACTTTTTTTTTTTTGCAAATAATCATTAACTTAGAATTTGATGCCAGCAACACGTGACAAAGAAGTTGGGAAAGGTGGCAATAAATACTGATAAAGTTGAGGAATGCTCATCAAACACTTATTTGGAACATCCCACAGGTGTGCAGGCAAATTGGTGCCATGATTGGGTATAAAAGTAGATTCCATGAAATGCTCAGTCATTCACAAACAAGGATGGGGCGAGGGTCACCACTTTGTCAACAAATGCGTGAGCAAATTGTTGAACAGTTTAAGAAAAACCTTTCTCAACCAGCTATTGCAAGGAATTTAGGGATTTCACCATCTACAGTCCGTAATATCATCAAAGGATTCAGAGAATCTGGAGAAATCACTGCACGTAAGCAGCTAAGCCCGTGACCTTCAATCCCTCAGGCTGTACTGCATCAACAAGCGACATCAGTGTGTAAAGGATATCACCACATGGGCTCAGGAACACTTCAGAAACCCACTGTCAGTAACTACAGTTAGTCGCTACATCTGTAAGTGCAAGTTAAAACTCTCCTATGCAAGGCGAAAACCGTTTATCAACAACACCCAGAAACGCAGTCGGCTTCGCTGGGCCTGAGCTCATCTAAGATGGACTGATACAAAGTGGAAAAGTGTTCTGTGGTCTGACGAGTCGACATTTCAAATTGTTTTTGGAAACTGTGGACGTTGTGTCCTCCGGACCAAAGAGGAAAAGAACCATCCAGATTGTTTTAGGTGCAAAGTTGAAAAGCCTGCATCTGTGATGGTATGGGGGTGTATTAGTGCTCAAGACATGGGTAACTTACACATCTGTGAAGGCGCCATTAATGCTGAAAGGTACATACAGGTTTTGGAGCAACATATGTTGCCATCCAAGCAACGTTACCATGGACGCCCCTGCTTATTTCAGCAAGACAATGCCAAGCCACGTGTTACATCAATGTGGCTTCATAGTAAAAGAGTGCGGGTACTAGACTGGCCTGCCTGTAGTACAGACCTGTCTCCCATTGAAAATGTGTGGCGCATTATGAAGCCTAAAATACCACAACGGAGACCCCCGGACTGTTGAACAACTTAAGCTGTACATCAAGCAAGAATGGGAAAGAATTCCACCTGAGAAGCTTAAAAATGTGTCTCCTCAGTTTCCAAACATTTACCTAGTGTTGTTAAAAGAAAAGGCCATGTAACACAGTGGTGAACATGCCCTTTCCCAACTACTTTGGCATGTGTTGCAGCCATGAAATTCTATGTTTATTATTAATTGCAAAAAAGAAATAAAGTTTTTGAGTTTGAACATCAAATATGTTGTCTTTGTAGTGCATTCAATTGAATATGGGTTGAAAAGGATTTGCAAATCATTATATTCCGTTTATATTTACAGTACATCTAACACAATTTCCCAACTCATATGGAAACGGGGTTTGTAAATTCTGTGAGACGATGTCGGCCAACCCCGGAAGCTGGCTCAGCGGTACCGCTGGCTGAAACGTAGTTGAATGTGTGCTACAAATTGTGAGTTCAAATAGTTTATTTCTTTATTTTTCCACGTTTAATGTTTTTTATCATTTTAATTTTGACCGTACGACATAAGACATCTTTTAATTGATGATGCAGGTTTATTGATTTTTAAATGCGCCAGAAAATAGCCCGTTTTGAACACTGTTGAGGTGATTCAATAACCAGGAGTGCGTAAATGTCTTCCTGTATAGTATTTCTCCAGCAATGGTCATGTGGTGACATAAATTATGGTATTTTGAGTGGTAATCCTTGAAGTCGGATATCACTGAAGGCCTAGGTGGGAAACGCACGGCCTGCCAATGGATCTACAGGAAGATTCTATGTGGTAAGAATTAGAGATGTCCGATAATATCGGACTGCCGATATTATCGGCCGATAAATGCTTTAAAATGTAATATCGGAAATTATCGGTATCGGTTTCAAAAAGTACAATTTATGACTTTTTAAAACGCCGCTGTACGGAGTGGTACACGGACGTAGGGAGAAGTACAGAGCGGCAATAAACCTTAAAGGCACTGCCTTTGCGTGCCGGACCAATCACATAATATCTACGGCTTTTCACACACACACAAGTGAATGCCATGCATACTTGGTCAACGGCCATACAGGTCACACTGAGGGTGGCCGTATAAACAACTTTAACGCTGTTACAAATATGCGCCACACTGTGAACCCACACCAAACAAGAATGACAAACACATTTCGGGAGAACATCCGCACCGTAACACAACATAAACACAACAGAACAAATACCCAGAAACCCCTTGCAGCACTAACTCTTCCGGGACACTACAATATACACCCCCCGCTACTCCCTCCCACCTCAACCTTCTCATGCTCTCTCAGGGAGAGCATGTCCCAAATTCCAAGCTGCTGTTTTGAGGCATGTTAAAAAAAATAATGCACTTTATGACTTCAATAATAAATATGGCAGTGCCATGTTGCCATTTTTTTTTTTCCATAAATTGAATTGATTTATTTTGGAAAACCTTGTTACATTGTTTAATGCATCCAGCGAGGCATCACAACAAAATTAGGCATAATAATGTGTTAATTCCACGACTGTATATATCGGTATCGGCTGATATCAGAATCGGTAATTAAGAGTTGGACAATATCGGAATATCGGATATCGGCAAAAAAGCCAATATCGGACATTTCTAGTAAGAATCCTTTTTTCGTGCTTTGTGGGCACGCTGCAATGATCAGCAAACATTAAAAAACACATGTGTCGAACTCACGGCCCGAGTGGGTGAATTTTGAGAGTAAAAATATGCAATTTAATGTAAGTCATCAGCTTTATTACAAATTAGTTTGGCCTTTTAAAAATCAATTTATAGTCCAATATGTCATACTTGCCAACCTTGAGACCTCCGATTTCGGGAGATGGAGGGCGGGGGGCCTGGTCAGGGGTGGGGCGGGGCGTGGTTAAGAGGGGAGGAGTATATTGGCAGCTAGAATTCACCAAGTCAAGTATTTCATACATATATATATATATATATATATATATATATATATATATATATATATATATATATATATATATATATATATATATATATATATATATATATATATATATGTCTACATCCTGAAAATATGCAAACAAAACTGTGTTTAGATAATTGATACTTCAAACTTGCATAAATAAATATTAAGGAATATAACATAACTTGGCTTCTGAGAGCTTCAAAATGTAATGAATAAAATGCTAAAGTTGTTGATAAACAAGCAATTATTTTAATAATTAAATATCGTCATTTTAAATGAATTATTATGATAATTTAAAATCAATTATTTCAAATATGTTTATTTTAATGTATAATTCTATGGCTGGATGTAATAAGGAGTCAGAAAAAAAACAAATACAAATACAATTAATTTTGATGTTTTTAGCAAAATATAGTAAAAAAGTATTTTGTTTTTTTATTTTTTTTAATTAATAAATATATTTATTTTTAGGTAAGTTGAACATAATAATACAATTTATCTCTAGTATGGATGATTTAGTTCTTGTCATCCTGTTGTCCTCCTGTCGTGAAAAAAGGCTGTCCTCACTCAGGTCCGCATGGAGCTGGAGGGGGCGTGGCCTCCAGCTCCGGCTGAAAATCGGGAGATTTTCGGGAGAATATGTCTCCCGGGAGGTTTTCAGGAGAGGCGATGAATTTCGGGAGTCTTCCTGAAAATTCGGGAGGGTTGGCAAGTATGCAATATGTGCTCAATTTTCCATGTGTCTGATATACTTCTTTCCATGGAAACAAAAGGGAAAAAACAGGCACTTGTTATTTATAGGTAATTATGTATGATTGTATTGGTCCGGTTCACACGTCATCCAATTAGGCTTGAATATAGCCCTTGAAGAAAAATGTGTTTGACACCCATGTTCTAACACAATGCATTCTGGGATCCCCGTTGATCTTTGATTAGTTTGTGTTAAGTGTTTTTAAAATGTTTCTAATTGTGTCAAATAATCTGGCATCTTGTCACCATCACCGACACAGACGCGTACAACGGAAGCGCCATCGCAGTGCAAGTCAGTTTGTTGTTTATCTTCCTCAGATGCTCTGCTCCCGTGGTCCTACTGTTTTTTTTCCGACAGTACAGTTTCCCCCCCCCCATCACACATTTTTTTTTACCTTGAAAGGTTACGTATATATAGTGTGCTAAATGTGGGTCGTCTTGGGAATTGTACACGTTTTTTTTTTTTCTGAAAGTATGGGTGCAGCTTTCAATGGAGCCCGTAGAAAAAAAGCCTTAATGCTATTTTGACAAGATGTTTTGTTCCTATTATTTTCACTCATCCTTCGAACAGATGCGCGTGTCTGTGTTTGTCTAAATGTGTTTTTGAATCCTGGCACTCTGTTCTAATCAAAACAGAAGTGTTTGCGGCTGAAGATTAAATTTGTCCACCTCTGATTTGGATTTGCTTGGGTTTTCCTCCTTATTCAGTCGTGTGTGACATCCTTTCAGTGGCTCAAATTAGGCTTCCTTTGTTTTCGCGAAGACGTCAGACAGACAACCAAATAAATTAGAAACCGCTTTGCAGGGATGAGTGATGCGTTCAGTGTACTGATTGTCTGCATGGAGTTTGTTGCCTATTGCAATGCAGCTGCAGTAATAATATCTACCAAAAAGGAGGCCTTTATTTCTGTAACCACTGTGATCATATGCTGTAAAATCTATTTGCATGCCTTGATAAAGGGGAACACAATTACATGTCAACTTTAATCCCCTTATTTGTGAAGACTGCATGTACAGTCACGATCAATAGTTTGCATACACTTGTAAAGAACATAATGTCATGGCTGTCTTGAGTTTCCAATCATTTCTACAACTCTTATTTTTTTGTGACAGAGTGATTGGAGCACATACTTGTTGGTCACAATAAACATTCATGAAGTTTGGTTTGGTTTTATAGGTCGACTGAACATGTGACCAAATCTGCTGGGTCAAAAGTATACATACAATGATGTTAATATTTGGTTACATGTCCCTTGGCAAGTTTCACAAAGATAAGACCCGAAGGTCTTATCTTTGTCCATGTGATGTCAGATGAAACAAAAATTGAGCTGTTTGGCCACAATACCAAGCAATATGTTTGGAGGAGAAAAGGTGAGGCTTTTAAAGGGGAACATTAACACAATTTCAGAAGGGTTAAAACCATTAAAAATCAGTTCCCAGTGGCTTATTTTATTTTTCGAAGTTTTTTTCAAAATTTTACCCATCACGCAATATCCCTAAAAAAAGCTTCAAAGTGCCTGATTTTAACCACCCGTCCATTTTCCTGTGACGTCACATAGTGATGCCGATACAAACAAACATGGCGGATAGAACAGGCAAGATATAGCGACATTAGCTCGGATTCAGACTCGGATTTCAGCGGCTTAAGCGATTCAACAGATTACGCATGTATTGAAACGGATGGTTGTAGTGTGGAGGTAGGTAGCGAAAACGAAATTGAAGAAGAAACTGAAGCTATTGAGCCATATCGGTTTGAACCGTATGTAAGCGAAACCGACGAAAACGAAACAACAGCCAGCGACACGGGAGAAAGCGAGGACGAATTCGGCGATCGCCTTCTAACCAACGATTGGTATGTGTTTGTTTGGCATTAAAGGAAACTAACAACTATGAACTAGGTTTACAGCATATGAAATACATTTGGCAACAACATGCACTTTGAGAGTGCAGACAGCCCATTTCAGGCGCGCTAAGAACATATATTTTTCCACAATTTCAGCACTCAGGTTAACCATACCTAAATAGACACAAAATACTGCATTACACAAGACTACCCGAATGTACTCGAATGATTGAAAAAAATAAACATTTTTAAGCTAAATTACTGGTAAACACAGTTTATGTATAATAATTTACGTAAAACCGCGAGTAATGAATAAAGTTTTCATAAATTAATATATTCTGTAGACATACCCTCATCCGCTCTCTTTTCCTGAAAGCTGATCTGTCCAGTTTCGGAGTTCTTGTTAGCATCTGCTTTGAGTGTCGCAGGATATCCACACATTATTGCCATCTCTGTCGTAGCATAGCTTTCGTCGGTAAAGTGTGCGGAACAAACGACTGACCATTTCGTCGGCTTTCCCCACAGCCTCGTATTTTGAACAAATTCCGTCCAATTTCTTGCCACTTTCGCATCTTTGGGCCACTGGTGCAACTTGAATCCATCCCCGTTCGTGTTGTTACACCCTCTAAAACACACCGACGAAAGTGAGAAAATGGCGGATTGCTTCCCGATGTGACTGAGAGCGAATAAGGCGTTTAATTCGCCAAAATTCACCCATTTAGAGTTGGGAAATCGGTTAAAAAAATATATGGTCTTTTTTCTGCAACATCAAGGTATATATTGACGCTTACATAGGTCTGGTGATAATGTTCCCCTTTAATCCCCAGAACACCATTCCTACCGTCAAACATGGTGGTGGTAGTATTATGCTCTGGGCCTGTTTTGCTGCCAATGGAACTGGTGCTTTACAGAGAGTAAATGGGACAATGAAAAAGGAGGATTACCTCCAAATTCTTCAGGACAACCTGAAATCATCAGCCCGGAGGTTGGGTGTTCCAACAGGACAAAGACCCCAAACACACATCAAAAGTGGTAAAGGAATGGTTAAATCAGGCTAGAATGAAGGTTTTAGAATGGCCTTCCCAAAGTCCTGACTTAAACGTCTGGAGAAACAAGTCCATGTCAGAAAACCAACAAATTTAGCTGAACTGCACCAATTTTGTCATGAGGAGTGGTCAAAAATTCAACTAGAAGCTTGTGGGTGGCTACTAAAAGCGTCTTTTTGCAGTGAAACTTGCCAAAGGACATGTAAACAAATATTAACATTGCTGTATATTTACTTTTGACCCAGCATATTTGGTCACATTTTCAGTCGACCCATAATAAATTCATCAAAGAACCAAACTTCATGAATGTTTTTTGTGACCAACAACCTCTAATCACTCTATCACAAAAAAATAGGAGTTTTAGAAATGATTGGAAACTCAAGACAGCCATTACATGATGGTCTTTACAAGTGTATGTCAACTTTTGACTGCATCTTTAGCATCTTGTAGACGTTTTATACCAGTGAATCTAGGGTTAACTTGCATCTTGATTACAGATACCAAGCAGAGCGCAAATTGATGCGCAACAAGTATTAGCTAAGAAGGATGCCTGTCTCTCTCTCTGTCTCTGCTTTCATTAGTTTTTCCTTCTTGCTCATTATCTCCTCCCTTATGCATCTGCACAGATGCCAAATATACTATTCAAACACGTCCCCCCACGGTGAAGGTGAACGACATCGGCAAGGAAGATGCACCGTTTTCCTACCTTTCATTTCTCTGTAGCGGTTCGTTGTCCTTTTTCCACAGGCTAATTGCTGGAGGTGAAGCTTGAGGCTTGCATTCAAGAGTGACTTCGCTACCGAAGCCAGCTTTCAGCACTGCCTTTAATGGATTTTTAGAAAAACTGGGAGCTGACGCTGAGTGGGGAAGGGAGAGAGAAAAGACAGGTGAATATTTGCAGATCAGCCAAACCAACATGAAAGTATCAACCATTGGGCCTTGTGTGAGTCGCTGCGCATCTTTGGCTATTTGGCCAAATATCTACAGGGGACTGATGATCATTTACCGTATTTTTCGGACTATAAAGCGCACTTAAAATCCTTTAATTTTCTCCAAACTCGATGTCAGAAAAATTGTACCAAAAAACTTTCCGTTCTGAGTTCCCAATGAACAGACAAGAGGCTGTCTTTGTTGCACCAAGCAAAGGCTTGGAAAATTCCATTGTGTACGATGGGAGGAGACGGGAGGGGGTTATCTATTGTCATCCAAGACCTGCCCAGGCTGAAGCCAGGACCAGCCCAAGCCCGAGGCATCTTTTTTATTTTGTGTTAATGTGACCAAAAACAATGACTGTTTACATACTCTTCATTCCTTTAGAAGCAGATGTTGTTGTGTAAACAGGGAGTGTCCAAATAAAGGAGGAGACGTAAACCTTTTTCGTCAGAGCGTGGGTGACACTGTAAGAGGTTACAGGTCGACACTTCTCTCCTCAGTCCAAATTGAATTCTGTCTCTGTTTGATTCTTTGCTTCTTGTCTTGTTTAATAGATGTCATCAGTGTTTGAACCTGACACTCGACAGTGCACCTTAAAACCTGGTGTGCCTAATGTACGGAATAATTTTCATTGTGCTTACCGACCTCGAAGCTATTTTATTTGGTACATGGTGAAACTATAAGTGCGACCAGTGGATGGCAGTCACACATAAGAGATACGTGTAGACTGCAATGTGACTCAAGTAAACAACACCAACATTTTATATGCTCCATTGAAAATATAGAACATTACACACGGCGCTCAAAAATCTATCAAAATGTTTTAGTACAACTTTGGTAAGCTATGAAGCTGCTTGATCTGCTTCAACATACGAGTATTATTATGGTGTGCGTATAAGGTAAGACATATTATCTGCCGTTTTGTTTTGCAATATTATGCTTCGCCATAGCTCCCACGCCACGGCACGCTTTTCGGTCTTTTTGTATTTTTGCATGATTTGCATGGACAGTAAATCAATTTCTTACCTGCACCTCGCCTCCGGAGGTCCTGCTGCATATTGGGAGAACGATCCGCGCAGTAAAATGCGACCCCGTCGTTACAGCAATGACATCATAGCTCCCATTTGCTCCATTGCGAGCTGACGTTTATCTAAATTTGTTTGCGAGTTAGAATCCATTAAAAAGACATGTGTTCTTGTCTCTCATTGGGTTGTTTATTATAGGCAATATTACAAAAAAAATGCAGTTCCCCTCTAAAATGTGTAAAAGGATAAATTATGATAGTTTTGGATAGGGTGGAGCGTAAATTAATTCGCAATCCGGGAACGCCTTCAGAATCGAACATCTTAGACTTAGACTTAGACTTTCTTTTTATTGTCATTCAAATTTGAACTTTACAGCACAGATAAGAACAAAATTTCGTTGCATTAGCTCATGGTAGTGCAGGATAAAAAAGCAATAAGGTGCAGATATGAATAAATAGATTACTGTACAGATAAATATATTGCACTTTTGCATATGCATCCAGGTTTATGGATGTATGTTATATTGTCTTTATATTCCAGCGAGTTAATCCTTTTTTATGGGGAATTGAGGGGATAATTATGGTGCGTTCAAGAGTCTTATGGCCTGAGGGAAGAAGCTGTTACAGAGCCTGGAGGTTCTGCTACGGAGGCTGCGGAACCTCAGTGAAAACAGTGCAGACAGACTCCAAAAAAAGGTTTATAAAATTGACTGTGGAGCAAAACACTAAAAAAATATTCAATACATACTATCTAAACAACAAGGAAGTGTTGTGAATGATGATTCAAATAATTTGTAGGTCGCCTTTGAACATACTTGCCAACCTTGAGACCTCTGATTTCGGGAGTGGGGGGGTGGGGGCGTGGTCGGGGGGGGCGTGGTTGGGGGCGTGGTTAAGAGGGAAGGAGTATATTGACAGCTAGAATTCACCAAGTCAAGTATTTCATACATATATATATATATATATATATATATATATATATATCTACATCCTGAAAATATGCAAACAAAACTGTGTTTGGATAATTGATACTTCAAACTTGCATAAATAAATATTAAGGAATATAACATAACTTGGCTTCTGAGAGCTTCAAAATGTAATGAATAAAATGCTAAAGTTGTTGATAAACAAGCAATTATTTTAATAATTAAATATCGTCATTTTAAATGAATTATTATGATAATTTAAAATTAATTATTTCAAATATGTTTATTTTAATGTAAAATTCTATGGCTGGATGTAATAAGGAGTAAGAAAAAATAAAAAATAAAAATACAATTAATTTTGATGTTTTTAGCAAAATATAGTAAAAATGTACTTAGTTTTTTTTTTTTTTTTTAATTAATAAATATCTATTTATTTTTAGGTAAGATAAACATAATAATACAATTTATCTCTAGTCTGGATGATTTAGTTCTTGTCACCCTGTTGTCCTCCCGTAGTGAAAAAAGGCTGTCCTCACTCAGGTCCACATGGAGCTGGAGGGGGCGTGGCCTCCAGCTCCGGCTGAAAATCGGGAGATTTTCTGGAGAATATTTGTCCCGGGAGGTTTTCGGGAGAGGCGCTGAATTTCGGGAGTCTCCCGGAAAATTCGGGAGGGTTGGCAAGTATGCCTTTGAAATCAAAAATACACAATATTGTCAAAAGTATTTGGCCACCCATCCAAATGATCAGAGTCAGGTGTCCTAATCACTTGGCCCAGCCACAGGTGTATAAAATCAAGCACTTAGGCATGGAGACTGTTTCTACAAACACTTGTGAAAGAATGGGCCGATCTCAGTGATTTCCAGCGTGGAACTGCCATAGGATGCCACCTGTGCAACAAATCCAGTCGTGAAATTGCCTCGCTCCTAAATATTCCAAAGTCAACTGTCAACTGGAAGAGTTTGGGAACAACAGCAACTCAGCCACCAAGTGGTAGGCCACGTAAACTGACAGAGAGGGGTCAGCGGATGCTGAAGCGCATAGTGCAAAGACTTTCTGCACAGTCAGTTGCTACAGAGCTCCAAACTTCATGTGACTTTCCAATTAGCCCACGTACAGTACGCAGAGAGCTTCATGGACTGGGTTTCCATGATCGAGCAGCTGCATCTAAGCCATGCATCACCAAGTCCAATGCAAAACGTCAGATGCAGTGGTGTAAAGCTGGACTCTAGAGCAGTGGAGACCCGTTCTCTGTAGTGATGAATCACACTTTTCCATCTGGCAATCTGATGGACGAGTCTGGGTTTGGAGGTTGCCAGGAGAAAGGTACATTTAGGACTGCATTGTGCCGAGTGTGAAATTTGGTGGAATTATGGAATTAAGGCATTCGACCGTGTCCCTCGGGAAGTCCTGTGGGGAGTGCTCAGGGAGTATGGGGTATCGGACTGTCTGATTGTGGCAGTCCGCTCCCTGTATGCTCAGTGCCAGAGCTTGGTCCGCATTGCCGGCAGTAAGTCGGACACGTTTCCAGTGAGGGTTGGACTCCGCCAAGGCTGCCCTTTGTCACCGATTCTGTTCATAACTTTTATGGACATAATTTCTAGGCGCAGTCAAGGCGTTGAGGGGATCTGGTTTGGTGGCTGCAGGATTAGGTCTCTGCTTTTTGCAGATGATGTGGTCCTGATGGCTTCATCTGGCTAGGATCTTCAGCTCTCGCTGGATCGGTTCGCAGCCGAGTGTGAAGCGACTGGGATGAGAATCAGCACCTCCAAGTCCAAGTCCATGGTTCTCGCCCGGAAAAGGGTGGAATGCCATCTCCGGGTTGGGGGGGAGATCTTGCCCCAAGTGGAGGAGTTCAAGTACCTCGGAGTCTTGTTCACGAGTGGGGGAAGAGTGGATCGTGAGATCGACAGGCGGATCGGTGCGGCGTCTTCAGTAATGCGGACGCTGTGTCGATCCGTTGTGGTGAAGAAGGAGCTGAGCCGGAAGGCAAAGCTCTCAATTTACCGGTCGATCTACGTTCCCATCCTCACCTATGGTCATGAGCTTTGGGTTATGACCGAAAGGACAAGATCACGGGTACAAGCGGCCGAAATGAGTTTCCTCCGCCGGGTGGCGGGGCTCTCCCTTAGAGATAGGGTGAGAAGCTCTGCCATCCGGGGGGAGCTCAAAGTAAAGCCGCTGCTCCTCCACATCGAGAGGAGCCAGATGAGGTGGTTCGGGCATCTGGTCAGGATGCCACCCGAACGCCTCCCTAGGGAGGTGTTTAGGGCACGTCCGACCGGTAGGAGGCCGCGGGGAAGACCCAGGACACGTTGGGAAGACTATGTCTCCCGGCTGGCCTGGGAACGCCTCGGGGTCCCACAGGAAGAGCTGGACGAAGTGGCTGGGGAGAGGGAAGTCTGGGCTTCCCTGCTTAGGCTGCTGCCCCCGCGACCCGACCTCGGATAAGCGGAAGAAGATGGATGGATGGATGGATGGAATTATGGTGTGGGGTTGTTTTTCCAGGAGTTGGGCTTGGCCCCTTAGTTCCAGTGAAAGGAACTAAAACATGTTGGACAATTCCATGCTCCAAACCTTGTGGGAACAGTTTGGAGCGGGCCCCTTCCTCTTCTGCACCAGTTCACAAAGCAAGGTCCATAAAGACATGGATGACAGTCTGGTGTGGATGAACTTGACTGGCCTGACCTGAACCCGATAAAACACCTTTAGGATGAATTAGAACGGGGACTGAGAGCCAGGCCTTCTCGACCAACACCAATGCGCTTTTGGAAGAGTGGTCGAAACTTCCTATAAACACACTCCATAACCTTGTGGACAGCCTTCCCAGAAGAGTTGAAGCTGTAATAGCTGCAAAAGGTGGACCGATCTATTGAACCCTATGGGTTAGGAATGGGATGGCACTTCAAGTTCATATGTGAGTCAAGGCAGGTGGCCAATGTGGCAACATAGTGTATGTTCACAGTGTCTGCAAGCATCATCGCATTTTGTCAGGCTTGATTAAGCCCTGTCATGTTTATCGAGGGAGAATAGAAGCCGTCTTTCAGATGTAAGTCATTAGTAAAAGGAATCAAAGCTTGTAACCAAATCAATAAGTCATCAATATGCACGAACAATGTTGCAAAGCCTTGGTCTTGCAGTATCCAAATCAATAGGATGAAACACCTGACAGGAAAATGAGACAGTCTTTCGCATCCCATAGTTAGATCAAATGAGTTGACAGACTGTGGCTGCCTGGTTTTATCTCAGTCAATGATCAAACACACAGACATATAAATGGAGTAAAAAACACAAAGAGGACAACTTACCTAACACTGTTAGTTGGGCAGAGGAATAAATAATGCCGTGTTTGTTCTCGGCCGCACACTGATACATTCCAGAATCGGACAGGTTTAACGCGGTTATGGAAAGAGCCCCGTTTTCGATTTGTATCCGGCCCTGTGAAGGAAAGCCAAACAGTTCAGCATATTCCTTGCAAACGCCGATCTAATATGTCCTAAGGCACAAAAGCAATTACTTGTGCTACACCAGGAGAAGAGACACAGCGAGAAATGAGGGGGGGGGGGAAAGCCTAAGGAGACTTGTGGCATTCCACGCATGTTTATATTGAAATGGAGTAATATGTGAGGACATGCAAGGTGGGTGGGTGGGGGGTTTAGGTGGAGAAACTGCTGCCTTGCATCCTTGATACATATTAGAAGACGGACACACTGCATGTTGTGAAGTTATTTGTTATTTGTTGGAGTTTAAGTGGTCACATAAGAGTTGAGGTTTTTTTTTTCTTACTAAACACAAAATCAGGGGTCTCCAAACTTTTTGACTCGGGGGCCGCATTGGGTTAGAAAAATTTGGTCGGGGGCCGGTCTGTGTACTTATATATATGGTAACACTTTAGTATGGGGAACACATGTTCACCATTAATGAGTTGCTTATTATATGCAAATTAGTAACATATTGGCTCTTAATTAGTCATTATTAAGTACTTATTAATGCCTTATTCTGCATGCCCTTGTTATACAACCAGTAAGCCATTAACTAAGCGTTAACTAACCCTAACCCTAACCCTTATTGCCTATTAGTAACCCTAACCCTAACCCCAACCCTAAAGCTAACCCTAACCTTAACCCTTATATGTTCCCCTAGTGTCCAAATATCTCTTTGTTACTTTAATACCATACCATACCATACCATACCAACTTTATTTATAAAGCCCTTTAAAGACAAGCACAGTTGAAAAACAAAGGGCTGTACACCACAAAGAAATGGAGGCAAAGGACAGACTAAAAAATAACATTTAAAACAGAAATAAAAATACACATTTAAAAAGCAAATATAAATTACCCTAAGAACAGTTTGTTAGATAAAAACAGTTTAAAAGTTAAAAACAGTTCAAAAAGTTGAAAGCTAAAAACAGTTCAAAGTCTCATGCTGGGTTAAAAGCCAGTGAATAAAAATGGGTTTTAAGAAGGGTCTTAAAAATAGCCAATTTAATAGGACACTAATTAATGGGGAATATGTTCCCCATACTAAAGTGTTACCATATATATATATATATATATATATATATATATATATATATATATATATATATATATATATATATATATATATATATATATATATATATATACACAACTTTAACACTGTTACAAATATGCGCCACACTGTGAACCCACACCAAACAAGAATGACAAACACACTTCGGGAGAACATCCGCACCGTAACACAACATAAACAAATACCCAGAACCCCTTGCAGCACTAACTCTTCCGGTACGCTACAATATACACCCCCCCCCCGCTAACCCGCCCTCCACCTCAACCACCCCCAACCCCACCCACCTCAACCTCCTCATGCTCTCTCAGGAAGAGCATGTCCCAAATTCCAAGCTGCTGTTTTGAGGCATGTTAAAAAAAATGCAATATATATATATATATATATATATATATATATATATATATATATATATATATATATATATATATATACATATATACAGTCATGCTCATAAGTTTACATACCCTTGGAGAATTTCTGATTTATTGGCCATTCTTTAGAGAATATGAATGATAACACAAAAACCTTTCTTCCACTCATGCTTAATGGTTGTGTGAAGCTATGTATTGGCAAACAACTGTGTTTACTCTTTTTAAATCAAAATGACAAAAGAAAGTACCCAAATGACCCTGATCAAAAGTTTACATACCCCAGTGACTTTGATCTGATAACATGCACAAAAGTTGACACAAATAGGTTTGAATGGCTAATCAAGGTTCCAATCCTCACCTGTGACATGTTTGTTTGTAATTAATGTGTGTGTATAAAAGGTCAGTGAGATTCTGGGCTTCTGACAGACCATTGCATCTTTCATCCAGTGCTGCACAGATGTTTCTGGATTCTGAGTCATTGGAAGGCAAAATAATTGTCAAAGGATCTGCGAGAAAAGGTAATTTAACTGCATAAAACAGGAAAGGGGTATAAAAAGATATCCAAGGAATTGAGAATGCCAATCAGCAGTGTTCAAATGCTGATTAAGAAGTGGAAAATGAGGGATTCAGGTAGACCAGCAAAGATTTCAGCCACAACTGCCAGGACAATTGTTTGAGATGCAAAGAAAAATCCACAAATAACTTCAGCTGGAAATTCAGGACTCTCTGAAAATTTGTGGTGTGGCTGTTTCAAGATGCACAATAAGGAGGCACTTGAAGAAAAATGGGCTGCATGGTCGAGTCGCCAGAAGAAAGCCATTTCTGTGCAAATGTCACAAAGTATCCCGCTTACATTACGCCAAACACCACAGAGACAAGCCTCAAAACTTCTGGAGCAAAGTAATTTGGAGTGATGGCTTTCTTCTGGCGACTGCCCTAAATCACAAGTGTCTCAAAGGGCTGCACAAGCCACAACGACAGCCTCGGTTCAGAGCCCACATAAGGGCAAGGAAAAACTCACAACCTAGTGTGATGTCAATGTGAATGACTATGAGAAACCTTGGAGAAGACCGCAGATGTGGGTGACACCCCCCCTCTAGGGGAAACCGGATGCAATGGACGTCGAGTGGATCTAGCATAGTATTGTGAGAGTCCAGTCCATAGTGGATTTAACATAATAGTGAGAGTCCAGTCCATAGTGGGGCCAGCAGGAGACCATCCCGAGCGGAGACGGGTCAGCAGCGCAGAGATGTCCCCAACCGATGCACAGGCGAGCGGTCCACCCCGGGTCCCGACTCTTGGACTATCGAGCCAATCACTGCAGTATTGACAATACACTGACACCACGATGGTTGGAATCGTTATTGTCATTATTTGTATCACTCCGCCCACTCATGTTTACATTCAAGAGCTCTAGCTTAGCAGTTAGCATGGCTTTTTGTACCCTCCTATGGTGTGCAGGATGACGTTTCTAACCATTCCTCATCCTAATAGTGATTTAATATGTGCATGAAACAGTGAGGACTGTAAATTGAGTTGACTATGCGGAGGTTCACTCGTCGCTGTCAAATTTGCAGGACACCGCTAGACTGTGTCGTCAAAAAATGCACTCACAAAAAGACGATGGTAATAAAAAAAACTATCGTGGGACAAATTTACATCATTAGTATC
Source organism: Nerophis lumbriciformis (assembly GCF_033978685.3). Classification (NCBI taxonomy): domain Eukaryota; kingdom Metazoa; phylum Chordata; class Actinopteri; order Syngnathiformes; family Syngnathidae; genus Nerophis; species Nerophis lumbriciformis. Next base: position 25,960,061 of record NC_084575.2, read on the forward strand.
TTAAGTTAAAGTTAAAGTACCACTGATTGTTAGAATAATTATGTATATATTATCACACAACTTTTATGCTTAAGGGCCGTTGCTATAATTACTGTCAATTGTGCGGAAGTGGTATTTTTCTTTGTCTGTGCAAAGCTGGCAATCCAAAAGATTGCAAGCCAGTCTGGTATCAGTGTTTGTGTCCAGGAACGGCCTGCTGACTGCCGAGGACTAACACCGCTGTGACGCAGACAGAGCAGAGACAAGGCGATATCACCAGCGTCAATACATTTGCATTTTTGTATAATCATATATTGTGTCTAACTGGAGCTGTCGAGATTACCCCCTTCCCTCAGCGACAGCTTCAGTGATGTAAACAGGGACCTCCCAAATAAATAGAGGAAGCACGCGGCCTGGACTTTTAGAACGTAGTTTGGATCTGTAAGTAGAATACAGCCCAAAAAACGTATCTCCTTATTAATAATTTAACTCTGTCTCTGCATGATTCCTTGCTTCTCGTCTATTTTAATAGATGTCATCAGTGTTTGAACCTGACACTGATAGACTCACGCACACCGGGTGTGGGGAAATTACTCCCTGCATTTAAACCCATCCCCTTGTTCCACCCCCCCTGGGATGTGAGAGGAGCAGTGAGCAGCAGCGGTGGCCACGCTCGGGAATTACGTCGTCCATATCGTGTAGCCCTAATCCAAACCACATTCCATTGTGAAAAAGGAAATCAAACAATCGTCTAGCTGGAGTCAATGGCAGGATTGACTCATAATGATAAAGAGCCATTATTGTCAGACTTGCAGAGAAATTGAAATTTAATTAGACAGTAAGAAGAAGCCTGGGAATCAATCAAGATTCTCAAGAAGACTGGTGATTTGATCTATTACCCTACCGGTACTTTGATATTTTAGTATCATCAGCACATTTTCTGCTGGATCTACTCTCTATTTAATGTTGCAGCTGTTACACATACTGTAATATTGTACATGGTATTTGTTATATATTGTATATATGATAAAAACATATAATATATCAGTATATATCATATACTGTACATATATTATGTAAATACTACATACATGTTATATTTGATATTGCTACTACGGTACATTTTTTGTCTATTTTATACCTGCATTATCCTTTCCATCCTTACACTTTCCATCCTTTGTAACTGAGCTACTGTGTGGAACAATTTCCCTTGTGGATCATGAAAGTTTGTCTAAGTCTAAGTTGGTTTTCTGTTTTGTCTGTTTTTAAAGTGGGCTAAATTCTTAGATTACACCATTTCTTTAATGAACCGTTCCATCAAATCATTTTAGGTTCCATTAACATGTTACTGAAACCTTCTGCTCCAGGCAGCGCTGCAATTCAGGCCAAAAATAGCCCACTAAAAAAGTCCCTCATAAAACAAATAAATTACTCATTATCATAATTTTCAGGAGATTAATTGCCTGGACGGTGGAGGTGCGTGTGGAAACATGTCTGCCTCACGGCGAGAAGATCAGGGGTCCTCGGCTCGAACCTGTCTTTGTGGAACGTGCCTGTTCTCTGCATATTTATTTATTTTATTGCATAATACATCAAAGAGGACTACTTTATCCTTTTCAAAAACTACAAAGCAGGCTGCAGTTTTTACTCTGCTATTACGTTGTTCTGCCATGTGTTGGGAAAGGTACCAAGTTTGGTACTTTTATTTAGAGATGTCCGATAATGGCTTTTTTGCCGATATCCGATATTCCGATATTGTCCAACTCTTAATTAACGATTCCGATATCAACCGATACCGATGTATACAGTCGTGGAATTAACACATTATTATGCCTAATTTTGTTGTGATGCCCTGCTGGATGCATTAAACAATGTAACAAGGTTTTTCAAAATAAATCAACTCAAGTTATGGAAAAAAATGCCAACATGGCACTGCCATATTTATTATTGAAGTCACAAAGTGTATTATTTTTTTTAACATGCCTCAAAACAGCAGCTTGGAATTTGGGACATGGTTTCCCTGAGAGAGCATGAGGAGGTTGAGGTGGGCGGGGTTGGGGGGTGTATATTGTAGCGTCCCGGAAGAGTTAGTGCTGCAAGGGTTTCTGGGTATTTGTTCTGTTGTGTTTATGTTGTGTTACGGTGCGGATGTTCTCCCGAAATGTGTTTGTCATTCTTGTTTGGCGTGGGTTCACAGTGTGGCGCATATTTGTAACAGTGTTAAAGTTGTTTATATGGCCACCCTCAGTGTGACCTGTATGGCTGTTGACCAAGTATGAATTGCATTCACTTGTGTGTGTGTACAGCCGTAGATATTATGTGATTGTGCCGGCATGCAAAGGCAGTGCCTTTAAGGTTTATTGGCGCTCTGTACTTCTTCCTACGTCCGTGTACCACTCCGTACAGCGGCGTTTTAAAAAGTCATACATTTTACTTTTTGAAACCGATACCGATAATTTCCGATATTAAATTTTAAAGCATTTATCGGCCGATAATAACGGCAGTGTTGTGTTTTAGTGTGTTCCTGCCTTCTTTTTTGTCTGCACCTGTGTTTTAGTGATTCGTCCCCGGCGAGGGGCGGACCTGGTGACACACCTGCTCGCAATTAGCCCCCCAGTATTTAGGCTCGTCACCTACAGCTTGACCTTGCTGGTCATTGTTTCCCGAACTCCGCACGTGCATGCGCCTACTTCGCCTCATGGTACGTTGTTTTCCCTTGTCCTGTTATTTTTAACTTCTTTGTGTTTGTTCCCTAGCCTCCTTTGAGGCAGCAAAGACTTTATGCGGTCTTGGTGCGCCCTGGCTTTTCCCCCTGCCAACCACTGAGAAACCTGTTTTGTTAGCATTCATGGTGTGCACTTCTGCCCCATCGCTTTTTGTTACACTTTTTAATTTATTAAATGTATTCCTTTTTGTATTTCAAACTTGCCTCCCGTCTCTGCATCCCGGGGTCACCCCCCTTGACCAGTTCATACTTAATTCTGAGTTCCAAGTTCCGATGCACAGGAAATCCCACGGTAACTATTTAAGATACTTGGGTTGCAAACTCAAGCGCCAGCTCAAACAGGCACATTCATAACAGAATGCTCGAGGTAATGTTGCAATCATGTTAATGAGAAAGCGCTCAAAAGTAAGGTGCCACTTTTCGAGCTAGTTTGCTGCTAATTTATATGGGATATGCCAGATACAGGCTACTGATTAGCATTGACAATTTTACCAATCAAAAATGCAACTCAGATGCACGTAGCAATCAAACTACTCTAAAAAGTACCGGTCACGTCGTGACATTGCTGGTTTTACGAGCAGAGGAGCATGTTCGGCAGCGCACAATCACGGAGTACTGACAGGCAGACAGAAAAGGGAGAGTGGATACATTTTGGCTTAAAAACTAACAACAAAGGTGAAGTTATAACACTGAAACGCCCTCATGAAGAGGTGCTTTCAGACATGGCTAGCTAGCTAGTGGCTAAGGTCCATTCGCAGTCGGCAGTAGTTTGGCTAGTAGTCCTCGTCTCCATGGCGACAAATAAAGTACGTTTCTTACAAGTATCAATCCAGCAGGACGAAGAATAGCTAAACATGCTTCACAACACACCGTAGGAGGATAACAAGCTGGCGCTTCATAATGTAAACAAACGCCATTGGTCGATCTACACCTGACATCCACTGTAATGATACCAAGTACAGCAGCGTATCTAGTCGATACTACAATGATTACATCGATAACTTTTATAATCACACAATCATTTTCTTTTTTTTTTTTAAATGTATATTATGTTTATAAACTCAGGAAATATGTCCCTGGACACATGAGGACTTTGAAGGTGAAGGTGAAGACATATTTAATTTTAACACTCAAAAAAAAGAAACAAACAAAAGGCGCTCACAGTGGAGGTACAAAACTTGGCTATAAACACAAAACTTGCACAAAGGCAGAAACTATGAACAATGAAACAAAAACACTAACTGTGGCATTAATAAACAAAAACGTACTTGGACGTGGCATGAAGTGCGCAGAGGTAAACAGATTGTGACGGGTATGATGTCGCCAGACAGACAGCCTGGCAACTGGAAGCTTAAATAATAGTGACATGATTAAAGACAGGTGCGTGAGTTGTGAGGGCAGGTGAAAACTAATGGGTTGCTATGGTGACAAACAAGAGTGCACAATGAGTCCAAACGTGGAACAGGTGAAACTAATGGGTAACCATGGAAACAAGACAAGGGAGTGAAAAGCCAGAAACTAAAGAGTCCAATAATTAAACAAAACAAAACATGACTAAAACAAAACATGATTACACAGACATGACAGTATCATCCAAAACTAATGTGAAGTATCCGAAAAAACAGAAGAATATGTGATTATTATATTTTAACAGAAGTGTAGATATAACATGTTAAAACAGAAAATAAGCAGATATTAACAGTAAATGAACAAGTAGATTAATAATAAATGTTGTACCGCTTGTCCTTCATAATTTTGACAAAATAATAGAATGATAAATGACACAATATGTTACTGCATACGTCAGCAGACTAATTAGGAGCCTTTGTTTTCTTACTTTCTACTAAAAGACAAGTTGTCTCGTATGTACACGATTTTATTTAAGGACAAACTTGCAACAACAAACATATGTTTAATGTATCGTAAGATTTTTTGTTGTCCCCTTTAATTAGAAAAGTATCAAAAATAATACAAATATATTGGTACCGGTACCAAAATATTGGTATCGGGACAACCCTATATACTACATGAACACACACAAAACCACCAAAAATGATTTATCGATACTCGGGATGTAAATTTGATCAACTCACAATTCGGTTTGATTCAGGTTTTTGGGGAGACAATTTGATTCAGAATTGATTCTTGATTCAAACCAGTTTCTTGCAATATATATATATATATATATATATATATATATATATATATATATATATATATATATATATATATATATATATACATACATTAGGTCAGGGAAAAACACAAGAGGCTAAATCTTCCCTACAAGCCTGTTTCGCAGGTTTCCCTGTTTTCCCTGCTAAAATCTGAAAAACAGGCTTATAGGGATGATGTAGCCTCTTGTGACCTAACGTATATTCCGCATATATATATATATATATATATATATATATATATATATATATATATATATATATATATATATATATATATATATGTTTAATCAAGGTTTCTGTAGTTTATCCGTTATACAGTGCTCAATACCGGAATAGAGCGGAATATACGTTAGGTCACAAGAGGCTACATCATCCCTACAAGCCTGTTTTGCAGATTTGAGCAGGGAAAACAGGGAAACCTGCGAAACAGGCTTGTAGGGATGATATAGCCTCTTGTCTTTTTTCCTGACCTAATATATATATATATATATTGCAAGAAACCGGTTTGAATCTAAAATCGATTCTGAATCAAATTGTCACCCCAAAAACCTGAATCAAACCGAATTGTGAGTTGATAAAATTTACATCCCGACTATCGATACATTTTTGGTGGTTTTGTGTGTGTTCCCTGTTTTCCCTGCTCAAATCTGCAAAACAGGCTTGTAGGGAAGACACACCTTCAATGCATTTTCTTTATTTCCATGACTATTTACATTGTAGATTGTCACTGACGGCATCAAAACTATGAATGAACACATGTGGAGTTATGTACTTAAAAAAGGTGAAATGACTGAAAACATGTTTTATATTCTAGTTTCTTCAAAATAGCCACCTTTTGCTCTGATTACTGCTTTGCACACTCTTGGCATTCTCTCGATGAGTTTCAAGAGAAAACCTGAAATGGTTTTCACTTCACATGTGTCATAGTTTTGATGCCTTCAGTGACAATATACAATGTAAATAGTCATGAAAATTAAGAAAACGCATTGAAATGAGAAGGTGAGTCCAAATGTTCAATTAACTTACAGTGCAATCAAAACAAATAGGAATTGATAAATTGGAAGTGAATCGATTTTTTTCGAGCACCCTTAATCGAGAAATATTCCGGGAATTGGTGGTATATGGGTTCAAATATGAAAGCATGGGTATCTTTAAAGAAGTGGCTCAACTCAATATGAATTAAATAGAAATCTGGGGGTTTGTGTTAATTGACGTTCACAGAGCAGTTTACACGTGTCATATGAAACATAACAAGATCCACACAACATCCAAGCCCTCATTCCCATTCATCCAATTGCATTACCTCTGGCATCACTTGCTCTCCGTTCTTCAGCCAGCTGTACGATGGTTTGGGCTTTCCATTGGCCTTACATTCCCAGAACAGATTTTGTTGGATGGACAGAACTGTGTCAGCCATTGTCTGGAACCAGTGAGGTTTGGCTTGGAATAAATGAGAGGATTACATTTTCAAACATGTTCCCATTAAGGATTCAGGGACCAGAATTAGCAAAGAGCTATGAAACAGCTCTTTAAATATATGTACACGGACATTTAATTCAAAGTGAGAGTGAACATTAGTAATGAGTAGTTTATTGACACTACACAAACTGAAAGTTGGTTGATTAGAGGTTTCACTGTATTTAAAATCACATTGATTTAATTTGGAAGAAAGTAAACATTCATTTATATTCTGTTGTTTCAATTAGTCGTTTAACGGGTGTAAGTACAGTAATAAAAATGTATCAAAACCTGACCGTATGAAGGGTCTGGAACTTAAAATTCGAGCAGAGGAGCATGTTCGGCAACGCACAATCACGGAGTACTTACAGTCAGACAGTGTGTAGACAGAAAAAATATGCATTTTGGCTTAAAAACTAAAGATAAAGGTGAAGCTATAACACTGAAACGCCCTCAGAGGTGCTTTAAGACATGGCTAGCTAGCTAGCGGCTAACGTCCATTCGCAGTCGGTAGTAGTTTAGCTACTTCTAAATCACTAATCCTCGCCTCCATGACGACAAATAAAGTAAGTTTCTTACAAGTATCATCCCTGCAGGACGAGGAATAGCTAAACATACTTCACTACACCATACTTGCCAACCTTGAGACCTCCGATTTCGGGAGGTGGGGGGTGGGGGCGTGGTCGGGGGTGGGGCAGGGCGTGGTTGGGGGCGTGGTTACATATATATATATATATATATATATATATATATATATATATATATATATATATATATATATATATATATATATATATATATATCCTGAAAATATGCAAACAAAACTGTGTTTAGATAATTGATACTTCAAACTTGCATAAATAAATCTTAAGGAATATAACATAACTTGGCTTCTGAGAGCTTCAAAATGTAATGAATAAAATGCTAAAGTTGTTGATAAACAAGCAATTATTTTAATAATTAAATATGTTCATTTTAAATGAATTATTATGATAATTTAAAATTAATTATTTCAAATATGTTTATTTTAATGTATAATTCTAATGCCTGGATGTAATAAGGAGTCAGAAAAAATACAAATAAAAATACAATTATTTTTTATGTTTTTAGCAAAATATAGTAACAATGTATTTAGTTTTTCTTTTTTTTAAATTAATAAATATATTTATTTTTAGGTAAGATAAACATAATAATACAATTTATCTCTAGTCTGGATGATTTAGTTCTTGTCACCCTGTTGTCCTCCCGTCGTGAAAAAAGGCTGTCCTCACTCAGGTCCGCATGGAGCTGGAGGGGGCGTGGCCTCCAGCTCCGGCTGAAAATCGGGAGATTTTCGGGAGAATATTTGTCCCGGGAGGTTTTCGGGAGAGGCGCTGAATTTCGGGAGTCTCCCGGAAAATTCGTGAGGGTTGGCAAGTATGCACTACACCGGCGTCACCGCTAGCAAGATGGCGCTTCATAATGTAAACAAACGCCATGAGTGGATCTACACCTGACATCCACTGTAATGATACCAACTACAACAGCGTATCTAGTCGATACTACAATAATTACATCGATAATTTTTAGCATCACAAAATCTTTTTTAGTTATTTTAAAATTCATTTTATGTTTATAAACTCAGGAAAGATGTCCCTGGACCCATGAGGACTTTGAATATGACCAATGTATGATCCTGTAATTACTTGGTATCGGATCGATAACCACATTTGTGGTACCATTCAAAACTAATGTAAAGCATCCAAACAACAGAATAATTTGTGTTTATTACATTTTAACAGAAAAGTAGATACAACATCTTAAAAGAGAAAATAAGCTGATATTAACAGTAAATGAACAAGAAGATTAATAATCAATTTTGTACCGCTTGTCCTTCATAATGTTGACAAAATAATAAATAATAAATGATAAATGGGTTGTACTTGTATAGCGCTTTTCTACCTTCACGGTACTCAAAGCGCTTTGACACTACTTCCACATTTACCCATTCACACACACACATTCACACACTGATGGAGGGAGCTGCCATGCAAGGCGCTAACCAGCACCCATCAGGAGCAAGGGTGAAGTGTCTTGCTCAGGACACACGGACATGACGAGGTTGGTACTAGGTGGGGATTGAACCAGGGACGATAAATGACACAATATGTTACTGTATACGTCAGCAGCTAAATTAGGAGCCTTTGTTTGCTTACTTACTACTAAAAGACAAGTTGTCTAGTATGTTCACTATTTTATTTAAGGACAACATTGTTCTTCGGTCGCAATAAGAAACATATGTTCAATGTACCGTACCATTTTTTTGTTTAAATATAGCCAATAATGCCATATGAAGGGCCTGGAACTTAAAATTCCTAAACATAATCTCTGCACAATCGATGTATGTGGCTGGCCCGCGATCTGTGTGGCGGCGAACAGCGAACATTTTTATTAAAGCGCATATGTTGAAAAGGGCAATTTCAATGTCCATTGTGTGCATTGTGTGCGGCGTGGCGCAGTGGAAGAGTGGCCGTGCGCGACCCGAGGGTCCCTGGTTCAATCCCCACCTAGTACCAACCTCGTCATGTCCGTTGTGTCCTGAGCAAGACACTTCACCCTTGCTCCTGATGGGTGCTGGTTAGCGCCTTGCATGGCAGCTCCCTCCATCAGTGTGTGAATGTGTGTGTGAATGGGTAAATGTGGAAGTAGTGTCAAAGCGCTTTGAGTACCTTGAAGGTAGAAAAGCGCTATACAAGTACAACCCATTTATCATTTATTTATCATTTATTTAAAAGAAGGTTATGCCAAGCAGAAAACATTTGGTTTGTATCAACTAATTTCCCTAAAATACCCATTTCGAGGATATACATTATGTTTTATCCAATTACTCAATTAATCGAAAAAACTATGATTATTACCTTATAGCTAAAAATATCGATAGTTGCAACTAGTGTTGTCCCGATACCAATATTTTGGTACCGGTACTAAAATTATTTTGATACTTTTCGGTACTTTTCGATACTTTTCTAAATAAAGGGGACCACAAAAAATTGCATTATTGGCTTTATTTTAACAAAAAAATCTTAGGGTACATTACACATATGTTTCTTATTGCAAGTTTGTCCTTAAAGGCCTACTGAAACCCACTACTACCGACCACGCAGTCTGATAGTTTATATATCAATGATGAAATCTTAACATTGCAACACATGCCAATACGGGTTAACTTATAAAGTGCAATTTTAAATTTCCCGGGAAACTTCCGGTTGAAAACGTCTATGTATGATGACGTATGCACGTGACGTCAATAGTTGAATCAGACATTTTGGAATAGGGCGGTCGCCAGTTTAAATCGTCTTTTTTCATCGCTAAATTCCACAGTATTCTGGACATCTGTGTTGGTGAATCTTTTGCAATTTGTTTAATGAACAATGGAGACTGCAAAGAAGAAAGCTGTAGGTGCGATCGGTGTATTAGCGTCTGGATACAGCAACACAACCAGGAGGACTTTGACTTGGATAGCAACTATAGCAGCTTGGATAGCTATCCGACGCTAGCCGCCGACCACATCGATGATCGGGTGAAGTCCTTTTTCGCTCCGTCGATGGCTGGAACGCAGGTGAGCACGGGTGTTGATGAGCAGATGAGAGCTGGCGTAGGTGGAGAGCTAATGTTTTTAGCATAGCTCTATCGAGGTCCCGTAGCTAAGTTAGATTCAATGGCGTCGTTAGCAACAGCATTGCTAGTACAGCATTAACCGTGTGGTTACAGGTCCAGAGTTTGGTAGTATTGTTGATATTCTGTCTATCCTTCCAGTGAGGGGCTTATTTCTTTTGTTTCTATCTGCAGTTAAGCACGATGCTATCACCTTAGCTCTGTAGCTAAAGTGCTTCGCCGATGTATTGTCGTGGAGATAAAAGTCACTGTGAATGTCCATTTCGCGTTCTCGACTCTCATTTTCAAGAGGATATAGTATCTGAGGTGGTTTAAAATACAAATCCGTGATCCACAATAGAAAAAGGAGAGAGTGTGGAATCCAATGAGCCCTTTTACTTAAGTTACGGTCAGAGCGAAAAAAGATACGTCCTGCACTGCACTCTAATACTTTTTCATCCACAAATCGTTCATCCTCGCTCAAATTAATGGGGTGATCGTCACTTTCTCGGTCCGAATCGCTCTCGCTGCTGGTGTAAACAATGGGGAAATGTGAGGAGACTTTCAACTTGTGACGTCACGCTACTTCCGGTACAGGCAAGGCTTTTTTTTATCAGCGAACTTTATCGTCGTTGTTCTATACTAAATCCTTTCAGCAAAAATATGGCAATATCGCAAAATGATCAAGTATGACACATAGAATGGATCTGCTATCCCCGTTTAAATACAACAATTTCATTTCAGTAGGCCTTTAAATAAAATAGTAAACCTACGAGACAACTTGTCTTTTAGTAGCAAGTAAACAAACAAAGGCTCCTAATTAGTCTGCCGACGTATGCAGTAACATATTGTGTCATTTATCATTCTACTATTTTGTCAACATTATAAAGGACAAACTGTAAAAAAATGATTATTAATCTACTTGTTCATTTACTGTTAATATCTACTTATTTTCTGTTTCAACATGTTCTATCTACACTTCTGTTAAAATGTAATAATCACTTATTCTTCTGTTGTTTGGATACTTTACATTAGTTTTGGATGATACCTCAAATTTAGGTATCAATCCGATACCAAGGATCATACATTGGTCATATTCAAAGTCCTCATGTGTCCAGGGACATGGTGTACCGGTACTTTTCAGAGGCGGTATAGTACCGAAAATGATTCATTAGTATCGCGGTACTATACTAATACCGGTATACCGCACAACCCTAGTTGCAACCGTACGATATTTCCAAACTGTATTAATTTAATATTATAATATTATATATAATAAAATATCTATATAATCACATTTTGCACTGGTCCTTAGGGCGTACTCGCACTAGGCCAGGGGTCGGCAACCCAAAATGTTGAAAGAGCCATATTGGACCAAAAATACAAAAACAAATCTGTCTGGAGCCGCAAAAAAATTAAAAGCCATTTTACATACAGATAGTGTGTCATGAGATATAAATTGAATTAAGAGGACTTAAAGGAAACTAAATGAGCTCAAATATACCTACAAACGAGGCATTATGATGCAATATGTACATATAGCTAGCCTAAATAGCATGTTAGCATCGATTAGCTTGCAGTCATGCAGTGACTAAATATGCCCGATTAGCACTCCCCACAAGTCAATAACATCAACAAAACTCACCTTTGTGCATTCATGCACAACGTTAAAAGTTTGGTGGACAAAATGAGACAGAAAAAGAAGTGGCATAAAACACGTCCTAGAAAGTCGGAGAAAGTTATGCATGTAAACAAACCACGGTGAGTTCAAGGACCGCCAAAATTAGTAGGACAAAACGGCGCTCGCCAAATACTCAAATCAGTGAAGCATGTTTAATATAAACAGTGGGATTTATAACAATTAGGGAGGTTTGTGTCATGTTTGGCCTCCTACAGAAACCATATTAAAACAAAAAATTAATTATTTCCCCTCATCTTTTTCCATTTTTCATACATCTTTGGAAAAGCTCCAGGGAGCCACTAGGGCGGCGCTAAAGAGCCGCGGGTTGCCGACCCTTGCACTAGGCCATTTGTTCTGTGGTGGTCTAAGGCAGTGGTTCTCAACCTTTTTTCAGTGTGAAAATGTTTTTAATTCAAGTACCCCCTAATCAGAACAAAGCATTTTTGGTTGAAAAAAGCACTATGTCATCAGTTTCTGATTTATTAAATTGTATAACAATGCAAAATATTGCTCATTTGCAGTGGTCTTTCTTGAACTATTTGGAAAAAAAGATAGGTTTTTATTTATATTTTATTTATATATATTTTTGAATTGTTGCTCTTTTTAGAATATTTAAAAAAATCTCACGTACCCCTTGGCATACCTTCAAGTACCCCCAGTGGTACGCGTACCCCCATTTGAGAACCACTGGTCTAGGGAGTGATTATCCCTCCCACTCCACGTCCCTGCTGCCCTGCACACGATGTCTATTTGTATCAAGGCCCTTTGGCGTGTGCCACAATTGTGCATACCGCTGTTTTACTGCAATCTATATGACTTTGTCTTATTTGGAGTAGTCCTGATTATTTATTCTAAGCAAGGTCGCCGCAGTCATTAATTTTTTTGCAAGAGGGGGCGACGGCTTTAATTGAATTATACGTTCTATTACTACACGTTCTCATAATAAATTGACTTCTTTCACCCTTATTTTTGAGTCATTTCGATTATTTATTTAATACAAGGTCGCCGCTTTCATTTATTTTCACAAGGAGACGGTATGAATTACAGTAAAGGACACACTTTGCTATGCACACAAATCAGTCCAGGAGCGAGCTGTTTTAATTTGGGATCATTTGGAGTTTTTGTATTTTATTTCCCACTGGGATCATTAAATAATTTGCTCTGAGTGATCGAAATATGGTCTTTCTATGACTCTGCTATGCTTTGCTCGTGCATGCACATGTGGAATCACGCCAGGCTGTAGGCGTCCTTTTCAAATGGTGCCAAAAAAGTTGAAATGTACACATATCGTATAGTACGAAACCCAAAACCAGTGAAGTTGGCACGTTGTGTAAATGGTAAATAAAAACAGAATACAATGATTTGCAAATACTTTTCAACTTATATTCAATTGAAAAGACTGCAAAGACAAGATATTTAATGTTCGAGCTGAAAAACTTCATTTTTTTTTGTAAATAATCATTAACTTTGAATTTAATGGCAGCAACACATTGCAAAAAAGTTGTCACAGGGGCATTTTTACCACTGTGATACATGGCCTTTCCTTGTAACAACACTCAGTAAATGTTTAGGAACTGAGGAAAGCAATTTTTGAAGTTTTCAGGTGGAATTATTTCCCATTTTTGCTTGATGTACAGCTTAAGTTGTTCAACAATCCGGGGTCAACATTGTTCTATTTTAGGCTTCATAATGTGCCACACATTTTCAATGGGAGACAGGTCTGGACTACAGGCAGGCCAGTCTAGTACCCGCACTCTTTTACTATGAAGCCACGCTGTTGTAACACGTGACTTGGCATTGTCTTGCTGAAATAAGCAGGGGCGTCCATGATAACGTTGCTTGGATGGCAACATATGTTGCTCCAAAACCTGTATGTACTAGAGATGCGCGGTTTGCGGGCACAACCGCGGAGTCCGCGGATTATCCGCGGATCGGGCCGATGAAATTTAAAAAAATTAGATTTTATCCGCGGGTCGGGTCGGGTGGTTGAAATAAAAAAAAATTAGATTTTAAATAGATTCAGGCGGGTGGCAGTTAAACCAATTCGGAAATATATATACATAGTTAAATGTTGTTACCCACATACGAAAAACGAGCAGGCACCTGCTGCATATGCCACAACAGAAGAAAAAAAAAAAAAGAGATGGACACTTTTACGGAGCGGAGAAGGGACGCCTCGCGGGGGTCCGGGACCGAGCCCCCTCCCCCGAGAGGGCCCCAGCGGGAGCCGTAGCTGAGGCGATCCGCGAGAAGGGCCCGACGCACGTCCAGGGTCACCACCGCACCGACACCCCGCCTCGTCCGCTTTAGCCGCGGCCGGCGTCACGCGCAGCAGGTAAGCAGTTTACCTGCCCGCCACCCCCGTGGCCGGGGGCTCGTAACAGGGGTCACTCCGCGCGCTCCGCCCGCGCAGCTTACCTGCCCGCCACCCCTGTTGCCGGGGGCGCGTAACAGGGGTCACTCCGCGCGAAGTGCGCTCACGAAAGGGGTAGGGCTCACCCTGGTTGATATAGACAGCAGCTAGGACGGTGGCCATGGAAGTTGGAACCCGCTAAGGAGTGTGTAACAACTCACCTGCCGAATCAACTAGCCCTGAAAATGGATGGCGCTGGAGCGTCGGGCCCATATACCCGGCCGTCGCCGGCAGCGAGACGCGCTTGGAGGTGCGCTCAGCGCGGCTCCCATATGATTGCGCACTGGTGTGCGTCTGGGTCGTGACAGCGTGGCACGCGAATGTCTGTGCTGCATTGGATCAGTCTCCTTTCTTTAACAGGCAAAAGCTTTATAACCTCACTAATGCCTTGCATCGTCTATATTAGATATATAACAACGGGCGGGTGCGGGCGGATGCGGTTCTGATCAAATATTAGATCGGGTGGATTGCGGATGGTTGACGACTTTCTGATGCGGTTGCGGATGAAATAATTGCCTATCCGCGCATCTCTAGTATGTACCTTTCAGCATTAATGGTGCCTTCACAGATGTGTAAGTTACCCATGCCTTGGGCACTAATACACCCACATACCATCACCGATACTGGCTTTCGAACTTTGCGCCTATAACAATCCGGATGCTTCTTTTATTATTTGTTCTGGAGGACACGATGTCCACAATTGCCGAAAAAAAAAGTGAAATGTGGACTCATCAGCCCGCAGAACACTTTGCATCAGTGCATCTTAGATGAGCGCGGGCCCAGCGAAGCCGGCGGCAAATCTGGGTGTTGTTGATAAATGGCTTTTGCTTTGCATAGTAGAGTTTTAACTTGCACTTACAGATGTAGCGACCAACTGTAGTTACTGACAGTGGTTTTCTGAAGTGTTCCTGAGCCCATGTGGTGATATCCTTTACACACTGATGTCGCTTTTTGATGCATGTTTGTAATATTATCGCTTACGTGCAATGATTTTCACAGATTCTCTGAACCTATTGATGATATTACGGACCGTAGATGGTGAAATCCCTGAATTCCTTGCGATAGCTCGTTGAGATATGTTGTTCTTAAACCGTTCGACATTTTGCTCAGGCATTTGTTCACAAAGTGGTAACCCTCTCCTCATCCTTGTTTTTGAATGACTGAGCATTTCATGGAAGCTGATTTTATACCCAATCATGGCACCCACCTGTTCCCAATTAGCCTGTTCACCTGTGGGATGTTCCAAATAAGTGTTTGATGAGCATTCCTCAACTTTATCAGTCTTTTTTTGCCACTTTTGCCAGCTTTTTTGAAACATGTTGCAGGCATCAAATTCCAAATGAGCTAATATTTGCAAAAAATAACAACGTTTACCAGTTCGAACGTTAAGTATCTTGTCTTTGCAGTCCATTCAATTGAATAAAGGTTGAAAAGGATTTGCAAATCTTTGTATTCTGTTTTTATTTACCATTTACCCAACGAGCCAACTTCACTGGTTTTGGGTTTTGTAAATAACCAATATTTTATGTTAATTGTTCATTTTGGGATTTTCATTAAAAACACATTGGTGAATAAAAGATAGTACTGTATGTGCTGAAGAATGTTCTGGACAATTTGTAAGTCAACAAACAACGTTAAATGTATATTATGTGCAACTCCAACACATGCTGTTGGTGAATTAAAGGGGAACATTATCACCAGACCTATGTAAGCGACAATATATACCTTGATGTTGCAGAAAAAAGACCATATATTTTTTTAACCGATTTCCGAACTCTAAATGGGTGAATTTTGGCGAATTAAACGCCTTTCTATTATTCGCTCTCGGGAAGAAATCCGCCATTTTCTCAAACACATTACAAACACCGAGTCAAATCAGCTCTGTTATTTTCCGTTTTGTCGACTGATTTCCGTACCTTGGAGACATCATGCCTCGTCGGTGTGTTGTCGGAGGGTGTAACAACACGAACAGGGACGGATTCAAGTTGCACCAGTGGCCCAAAGATGCGAAAGTGGCAAGAAATTGGACGTTCGTTCCGCACACTTTACCGACGAAAGCTATGCTACGACAGAGATGGCAAGAATGTGTGGATATCCTGCGACACTCAAAGCAGATGCATTTCCAACGATAAAGTCAAAGAAATCTGCCGCCAGACCCCCAGGAAAAGAGAGCGGATGAGGGTATGTCTACAGAATATATTAATTGATGAAAACTGGGCTGTCTGCACTCTCAAAGTGCATGTTGTTGCCAAATGTATTTCATATGCTGTAAACCTAGTTCATAGTTCATAGTTCATAGTTTCCTTTAATGCCAAACAAACACATACCAATCGTTGGTTAGAAGGCGATCGCCGAATTTGTCCTCGCTTTCTCCCGTGTCGCTGGCTGTCGTGTCGTTTTTGTCGGTTTCGCTTGCATACGGTTCAAACCGATATGGCTCAATAGCTTCAGTTTCGTTTTCGCTACCTGCCTCCACACTACAACCATCCGTTTCAATACATGCGTAATCTGTTGAATCGCTTAAGCCGCTGAAATCCGAGTCTGAATCCGAGCTAATGTCGCTATAAACTTGCTGTTCTATCCGCCATGTTTGTTTGTGTCGGCATCACTGTGTGATGTCACAGGGAAATGGACGGGTGTATATAACGATGGTTAAAATCAGGCACTTTGAAGCTTTTTTTAGGGATATTGCGTGATGGGTCAAATTTTGAAAAAAACTTCGAAAAATAAAATAAGCCACTGGGAACTGATTTGTAATGGTTTTAACCCTTCTGAAATTGTGATAATGTTCCCCTTTAACTCTCATGTAAATAAAGTTTACTGACCATGGAAAGAAATTCGACCCCGTGCAGTGTTTTTGCCACGTCGGTTCTCCGCAACGCATTCATATGTCCCGGCGTCTTCCTGTTGAAAATGTGGGATTTCCAAAACAGCGTTTGAGTTTTTCATCTTGACTTTGCTGGGGAAAGGGACTCCACCGGTTCTTCTCCAGCTAATTTCTGGAACAGGGCTGCGAATGAGCAGAAATTGGTTTGATTCTGTTAGAATAGACACTGCACTTTATAGTCAGTTGAAGACAATTCAGAATAAATGCATAGTGTGAGGTCTTTGCAACCCTAATGCTGACTTACTTTCCCAAAGCAAAACATTCCAGTCTCACAAGTGACTCTTTGGCCGCTGGAACCGAGTCGGGGAAATTCACTTCTATTTTGGGTTCGTATTCCCCCATTACTCCTTCAAAACAGAGACAAATGAAAAAGTTGTTTGCAGAAATACTTAAAGCCATGGACAATACAGTGGATGAAAGGGAGAGCAGAAAACCGGTATGTGACTGCAGAGCTGGTGACCACTATGGGGCTATAAGGAAGTGGTTGTGGGTGTAATCAAAGGTGGCTCATAAAAGATTTAGGAAAGACATTAGGTAAAAGACATGCTTAGTAGATATTTATCACCTGCGGCGGTGGGACTTGATGTATGACTTTATTTATTTTCCCCTTTCAAGTACAGCTCAGGGACTTCTTGTAGAGAGAGTAATACTGTATTTGCTGAAGAGACTATACCTCAATCAATCAATCAATCAATGTTTATTTATATAGCCTTAAATCACAAGTGTCTCAAAGGGCTGCACAAGCCACGACGACATCCTCGGTTCAGATCCCACATCAGGGCAAGGAAAAACTCAACCCAGTGGGATGTCAATGAGAAACCAAGGAGAGGACCGCAGATGTGGGTGACCCCCTTCTCTCGGTGAGACCGGTGCAATGGACGTCGAGTGGGTCTAGCATAATATTGTGAAAGTCCAGTCCATAGTGGATCTAACATAATAGTGAGAGTCCAGTCCATAGTGGGGCCAGCAGGAAACCATCCCGAGCGGAGACAGGTCAGCAGGGCAGAGACTTCCCCAACCTATGCACAGGCGAGCGGTCCACTCCGGGTCCCGACTCTGGACAGCCAGCACTTCATCCATGGCCACCGGACCTGTGCCCCCCACCCCTCCACAAGGGAGAGGGGGGCAGAGCAGAAAAGAAAAGAAACGGCAGATCAACTGGTCTAAAAAGGGGGTCTATTTAAAGGCAAGAGCAGTGGTTCTTAACCTTGTTTGAGGTATCGAACCCCACCAGTTTCATATGCGCATTCACTGAACCCAAACCGTAATCATAAAATGATGTTATTATATTAAAGAAATACTAATATAGATATATTTTATAAACAAAGTTACAGGAATGTTCACATGATCCCATGTTTACATCTCATTGTGCAACATGTGAATGTTTTAGTGGGAACTAAATAACAATACACAAAACAAAAAAAATACAAAACACTAAATGCGGCTGCTAGACTTTTGACAAGAACAAGAAAGTTTGATCATATTACGCCTATACTGGCTGACCTGCACTGGCTTCCTGTGCACTTAAGATGTGATTTTAAGGTTTTACTACTTACGTATAAAATACTACACGGTCTAGCTCCGTCCTATCTTGTCGATTGCATTGTACCATATGTCCCGGCAAGAAATCTGCGTTCAAAGAACTTCGGCTTATTAGTGATTCCCAGAGCCCAAAAAAAGTCTGCGGGCTATAGAGCGTTTTCTATTCGGGCTCCAGTACTATGGAATGCCCTCCCGGTAAAAATTAGAGATGCTACCTCAGTAGAAGCATTTAAGTCCCATCTTAAAACTCATTTGTATACTCTAGCCTTTAAATAGCCCCCCTGTTAGACCAGTTGATCTACCGTTTCTTTTCTTTTCTCCTCTGCTCCCCTTTTCCTTGAGGGGCACAGGTCCGGTGGCCATGGATGAAGTGCTGGCTGTCCAGAGTCGGGACCCGGGGTGGACCGCTCGCCTGTGCATCGGCTGGGAACATCTCTACGCTGCCGACCCGTTTCCGCTCGGGATGGTGTCCTGCTGGCCCCACTATGGACTGGACTCTTACTATTATGTTGGATCCACTATGGACTGGACTCTCACAATATTATGTCAGACCCACTCGACATCCATTGCTTTCGGTCTCCCCTAGAGGGGGGGTTACCCACATATGCGGTCCTCTCCAAGGTTTCTCATAGTCATTCACATCGACGTCCCACTGGGGTGAGTTTTTCCTTGCCCGTATGTGGGCTTTGTACCGAGGATGTCGTTGTGGCTTGTGCAGCCCTTTGAGACACTTGTGATTTAGGGCTATATAAATAAAGATTGATTGATTGATTGATTGAAATGTGGTATCTGAAAGGGATACACATTATTTCCAAAGGAGGACCCCCCCACCCAGACATATAATACTAGTACACAGCTCATGAAAAACAATATGTTATAGTCTTTGTAAGTGGGCCAAAACACTTATATTAGAAGATAATGTCATGGAAATGACTGCTGTCATTTGATTACAATAATAAAACATTGAACTTGTTATTTAGTCAGGTTTGGGACAGGTGTGCTCACATGTGCTCCACTGAATGCTCAAGGAGTTTTTGCGTTTGCTCACGCATATGGAAAATTAGAGGGAACATTGTTTGGGGGTATCCATAATACGCCGACAGGGAGAAGTTTTTATTTACACGATGAGTCGGGCGTGTCTTGATCTCCGCGTCGGAGGCTCTGCCGAACCCCTGAGGCCGACTCCTAGGGTTCGATCGAACCCAGGTTAAGAACCACTGGGCTAGAGTATACAAATGAGTTTTAAGATGGGACTTAAATGCCTATACTTATATCGCATAAAGAGTGCTATTGTACACTTTCAACTTTTGTACAGCTTGAAAGTTGGTGGTTACCAATCAAAAATGGTCAATCAAAAGTAGTGCTGTGGACAAGTATTTTCTTTAATTTGATTAATTGCACATAATTGTGATTTTCCAAGATGGTGTCGCTGTAGTGGCTGCTGGTGGCAGGAGCTCCGCGCTCTTACCTTGACTCTTAACCTACTCAGTGGCCTAGTGGTTAGAGTGTCCGCCCTGAGATCGGTAGTTCATGAGTTCAAACCCTGGCTGAGTCATACCAAAGACTATAAAAATGGGACCCATTACCTCCCTGCTTGGCACTCAGCATCAAGGGTTGGAATTGGGGGTTGAATCACCAAAAATGATTCCCGGGCGCCCAATAATTAAGGAGGGCTGTAAGTGGCTGATCCGTTGGCGGTCCCGTCTTGTCCCCCTGTAACATATGTCTGCTCTTAGTGGGACTGTGCCAAAAATGAAATTTCAGTTCTTATATGTCTTGTACATGTTAAAGAATGGACAATAAAAACGCATCTTGAATTGAATCTTGTTCACCTCCCAGGGAGTGAACAAGGAGATGGGTCAAATGCAAAGGACACATTTCACCACACCGAGTGTGTGTGTGACAATCATTGGAACTTTAACTTAACTTTAACTTTAACTTAACTCTTGTGTCATCATTTTGTGTTCCTGATGTTTCCCTCTTGTTTTCAGAGCCCAAAAAAAGGACTGCGAGCTTGTTTTCTATTCGGGCTCCAGTACTCTGGAATGCTCTCCAGGTAACAGTTAGAGATGCTACCTCAGTAGAAGCATTTAAGTCCCATCTTAAAACTCATTTTGTATACACTAGCCTTTAAATAGGCCCCCCTTTTAGACCAGTTGATCTGCCGTCTCTTTTCTGCTTAGCCCCCCTCTCCTGCGTGGAGAGGTTATTAGGTGACCACAGATGTTGCGCTAGCTGTTCAAAGTCGGGACCCGGGGTAGACCACTCGTCTGTGCATCAGTTGGGGACTTCTCTGCGCTGCTGACTTGTCTCCAGTCAAGATGATCCCCATTGAATCTGCCGGAGTGTGTGAGCAATTCAGGGACAAAGGACCTTGCTAGCACGGCAAGCAATGGCGGCAGTTTGTTCCCGCAGACGAGCGAGCTAAACCCCCTGGATGTCTTGGCTCACACCGTCCCTTATGCCACCGAAGATGATCAACAGAAGAATATCAACCCTAGCTTCCCTGGCCTGCTGACATCAACTCCAAAACTGGACAGATCAGCTTTCAGGAAAAGAGCGCGGATGAGGGTATGTCTACAGAATATATTAATTGATGAAAATTGGGCTGTCTGCACTCTCAAAGTGCATGTTGTTGCCAAATGTATTCCATATGCTGTAAACCTAGTTCATAGTTGTTAGTTTCCTTTAATGCCAAACAAACACATACCAATCGTTGATTAGAAGGCGATCGCCAAATTCGTCCTCGCTTTCTCCCGTGTCGCTGGATGTCGTGTCGTTTTCGTCGGTTTCGCTTGCATACGGTTCAAACCGATATGGCTCAATAGCTTCAGTTTCTTCTTCAATTTCGTTTTCGCTACCCGCCTCCACACTACAACCATCCGTTTCAATACATGCGTAATCTGTTGAATCGCTTAAGCCGCTGAAATCCGAGTCTGAATCCGAGCTAATGTCGCTATAGCTCGCTGTTCTATGCGCCATGTTTGTTTGTGTTGGCTTCACTATGTGACGTCACAGGAAAATGGACGGGTGTTTATAACGATGGTTAAAATCAAGCACTTTGAAGCTTTTTTTAGGGATATTGCGTGATGGGTAAAATTTTGAAAAAAACTTCGAAAAATATAATAAGCCACTGGGAACTGATTTTTAATGGTTTTAACCATTCTGAAATTGTGATATTGTTCCCCTTTAAGCTCTGATCGGGATTCAAAACAAGCACCAACGTTGTGCGCCACAGGATCCAGTGGTACTATGTGGGGAATTTTGCCATTATATTCCTTTCGGTGACGCTACAGAAAGAAAATAGGAACACGTTTGAGGTCAAATGTAATATGTCATTCATTAATTTACATTTTACATGCACTTCATCATAGGTATTGGCCTATATGCAATGTAGCAATATGGGTATCAGTAACAGACTTGAAATAGTGCCATGTCTAAATCATCGACTGTTTTCCACCATCTCCCCAACAGTGTTCATCGAAGAAGAAAAGGTTATTTATTCAACTTACCGTCACTCCTGAGGACCAGCGGTGTAGGAGAGCTTAACATCTTCTCCTTAGTGACGCTGTTGTTAACCGCACAGGTGTAGTTGCCCACATCCGAGGGATCCACCTTGGCGATGTACAAACTTCCGGTCTCTTGTGAGATGAAGCGGCGACTGTCTTGTTGGACAAAATGCGGATATTGATTGAAGATCCACGCAAAAGTCAGCTCTGGGAATAAAAAACAAAAAAAACACGGCGCTACCGTGAGACGTTGTGAAAGTAGGTAATGTGACACTGTCATCCGTCGTAGGTTCTGAGAGAAAATGTGGGAAATAACTGTTTGTTACTATAACCTTAAAAAGACCTGAACAATCCGGACATTTTGGTTGGTGTATTTCAAATCAGAGAGAGAGAGACTGAATATTTAAAAAAAATCAAACTGCAAAAACTGAAATCTAAGTAAGATTAAATACATCAAATAAGGGTGATATTTGCTTATTTTCTGTCTGAAAAGATAATTCTTCTCACTAAGCAGATTTTATGTTAGAGTGTTTTACTTGTTTTAAGGGTTTCGGTCCTAAATTATCTCAGTAAGATATTACAGCTTGTTGCTGAGATTTTATGACCTATATTGAGTAAAACATGCTTGAAACTAGAATATCAACTGTTGCAAAGCTGTGTCATCAACACTCAGAAATAGGGATGTCCCGATCCGATATTTGGATCGGATCGGCTGCCGATATTTGCCAAAATTTGTGTATCGGCAAGGCATGGGAAAATGCCGATCCAGATCCAGTTTAAAAAAAACTCCGGTCCGTGTTTTCCAACACACCGATTTAAATAATACATTCCACTTTTCTGCTGCTCCGTAATTTCCGTTCCGCATTTTCTAGCACACCTTCAACACATCCACATGTCTGTGAATTCTCACGCAGTTGCTTTTAACTGCTGGCATTACACGACAGGCTCTTCTCACTCTTTCCTGTCTCCCTCTCACAGGCAGCAAGTGCACCTTCTTACACACGTCACATACTGTCACGACACACGTCACATACTGTCACGTCATACTTCACATACGTATACGTCCTCCCCGAGCAGAGAGGTAGCAGCATGGCTAACGTTAGCTGTGATGCTAGCGCAGCCGTGCGAGCAACGCTCCCTCTAAGGTGCTCGCCTGTGCAATCGCGCACTGTTTAAGCGTCCTCTGCGCATAGCAAATCTATGCCACGCACAAAATCGAATAAAAAAATAAGTGCATAACAATTTTCAACACACCGACACGACAGAGAAAACAGTTTTCGTCATCATTGTTCAAATATTGTGACGTCTGTCGAGACGCTTATCTCCATTCGGTGCCACACGCCCACACCATCAAAATGCTGAGGCAAAAATTTCCACATCAACACCGTATGAAAAAATTAGTGATTTTTTTAGTTGTGATTTCCTTCTCTGCATGAAAGTTTAAAAGTAGCATATATTAATGCAGTATGAAGAATAATGTTTTAATGTAGACATGCAAGCCTTGAAAGAACATTTTGAAAATCAAGACTACATTTTTAAGGAAACATGAGAATATTTCAAGCATGAAAAAAAAATCATGACTTTGACACAATTGTGTCTCATAATTAAAACAGATGACAGCCAAATGGACTTTGCTGGTTTATTTTCAATGAAACAATTGAAAATAGGTACTCATATAGTAGTACAGTTGGCACAGTACAGTAAACGGACAGTTAATATTTAAACATTTAACATGTGACATTTCTAACAATTTTGAACGGAAATAGTTCATGCACATTCAGGTAAATTCTTCAAAATAACAATTTTGGCCGTGGGCTGGGATGTGTATATGCGCTAATTGACTGACAACATGTCATGTTGTCGATGGAAAAATGCATTTTTAGACAATATGATTTGCCTGAGCGGCTAGGAGACCCCGGGAGTAACAAGCGGTTGCTTTGTTGATTTTCCATTAGGAACAATAAATTAGTTTTTAGTATAAGTTTGCTGGTTTCAAGAAATGTAATGCCGAGCGCATATCATTATGTCAAGATAATGGCACTAGCATTTACTTAATTTAAGAATATTTTTCAACATATTAAGCAACAAGGTCTCTTTTTTTTTCTATCAAGAAAAGTGCACTTGTTATTAGTGTGAATATACTTATTTTAAGGTATTTTGGGGTTCATTGAAGTTAGCTAATTTTACATGTTTTGGAAAGTCATGACAAGCCAAATTTTCTTGTTCTATTGGCAGATAATTTTGCTTAGTTCAAATAAAATACCCCTAATTTTTGTATGTTTTTTTGTTGTTTATAAACACTGACTTTTTGCAGTGCAGAAGAAAAAACACAAATTTATGTTGAATTATTCAGCAAGTAGTTTGGTGTGAAAGAGGCCACTTTTGTCTCTGTAATACAAAAAATGAAGCAAATGCAAGATAATGGCTTATCACCCTCACACCCGTGTGCTGGTTGGACAGTAATTGCTACCTTGGTTACGTAGATAGCATGACCTTGCACATGTAACCCGCCAGCGCCCCCTGCTTCCGCTCCACCCTGGGCTTGAACCTGGGTCCTCAGAATGAGAGTGTCAACTCAAGCTCTTAAGGTGTTAGGGAGTGAGGTGTACAATAATATGTGTCAAGATCCGTTGCCCGGATCATGTTTTGTTTAGTTTGGTATTTCCTTGGTTCTTGATTTAGTTCTGTTTCAGCACTCCTTGTTGCCATGGGTGCTGATTAACGTCACCTGCCTCTGATTAGTGGTCGGGATGCTCACCTGCTCCCGGTCTCTAATCAGAGCAATTGATTCCTGCCTCTCGCCACACTCTGTCTGGCAGTTTTTGTTTTGCGACACGGAACCAGCTTGTTCTGAAATTTAGCTTCCCGTGCTATCGGCACATTTTTGTATTTTGGGCTGATTTATTGGAATAAATCATTCTTCCTACCTGCACACTGATTCCTGACCTCCATCTGCAACGACTAGCGCATGTTTGCCACAGACAATATGTACAATATTTACCGTATTTTGGTCATTTTATGCATTACCGGAACTTATTTCCTCATTTATTTCCGTTTCCATAGCAACACACTTCTGACTCCCGGCAACAAATGTGTGTTCCTACTTCTCGGAAACAGACGGAAGTGTGTTCTAATCACGGCAGACTTGGCATTAGATAACAAACACAAACATTTTTTGGGGACAAATGAAGATTCACAAACTTATCTTTTTGAAGCTGAATATATGGAGGATGAACTGCTGCTTATAGAAGCGAGCACGAAGAGAGGCTGAAGCGTCGGAGCAGACAGAAGTCTGAGAGAGTGACGTCGGCGTGATTCGGACGCTGCAAATGTGGAACTTGGAGCCAAAGTTTGCCGACATAAATGGAGTGCTTACCAGCTGGACCAAACAGACAACTGTTCATCGAGTGAGTCACTATAATATTGATCATGATACAGCCATTATATTCCTAAAAGTATTTCTAATTAAAGTATTTCTGATTCTGATTATTTGAGATTAATCACAATCGCTACTAAAGCGCCGCTTAACTTATCCATGATACTTTTGTTGACATCAGTAAAGGACGGCTAATTTGGGACTCTAAACAGTTGTTTTTGGAGTGAAACACAATTTCTGTACTTTAATTTGAATCAATGCATATTTTGTACTAAAGCAAATTCATGGAAAGAAATTGTTCAAATCATTGTTTTAGTGCAAAGAAAAAATTATATATATTCATATATTGTGTACAAGCAATATATGAAATGTGGACTAATACTTTACAGATACTGTAATATGATTGCTCATTGTGTTGTGCATTACACACTCAAAAGCGATTCGGGCGTTGACGAAGAATCTAGCTTACCTCTTGCCGTAGCTGTATTACAGCTAATTCCGTAGCATGCCATCTTATGGCAATGTGTTACTACGCTAGAAAAATAGTCCCTCAGTGTTGGCTCTTACAATAACAATGTCGCTACAGCTTGGTTATTATACAGGTTACGGAACGTAATTGAAGTATTTTTTGCGGTTTTAAGAGGCATTTTCAAAGTGATTTAGCGGCAGAATGCATTGCTAGCCACCAAGAACCAGCAGATTATTACAAATTAGAATGCAAAAAAAAAAAAATAAATGAACTTTTTGTCTTCCTGTTTCTCATAAAGATTGTGAACCATAGGTGAAATTCCCCCCCCAAAAAGTGCAGTTCCCCTTTTAGAAGGGGAGTTAAACAAAACTGATTGCAGTGCATCCTGTGACCTCTGCGTTAAAGATCACTAAGTGAGATTTTGCTGGCTGGATGGATAGATGGTCTGAGGCAGAGAGGCAGATATTAGTTGTACATTCCTTTATAAGCAGTGGGTCGAGCATAAGAGAAGAGACATCTTCCATCATGAGCAAGTGTATTATAATTATGAGAGGAGCGCACTGAACAGATTTGCTGTAGTGCGAAGGGGTCCAGTGTAGTCTACCACTTCTGAGGTGACGGCTGCTGAGTGAAAACGGACTGTCAATCACTTCGCGCTCCCGCAGGGAGAAAATCTAAAGCTTCTGATGGGAGTGAACGCCCAAGCTGGTTGAAGTGATGCAGACACAATTGTCTTTCTGATTTGACAAGCAGGAGCAAGTGCCTGAACCTATTTATTTTAGTAAGTAAGTACATACACATACCGTATTTTTCGGACTATAAGGCGCACTTAAAAGCCTTTCATTTTCTCAAAAATGTTGGTTGTGCTTACCGACCTCAAAGCTGTTTTATTTGGTCCATGGTGAAATGATAAGTGTGACGAGTAGATGGCAGTCAAACATAAGAGATAAGTGTAGACTGCAATATGACTCAAGCAAACAACACCAACATTTTAAATGTTCCATTGAAAATTTAGAACATTACACACGGCGCTCAAAAATCTCTAAAAATGTTTTAGTACGACTTTGGTAAGCTATGAAGCCGCACCGCTTGATGGATTGTACTGTGCTTCAACGTACGAGTGTTATTATGGTGTGTGTAAAAGGACCGCAAAATGGCACCCATTTGCAGACATATTATCTACCGTTTTGTTTTGCAATATTACGCAAAGCAAACTTTTCCTACCTTATGGTACGCGCTGATCTGTATTTGGGATCTGCATAAGTCCTGAAAATTTGCGCGTGTCCGCCTTTGTAGCCCGTACCGACGCCGTGGTCAACAAGCGTCTTCTTTTTCTCTATCTTCTTGTTATGGGACATTCATCCTCCACTGTTGCCATTTCTAATATAAAGTAGTGTAAAGTTCTAACTTATATCTCGCTATGGAAGTGCTAAAACATACCGGTGTAGTGAGTTTACATAATTCACCCAAGGAACTTTAGTTATCAGAGAGTTCCGGTCGGGCGGTTTTTCACGGGACACATTTCAGGTGTTGATGTTGCACTAGTGAGCCGCGGATGAGGAGATGCTGCTCTGTTATTGATTTAAAGTAAAGTCTGAATGTCATTAAAACAGTTAGCTCCATCTTTTGACACTTCTTCCACACCCATCCTTGCACGCTACACCGCTACAACAAAGATGACGGGGAGAAGACGCTGCCGAAGGTGAGCCACGTAAATAAGACCGACAACAAAACGGCACATCCTGAAGCGACTGTCGGAAAGCGGCTTGAAGATGGTCTGTAAAACATAATCTATGCAACATTTTGACCAAAGGACCACCATCACATACTCGAAACGAGTATGATTGTCCTCCTGTTGGTGGGACTGCCTTCAGGAGAACGCATGTGCGTGGAATCTTTTAAAGTGGGGAGACTGGTGCACAGACAGCCACCACACTGTCCTTGGCAAAGAGAAGGCCAGGGTCCAATGGCATGGAGACCAAGACAATTGGGGGGCCTATCTTTGCTGCAGCCTTCTTCCACCTTTGTGACCGTTGTAAAGCTTTTATGCAACCGTCATCCGCCCACTCCACCGTTGAGGTCTTTTACGACTAGGGAGACGCGAAGACTCCAACGTCACTTCTTCGCCGTGGGGAGCTGCATCCGTAGGCAAGGGAAACCCAGGACGACCGGCACATCCTCACAGCTGCAGGAGGCTGCCGGAGCTCCGGTCTGTCGAAGGACCGCCAATGGTGCGCCTACCAGCACTTGCTTTTCTCTCGGGGTGTGCTCCCCTAGCCTTTTGTCTTCCCAGACCAACCCACAAGGCAGCGGAGCGAAGGGCCTTCCTAGGAAGTGTTTAAAATGTAGAAAAAAAACATAATATGACCCCTTTAAAGGCCTACTGAAATGCGATTTTCTTATTCAAACGGGGATAGCAGGTCCATTCTATGTGTCATACTTGATCATTTTGCGATATTGCCATATTTTCGCAACTTTTGGTCGCTGATAAAAAAGCCTTGCCTGTACCGGAAGTAGCAGACGATATGCGCGTGACGTCACAGGTTGTGGAGCTACTCACATCTGCACATTGTTTACAATCATGGCCACCAGCAGCGATTCGGACCGAGAAAGCGACGATTTCCCCATTAATTTGAGCGAGGATGAAAGATTTGTGGATGAGGAAAGTGAGAGTGAAGGACTAGAGAGCAGTGGGAGCGATTCAGATAGGGAAGATGCTGTGAGAGGCGGGTGGGACCTGATATTCAGCTGGGAATGACTAAAACAGTAAATAAACACAAGACATATATATACTCTATTAGCCACAACACAACCAGGTTTATATTTAATATGCCACAAATTAATCCCGCATAACAAACACCTCCCCCCTCCCGTCCATATAACCCGCCAATACAACTCAAACACCTGCACAACACACTCAATCCCACAGCCCAAAGTACCGTTCACCTCCCCAAAGTTCATACAGCACATATATTTCCCCAAAGTCCCCAAAGTTACGTACGTGACATGCACATAGCGGCACGCACGTACGGGAAAACGATCAAATGTTTGGAAGCCGCAGCTGCATGCGTACTCACGGTACCGCGTCTGCGCATCCAACTCAAAGTCCTCCCGGTAAGAGTCTCTGTTGTCCCAGTTCTCCGCAGGCCAATGGTAAAGCTTGACTGTCATCTTCCGGGAATGTAAACAATGAAACACCGGCTGTGTTATCC
The DNA here is from genome assembly GCF_033978685.3 of Nerophis lumbriciformis. NCBI lineage: Eukaryota > Metazoa > Chordata > Actinopteri > Syngnathiformes > Syngnathidae > Nerophis > Nerophis lumbriciformis. The sequence goes on from NC_084575.2 coordinate 25,989,122, forward strand.
GGCACAACAGTCAGGGGGTGCATTCTACGGCGGGGGTGCGTTATCCGGCACAACACCTGCCGCAATACACCGCTTCCCACCTACAGCTTTCTTCTTTGCTGTCTCCATTGTTCATTGAACAAATTGCAAAGGATTCACCAACACAGATGTCCAGAATACTGTGGAATTTTGTGATGAAAACAGACGACTTAATAACTGGCCACCATGCTGTCCCAAAATGTCCTCTACAATCCGTGACGTCACGCGCAGGCGTCATCATACCGAGACGTTTTCAGCAGGATATTTTGCGCAAAATTTTAAATTGCACTTTAGTAAGCTAACCCGGCCGTATTGGCATGTGTTGCAATGTTAAGATTTCATCATTGATATATAAACTATCAGACTGCGTGGTCGGTAGTTGTGGGTTTCAGTAGGCCTTTAATGCGCCTTTTGTACGAAAATAGACCCGCTCATCGGCAGTGCGCCTTATAATCCGGTGCGCCCTGTGGCCCGGCAAATACGGTACTTGTTTTTGTAAGACGCAGTAACCTTTTTACTATTGTAACATCCCTTGAACGCACTATACTCTTTATCCACTTTGAGGGGGACTCGGAATTGGACGTGGAATTCATCTTGATCTGCCAGTTGCTCCTTGTTCCTCTGACTTAATAGTGAGTCGGCCCACTCAAATCACACTTGAAACAGTCTCGATTCCCAGAGCATACACCCAGCTCCGCACGTGCCAGGCAAAGTTTATCACTCCTTTCAAAATGAAAACGAATGACAAAAAAGCACCTAGGGAAGGAGCCGGGGAGTGACAAGGAAAGAAAGAAACACCGGACTCCCACAGCGCGTCCGTGCCGAAAAACCCAGAGAATACGGACTCGTCAATTGGTTGCATCACGTACAGTAAGAGGGAAAAAAAAAGCTGTCAAACTGTATTTCATGCAGAAAACTCTTGCCCATTATCCAATACACCAGCTGCACACTGCTCTGTACTCCAAACTGTTCTCTTGTGTGGGAAATTGCTGCTACAATGTGCGAGTTACTGTATCAACGGAGACAAGCGCAGCAGCAGAACATTGTTCATGCCTCGCAGATGCCCACCGGAGGAAGAAAAAAAAGTAGCATCTTCATCTGTAGTGTCTTTTTTGAGAAATGCATTGTTATCCTTTGTTATTAAAAATTTAAGTGTCTAAATCTTTTTTTATTTCATTTGTCACGGTCATTGAATTATAAGAGTAGATTAAATCAAACTAGCTTCACATTCAAATTGCAAACAAAGAAACAGTCGATCCTTAAGAACGGGTTGATACATGTTTAGGCTGGGACAGCTTTTTTTCGGGAGGGATTCTGGCTAGGGTTGTGAGATATAAAGACGGAATAAGATACAAAGGGAATACATTTGGTCTGACAATAGAGCTTTTAATATTATCGTCATATCGCAGGCCTGCACTGCAAAAACTGGAATCTAAGTAAGATTAAATATCTCAAATAAGGGTGATATTTGCTTATTTTCTGTCTGATAAGATAATTCTTCTCACTAAACAGATTTTATGTTAGTGTTTTACTTGTTTTAAGGGTTTTAGTCCAAAATAATCTCAGTAAGATATTACAGATTGTAGCTGAGATTGTATGACCTATATTGAGTAAAACATGCTTGAAACTAGAATATCAAGTGTTGCAAAGCTGTGTCATCAACACTCACAAGTATAAAACTACTTTTTTAAAGTAATAATTTCTTATTTCAAGCATGAAAAAAAAATCATGATTTTGACACAATTATGTCTCATAATTAAAACAGATGACAGCCAAATGGACTTTGCTGTTTTATTATCAATGAAACAATACACAATACGTACTCATATAGTAGTACAGTTGGCACAGTACAGCAAACTGACAGTTAATATTTAATATTTATTGTGGCATTTCAAACAATTTTGAACAGAAATAGTTCATGCACATTCAGATGAATTCTTCAAAATTCCAATTAAAAAAATTTTGGCCGAGTATTTATGCACACTAATTGACTGAAAGAGCACGCACTTGGCGCGATGATGTCATGTTATCAATGGAAAAATACATTTTTAGACAATATGATTTGCCTGAGCGGCTAGGAGACCCCGAGTGTAACAAGCGGTTGCCTTGTTGCCTTTCCATTAAGAACAATAAATTATTTTTTAGTATAAAATTGCTGGTTTCAAGAAATGTAATGCCGAGCGCATATCATTATGTCAAGATAATGGCACGAGCATTTACTTAATTTAAGAATATTGTTCAACACATTGAGCAAAATGGTCTCTTTTTTTTTTCTACCAAGAAGAGTGCACTTGTTATTAGTGAGAATATACTTATTTTAAGGTATTTTTTGGGTTCTTTGAAGTGAGCTAATTTTACTTGTTTTGGAAAGTCTTGACAAGCCAAATTTTCTTGTTCTATTGGCAGATAATTTTGCTTAATTCAAATAAAATACCCCTAATTTTTGTATTTTTTTTTTCTTGTTTTCGAACACTGACAGAATGGAATATTGTTTTTTTTTTTACTGAATGAGACACCCAGAATGTACATGAAAATAAAGAATGTGGGATTTACAATATTAACCTCTTAAGGCCCAAGCTGTTTGTTTACATGCTTTTTTTTATTTGTCTTTGCTATTTGGGCTTATTGGAATCTAATTAGAATAAAAACTAAAAATCATCTTTTGATATGATGTACTTAGTCCATAAGTACACAAATGTGTACTTCATGTGTAGTGACATGCTAATTCTTATTTTTATGCTTTTTTTCTCCAAATTCCATTGTATGTTATACTCTTCTGACACCACCAGATGGCAGTATAAGTGTCCACATAAGCGGCATAAGACCCCAATTCAGTAGTGTACACAATTTTGGAAATAAGAGCTAAAAGGTACTGTCCACGCATGTGGCCACTAAGGCCTTTAGAGGTTAACTATGAAAGATAAAACACTGAATATTGACAACATATGAACATCACACCTCCTTTCAATCGACATATTCTATAATCAAGCGAAACTCACGGTCATTTGAAAACGTAATTGCACATCATAATGGCGGCTACAGTTTCCATCTTAAAGATCGAAAAACATTATTTGGGAATGTCCGTGATAATGAATGTTAATGGCGACAAATGACCGTTTCCTAAATTGTTATCATTGGAGGTCGAGGAAAAGCTAAACAATTCTACACTACACACCATAGGAGAATACACTAACTCATGCTAATCGCTACGCTAGTGCTCTTGAATGTAAACAGAGGACGGAGGATCAATGCATATATCGACATACCTGGTATCAGTATATGTTCAATACTACAGTGATTAGATCAATATTTTCTTATATCAAAAAATACATTTGGTTATTTTTTTCAAACTTAGACAATAAGTACCCGTACACAGCAGGGCTTTAAGGTTAAAAACTAACTGATATGAATCAAAATTGTATTGAAAAAAAATAGTGCTATCAAATTATAATTAAAAAAATATATATATATATTAATTACAATTTTGAATTGTGATTAGTCATGATTAATCACACTAAATTGCTTGCTTGTTTAACCCTATTATTTTGAAACAAATGCAATTTTATTGTCATTGTTAGTTTTTCAAACGTAGAAAATAAGTACCCGTACACAGCAGGGTTTTAAGGTTAAAAACCAATTGATATGAATCAAAACCTATTTTATTGAAACAAAATAGTCCTGTCAAATTATAATTCGAAAAATAATTACATTAATTACAATTCTGAATTGTGATTAGTCATAATTATTCACACTAAATTACTCCATTATTTTGACACAAATGCAATTTTTTTGTCATTGTTGTTGGCTTTTTTTTTTGTATTTTAGTAAATTTTGCTCAAAACTTGGTACCAATTTTATCTAAAGTCCCATCAAGGTGTATTTTGAAGGGACATTTGTCACGGAGCGCATCAGTCATCTTTGCAGTGGTGTATCCTACGGCCTGATCACTTACCATACAACAACCCACACCACCCATTAAAATGGAAATACATTGGGTGATAAAGCTGCATGTATATCGTTCATGTATAATGCATTTTTTTTGTGAGTTAGCTCGTTAAATTTGACAGCCCTAATTAAAATATTCAATAAGGTCACACCGCCATCCAGTGTTTTTGTTGGATTTTAATTGTGATCAAAAATGTAACCATTTAATGATCTTGAGAATTTTAAGTATCAGTATTAGCATTTTTAACCATGTTAACACATTTCAACAGCCTCTGTGACCCATTGTACCAAATAATACATTGTGATATACGCACTATATTTTTTATCCCAGAAGGCTGCAATATACAGTCGTGGTCAAAAGTTTACCTACACTTGCAATGCTGTATAATAGACATACCGGTACTTGCCAACCTTGAGACCTCCAAATTTGGGAGATTGGGGGGGTGGAGTTGAGGTGGGCGAGGTCTTGGGGCAGGGTTAAGGGGGATGAGTATATTTATATATAGAATTCACTGAAATTCAAGTATTTCTTATATATATATATTAGAGATGCGCGGATAGGCAATTATTTCATCCGCAACCGCATCAGAAAGTCGTCAACCATCCGCAATCCACCCGATCTAACATTTGATCAGAACCGTATCCGCCCGCACCCGCCCGTTGTTATATATCTAATATAGACGTTGCAAGGCATTAGTGAGGTTATAAAGCTTTTGCCTGTTAAAGAAAGGAGACTGATCCAATGCAGTACAGACATTCGCGTGCCACGCTGTCACGACCCAGACGCACACCAGTGCGCAATCATATGGGAGCCGCGCTGAGCGCACCTCCAAGCGCGTCTCGCTGCCGGCGACGGCCGGGTATATGGGCCCGACGCTCCAGCGCCATCCATTTTCAGGGCTAGTTGATTCGGCAGGTGGGTTGTTACACACTCCTTAGCGGGTTCCAACTTCCATGGCCACCGTCCTAGCTGCTGTCTATATCAACCAGGGTGAGCCCCACCCCTTTCGTGAGGGCACTGCGCGCGGAGTGACCCCTGTTACGCGCCCCCGGCAACAGGGGTGGCGGGCAGGTAAGCTGCGCGGGCGGAGCGCGTGGAGTGACCCCTGTTACGAGCCCCCGGCCACGGGAGTGGCGGGCAGGTAAGCTGCTTACCTGCTGCGCGTGACGCCGGCCGCGGCGAAGGCGGACGAGGCGGGGTGTCGGTGCGGTGGGCACGGTGGTGACCCTGGACGTGCGTCGGGCCCTTCTCGCGGATCGCCTCAGCTACGGCTCCCGGTGGGGCCCTCTCGGGGGAAGGGGCCTCGGTCCCGGACCCCGGCGAGGCGTCCCTTCTCCGCTCCGTAAAAGTGTCCATCTCTTTTTTTTTTTTTCTTCTGTTGTGGCATATGCAGCAGGTGCCTGCTCGTTTTTCGTATGTGGGTAACAACATTTAACTATGTATATATATTTCCGAATTGGTTTAACTGCCACCCGCCTGAATCTATTTAAAATCTAATTTTTTTTTTATTTCAACCACCCGACCCGACCCGACCAGCGGATAAAATCTAATTTTTTTTTTAATTTCATCCGCCCGATCCGCGGATAATCCGCGGACTCCGCGGTTGTGCCCGCAAACCGCACATCTCTAATATATATATATATAAATAAAATAAATAATTGACTTTCAGTTAATTCTAGCTATATATATATATATATATATATATATATATATATATATACATTTTTTTTTTTTTATTCTATATATATATATATACATATAAATAAAATAAATACTTGAATTTCAGTGTTCATTTATTTACACATATACACACAAAACACTCCTCTCTACTCATTGTTGTATTAGAAAGTGCAATGCTTTGCAGCCAGTAGCACAGCCTTTGAAGGAGCATAGGTATGGGCAGTATAATATTCTGGGTTGGATTCAATAACCAGGAGAGGTGACGAAGTTATGTCTTTTTACTTCATACTTCAGAACCGACTCCCACACTTGCCGCCAGGGTGCGCAATACCACGTGAACCGTTGGCCAACCAAAAAGTAACCACGGAACACTATACAGTATAGTGTTCTGTGGTTACTTTTTGGTTGGCCAAGCGGACGTGACGACAGGCTGTCCTCACTCAGATCCGCACAAACCTGGAGGGGGCGTGCCTTAAGTCCGGCTGGAAATCGGGAGAAATTCGGGAGAATGGTTGTCCCGGGAGATTTTCGGGAGAGGCACTGAAATTCGGGAGTCTCCCGGAAAATTCGGGAGGGTTGGCAAGTATGACAATAGACTGTATTCATATTACTCACATGTGAAAAATGCTGTATTATAGACTGTACTTATATTACCGTATTTTTCGGAGTATAAGTCGCACCGGAGTATAAGTCGCACCTTCCGAAAATGCATAATAAAGAAGGAAAAAAACATATATAAATCGCACTTTATACTTATTATTGTCTCATTGTTTTTACATTGCCTCTTAGAGTGGTCTTAGGCCATATTGTATATTGCATATTGTGGATATTGTGTTGTTTCTGTATATTGTGTGGTTTCTTCTTTTTTTTTAAATGCAAAGCACCTCAGGGAAGCAACCTAAATTTAATTGGACCTGTACCTGTACATGCACAATGACAAATAAAGATCATTCATTCATTCATACAGGAAAATACCAAAAAAAGAGAAAAAGCCACCAAAATAGGAGCGCAAGACACGAACTAAAACACTACACACAGGAAAACAGCAAAAAACTCCAAATAAGTCAGGGGGTGATGTGACAGGTGGTGACAGTACACCTACTTTGAGACAAGAGCTATAGTGATGCATGCTTGGTTATGGTTTAAATTCATATCCAACAATTGCGACAACGACTTTTTACTGTCAACTGAGTTTATGATTTCTGCTGGTTGTCAGGACTTGGACTATGGCGTGGTTTGTTCTCCCGTGGTGCAAATGAACATTTGGACCAGACATGGCGTGAAGGTGAAGACATATTTAATTTTAACACTCAAAAAAAAAAAAAAAAAAAAAAGGCGCTCACAGTGGAGGTACAAAACTTGGCTATAAACGCAAAACTTGCACAAAGGCAGAAACTATGAACAATGAAACAAAAACACTAACTTTGGCATTAATAAACAAAAACTTACTTGGACATGCCATGAAGTGCGCAGAGGTAAACAGAGTGAGAAGCAGAAAGTCAGGGGTATGATGTCGCCAGGGAAACTTCCCTGGCAACAATGGGTTTAAATAACGGTGACATGATTAAAGACAGGTGCGTGAGTCGTGAGGGCAGGTGAAAACTAATGGGTTGCTATGGTGACAAACAAGAGTGCACAATGAGTCCAAACGTGGAACAGGTGAAACTAATGGGTAACCATGGAAACAAGACAAGGGAGTGAAAAGCCAGAAACTAAAGAGTCCAATAACTAAACAAAACAAAACATGACTAGCACAAAACATGATTACACAGACATGACACTGGTGGTGTGCCTCCGGATTTTTTCAACGCAGAAAATGTGCCTTGGCTCAAAAAAGGTTGAAAAACACTGCACTAATGTGTATATTTTAGGCCATTGGTTATTTGTTTTATTTTTGCAAAAAAAAAAAAAAAAGATATATATATATATTAGAGATGCGCGGATAGGCAATTATTTCATCCGCAACCGCATCACAAAAGTCGTCACCCATCCGCCATCCAACCGAGCTAACATTTTATCAAAAGCGCACTCGCCCGCACCCGCCCGTTGTTATATATCTAATATAGACGATGCAAGGCATTAGTGAGGTTAGAAAGCTTTTGCCTGTTAAAGAAAGGAGACTGATCCAATGCAGCAGAGACATTCAATGCGTGCCACGCTGTCACGGCCCAGACGCACACCAGTGCGCAATCATCTGGGAGCCGCGCTGAGCGCACCTCCAAGCGCGCTCGCGCCACTCAAACTGCTGCAGGCAGCTGTGTTCTATCTTGTTTTAACATCCTGTGGCACTCTTCTGGGATCACGGCGGACGAAACTGCTCATGCTCAGGGTGTTTGTGGAGGTTCGGGGTTTTGCACAAATCTGATGCACCATGTTAGATGTCCCGGTTTTGTGACTGTCGTAGACATAAACAGCGTCGCAGCTCTTGCAAATCACGAAGCCAGCATTACTATCATCCTGATTTACAACCTCATAAAAACGAGTCCACGCTGAACTTTTTTTCCCTGGTCTTTAGTATTCCCTTTTTTAGTTTGTCACGTACCACGTTTGCTGCCGGCGTTGCCATCTTTTTTTTTTCTTCTTCTTCTGTTGTGCCATATGCTGCAGGTGCCTGCTCGTTTTTCGAATGTGGGTAACAACATTTAACTATGTATATATATTTCCGAATTGGTTTAACTGCCACTCGCCTGAATCTATTTAATATCTTTTTTTTTTTTATTTCAACCGCCCGACCCGCGGATAAAATCTATTTTTTTTTTATTTCAACCGCCCGATATATACATTTAACTATGTATATATATTTCCGAATTGGTTTAACTGCCACCCGCCTGAATCTATTTAAAATCTTTTTTTTTTTTAATTTCAACCGCCCGACCCGCGCATAAAATCTAATTTTTTTTTATTTCAACCGCCCGACCCGCGGATAAAATCTTTTTTTTTTTTTATTTCAACCGCCCGACCCGCGGATAAAATCTTTTTTTTTTTTTATTTCAACCGCCCGACCCGCGGATAAAATCTTTTTTTTTTTTTTTTCAACCGCCCGACCCGTGGATAAAATCTTTTTTTTTTTTTATTTCAACCGCCCGACCCGCGGATAAAATCTAATTTTTTTTATTTCAACCGCCCGATATATACATTTAACTATGTATATATATTTCCGAATTGGTTTAACTGCCACCCGCCTGAATCTATTTAAAATCTTTTTTTTTTTTAATTTCAACCGCCCGACCCGCGCATAAAATCTAATTTTTTTTAATTTCAACCGCCCGACCCGCGGATAAAATCTTTTTTTTTTTTTATTTCAACCGCCCGACCCGCAGATAAAATCTTTTTTTTTTTTTTTTTCAACCGCCCGACCCGCGGATAAAATCTTTTTTTTTTTTATTTCAACCGCCCGACCCGCGGATAAAATCTTTTTTTTTTTTTTGTTTCAACCGCCCGACCCGCGGATAAAATCTAATTTTTTTTATTTCAACCGCCCGATATATACATTTAACTATGTATATATATTTCCGAATTGGTTTAACTGCCACCCGCCTGAATCTATTTAAAATCTTTTTTTTTTTTTTATTTCAACCGCCCGACCCGCGCATAAAATCTAATTTTTTTTTATTTCAACCGCCCGACCCGCGGATAAAATCTTTTTTTTTTTTTTATTTCAACCGCCCGACCCGCGGATAAAATCTTTTTTTTTTTTTTATTTCAACCGCCCGACCCGCGGATAAAATCTTTTTTTTTTTTATTTCAACCGCCCGACCCGCGGATAATCCGCGGACTCCGCGGTTGTGTCCGCAAACCGCGCATCTCTAATATATATAAATATATATATATATAAATATATATATATATATATACAGGTAAAAGCCAGTAAATTAGAATATTTTGAAAAACTTGATTTATTTCAGTAATTGCATTCAAAAGGTGTAACTTGTACATTATATTTATTCATTGCACACAGACTGATGCATTCAAATGTTTATTTCATTTAATTTTGATGATTTGAAGTGGCAACAAATGAAAATCCAAAATTCCGTGTGTCACAAAATTAGAATATTGTGTAAGGCTAATACAAAAAAGGGATTTTTAGAAATGTTGGCCAACTGAAAAGTATGAAAATGAAAAATATGAGCATGTACAATACTCAATACTTGGTTGGAGCTCCTTTTGCCTCAATTACTGCGTTAATGCGGCGTGGCATGGAGTCGATGAGTTTCTGGCACTGCTCAGGTGTTATGAGAGCCCAGGTTGCTCTGATAGTGGCCTTCAACTCTTCTGCGTTTTTGGGTCTGGCATTCTGCATCTTCCTTTTCACAATACCCCACAGATTTTCTATGGGGCTAAGGTCAGGGGAGTTGGCGGGCCAATTTAGAACAGAAATACCATGGTCCGTAAACCAGGCACGGGTAGATTTTGCGCTGTGTGCAGGCGCCAAGTCCTGTTGGAACTTGAAATCTCCATAGAGCAGGTCAGCAGCAGGAAGCATGAAGTGCTCTAAAACTTGCTGGTAGACGGCTGCGTTGACCCTGGATCTCAGGAAACAGAGTGGACCGACACCAGCTGGACTGCTGCTGAGTGGTCCAAAGTCATGTTTTCTGACGAAAGCAAATTTTGCATTTCCTTTGGAAATCGAGGTCCCAGAGTCTGGAGGAAGACAGGAGAGGCACAGGATCCACGTTGCCTGAAGTCTAGTGTAAAGTTTCCACCATCAGTGATGGTTTGGGGTGCCATGTCATCTGCTGGTGTCGGTCCACTCTGTTTCCTGAGATCCAGGGTCAACGCAGCCGTCTACCAGCAAGTTTTAGAGCACTTCATGCTTCCTGCTGCTGACCTGCTCTATGGAGATGGAGATTTCAAGTTCCAACAGGACTTGGCGCCTGCACACAGCGCAAAATCTACCCGTGCCTGGTTTACGGACCATGGTATTTCTGTTCTAAATTGGCCCGCCAACTCCCCTGACCTTAGCCCCATAGAAAATCTGTGGGGTATTGTGAAAAGGAAGATGCAGAATGCCAGACCCAAAAACGCAGAAGAGTTGAAGGCCACTATCAGAGCAACCTGGGCTCTCATAACACCTGAGCAGTGCCAGAAACTCATCGACTCCATGCCACGCCGCATTAACGCAGTAATTGAGGCAAAAGGAGCTCCAACCAAGTATTGAGTATTGTACATGCTCATATTTTTCATTTTCATACTTTTCAGTTGGCCAACATTTCTAAAAATCCCTTTTTTGTATTAGCCTTAAGTAATATTCTAATTTTGTGACACACGGAATTTTGGATTTTCATTTGTTGCCATTTCAAATCATCAAAATTAAATGAAATAAACATTTGAATGCATCAGTCTGTGTGCAATGAATAAATATAATGTACAAGTTACACCTTTTGAATGCAATTACTGAAATAAATCAAGTTTTTCAAAATATTCTAATTTACTGGCTTTTACCTGTATATATATATATATATATATATATATATATATATATATATATATATATATATATATATATATATTCATATTGCTGTTTATATCTTTGGTATGAACATTATTATGTAAACTTGAAGTTATTGTTGTTGGTTTTTTTTGGTTCTTTGTTGTTGCTATTTTTGTATTACAACATTTTATTATTTGATCATGTTGTACTGCATTGTAATCTTTTGTTTTGTGATTGTGTGATGTTTTTTTTGCCTGGACCCCAGTAAGAATAGTCTCCACTGCGGTGTAGACTAATGGGGATCCTTAATAAACTAACTAACTAACTCACGACATCTTACAGAAAATAACATTGGAAACAAAATAGCTAAGGTAGTTACCTCCAGAATGTGCAGGTGGGCCACATAAGAGAACCACTCCTTGGCCTTCCCGGACATTGACTGTACTTCTGACCGTCTGTGTTCGGAAGTTATCGAGATCTGATGAGTACAAAAAAAAAAAAAACAGATGTTAGATTTTAGCAGAAGAACTTTACAATATACAACAGTCTGTATGTTTACATCTTCACTTATGGCTGTATTTGATGCAACACTTTGAGTCACGGGACTTTAATATGCCATCATTGGTTGCCCTGGGACATCTCCCAGACAGCCAGTAATGCTTTGAAAGCATCTGGAGTGCTGATGAAAGAGATAGATATAGCTCTACGTTTACCGTCTTGCACAAGGAAAAAGATTAGGACTGAACAAACACCAGGGAGCATGCATGAGAAATGAGCTTGCGCTGCCAGCAGCCATACGTAACATCATTATTAAATGTGGTGTAATCTTGCACTTTAAAAGCATTAGCTTCGCCATCCATTCTCGCCGCACAACCTGTCCCCCCCTCCAAATTAATGAGCGGTTTCTGGCAGACAAAACTTAAACCTGGGATGATAAACCACCTCTGACTTCATGACGGATGGAGGTGAGCTGCTGCGGGCCATGCTCTAATCTGTTTGCAGCCTCTGGCTAACAGACTGGTGTAAGCCTTCCAAACAAACAAAAGAAAGTCGGCGTGAGAGATAAGGGGAAATTAGAAGCAAGGAGATTACGGCGAGAAGTGAGACAGAGTGTTGGTAAGATTAATGAGGAGCCCTCTGATGACCGCTGTGGACTTAAGCGCTGCCAAGTCACGACAGGACACCCGGGGGGCTCACGGAAGGAGAAGGCTGACTTGAAATAGAGACAGAGGTGACTTCCTTCTGATCTCAGCAGGGCGCCTTGGTGAACCCGTCACTAAAATGTACAAACCCTGTTTCCATATGAGTTGGGAAATTGTGTTAGATGTAAATATAAACGGAATACAATGATTTGCAAATCCTTTTCAACCCATATTCAATTGAATGCACTACAAAGACAAGATATTTGATGTTCAAACGGCTGCAACACGTGCCAAAGTAGTTTGGAAAGGGCATGTTCACCACTGTGTTACATGGCCTTTCCTTTTAACAACACTCAGGAAACGTTTGGCAACTGAGGAGACACATTTTTTAAGCTTCTCAGGTGGAAAACTTTCCCATTCTTGCTTGATGTACAGCTTAAGTTGTTCAACAGTCCGGGGGTCTCCGTTGTGGTATTTTAGGCTTCATAATGCGCCACACATTTTCAATGGGGGACAGGTCTGGACTACAGGCAGGCCAGTCTAGTACCCACACTCTTTTACTATGAAGCCACGTTGATGTAACACGTGGCTTGGCATTGTCTTGCTGAAATAAGCAGGGGCGGCCATGGTAACGTTGCTTGGATGGCAACATATGTTGCTCCAAAACATGTATGTACCTTTCAGCATTAATGGCGCCTTCACAGATGTGTAAGTTACCCATGTCTTGGGCACTAATACACCCCCATACCATCACAGATGCTGGCTTTTCAACTTTGCGCCTAGAACAATCCGGATGGTTCTTTTCCTCTTTGGTCCGGAGGACACGACGTCCACAGTTTCCAAAAACAATTTGAAATGTGGACTCGTCAGACCACAGAACACTTTTCCACTTTGTATCAGTCCATCTTAGATGAGCTCAGGCCCAGCGAAGCCGACGGCGTTTCTGGGTGTTGTTGATAAACGGTTTTCGCCTTGCATAGGAGAGTTTTAACTTGCACTTACAGATGTAGCGACCAACTATAGTTACTAACAGTGGGTTTCTGAAGTGTTCCTGAGCCCATGTGGTGATATCCTTTACAAACTGATGTCGCTTGTTGATGCAGTACAGCCTGAGGGATCGAAGGTCACAGGCTTAGCTGCTTACGTGCAGTGATTTCTCCAGATTCTCTGAACCCTTTGATGATATCACGGACCGTTGATGGTGAAATCCCTAAATTCATTGCAATAGCTGGTTGAGAAAGGTTTTTCTTAAACTGTTCAACAATTTGCTCACGCATTTGTTGACAAAGTGGTGACCCTCGCCCGATACTTGTTTGTGAATGACTGAGCATTTCATGGAATCTACTTTTATACCCAATCATGGCACCCACCTGTTCCCAATTTGCCTGTTCACCTGTGGGATGTTCCAATTAAGTGTTTGATGAGCATTCCTCAAATTTATCAGTATTTATTGCCACCTTTCCAAACTTCTTTGTCACGTGTTGCTGGCATCAAATTCTAAAGTTAATGATTCTTTGCAACAAAAAAAATGTTTATCAGTTTGAACATCAAATATGTTGTCTTTGTAGCATATTCAACTGAATATGGGTTGAAAATGATTCACAAATCATTGTATTCCGTTTATATTTACATCTAACACAATTTCCCAACTCATATGGAAACAGGGTTTGTATTTTAAATGCTGTGGAGTGCGAGGAGTCACACACGCACAAGTGGTTCAGACAAAGCGCGAGTGGCTCGGTGGAAAAAGACTAAATTGAAATAACTAACATTTTTCTCTGCATGTGCAAGGTCCCGAGTAGCTCGCAAGAGCGTTCTACAAATGTGACACAGCTGCTATTTGCTGGCCGAAGAAATGCAATCTTTTGAAAAGCTACTTTACTTGAACAATGAGTAACGTAACTTCCGGCGTAAACATACTTGCCAACCTTGAGACCTCCGATTTCGGGAGGTGGGGGGTGGGGGGCGTGGTTGGGGGGGCGTGGTTAAGAGGGGAGGAGTATATTTACAGCTAGAATTCACCAAGTCCAGTATTTCATATATATATATATAAGAAATACTTGAATTTCAGTGAATTCTTGCTATACATATATATATATATATATATATATATATATATATATATATATATATATATATATATATATATATAATAAAATAATTGAATTTCAGTGTTCGTTTATTTACACATATACACACACATAACACTCATCTACTCATTGTTGAGTTAAGGGTTGAATTGTCCATCATTGTTCTATTCTCTGTCACTATTTTTCTAACCATGCTGTACACCCTCTCTGATGATGCATTCGGACTTCGTTTTCCTTGTAGTGTGCGCAGTTGTGCACTGCACTCTCTAAAAGCCATAGATGTTATTGTCACATATGCATGTACAGTAGATGGCAGTATTGTCCTGTTTAAGAGTGTCACAACATTGCTGTTTACGGCAGACAAACTGCTTTACGGTAGACGGAAACGTGACTGCTGTTGTTGTGTGTTGTTACCGCGCTGGGAGGACGTTATTGAAACTGCCTAACAATAAACCCACATAAGAAACCAAGAACTCGCCCTCGATCATTCTACAGTTATAACGTGATTGGGCAGGCACACTGTTTATATTGTGGGAAAGCGGACGTGAAAACAGGCTGTCGACACGTCACTCAGGTCCGCATGGAGCTGGAGGGGGCGTGGCCTCCAGCTCCGCCTGAATTTCGGGAGATTTTCAGGAGAAAAATTGTCCCGGGAGGTTTTCGGGAGAGGCTCTGAATTTCGGGAGTCTCCTGGAAAATCCGGGAGGGTTGGCAAGTATGGGCGTAAAACGCACCTAACTCCTCCACATCCCACCCCCTGGATTGTAAATAATGTAAATAATTCAATGTATATACTCTGATGATTAACGTGTGTGATGACTGTATTATGCTGATAGTATATATTTGTACCATGAATTGATTTACGTCGACCCCCGACTTAAACAAGTTGAACAACTTATTCGGGTGTTACCATTTAGTGGTCAATTGTACAGAATATGTACTGTACTGTGCAATCTACTAATAAAAGTTTCAATCATTCAATCAATAAAAGTTCATGTGTTCATTCACAAATTTAACACAAGAGCGCCTGTAACACAGCATACAGTAGCCTACCAGAAAAGTCATTGAGCGCGGTCTTCGTTCTTCTCGTCCCCCTGCGCACTTAAACCGCTGAAATGGCTTTCAAGGCTATCAGGGCCCATTAGCGGTGGTGGATTTCCGCGCGATGCGGTGGCTGTTTGCTTTTCCAATAGCCGGATTGATTGCCTTCGGCTTTGGAGCTGTGTGGTATGCATTTCTTTGTGTCTTCCCCATGATGAGAGTGAGTCCATAACATGCTAAATGGCTGACTGATTGATGGCGTGAGTGCGTTTGTTTTAATGTGAACAATTTTGTTGGTCCACCGTGACCCGTTCTGGTGTGACGAGGTTACATTTATTGGGGACAGGTGAAGCTTGTGAAATCCACAAAAAAGCCGCATTGTTAGCAGCTTTGCATAAAGCACAGGGATCAAAGCGAGGGGAAAAAAAGTAGCGGCTTATAGTCTGGAAATGACGAAAATTATGTGCGTAGTAAGTAGTAGTAGTGTCTACTACTAGATAGTAATAAGGAATCGGAAGATCTGACCAATCTAAGTCTATGAGCTGCAGCAGTACTTAGTTGTAATACACTTTTACACCACTTGTGGCAGGAATGACATCCATCCATCCATCCATTTTCTACCGCTTATTCCCTTTTGGGGTCGCGGGGGGCGCTGGAGCCTATCTCAGCTACAATCGGGCGGAAGGCGGCGTACACCCTGGACAAGTCGCCACCTCATCGCAGGGCCAACACAGATAGACAGACAACATTCATACTCACATTCACACACTAGGGCCAATTTAGTGTTGCCAATCAACCTATCCCAGGTGCATGTCTTTGGAAGTGGGAGGAAGCCGGAGTACCCGGAGGGAACCCACGCAGTCACGGGGAGGACATGCAAACTCCACACAGAAAGATCCCGAGCCCGGGATTGAACCCAAGACTACAATAACAAACAAACACTAAATTCCCAGCAGGCACAAGACATTAAAACAACGTTGAGGACTTGTTGACTTAGGTCTTGACGTCGAGCAACTCAAACAACATGCTTTATGACCACATTAAATCAATGTTGGGGTCTGATGTTGATTCTAACACTGAATGTTGGCCATTTCCCA
>NC_084575.2:26010566-26128066 GCF_033978685.3 Nerophis lumbriciformis
AAGACGTGTTGGTGGGATTGAGGAGGTCTTCGAAGTATTCCCTCCACTGATCCACAACTTCCGCAGTCGAGGTCAGCAGAACACCATCCGCACCATACACGGTGTTGGTAGTGCACTGCTTCCCCTTCCCGAGGCGGCGGATGGTGGTCCAGAATCGCTTCGAAGCCGTCCGGAAGTCTTTTTCCATGGCTTCCCCGAACTCCTCCCATGTCCGAGTTTTTGCCTCCGCGACCGCTGAAGTCAACTGTATATATTATATATATGTATATATATCTATATTATATATATGTATATATATATATATATATATATATATATATATATATATATATATATATATATATATATATATATATATATATATATATATTATATTAATATACATATATATACATATATATATGTCATGATCCGTGGTCCGGATCATGTTTAGTTTTGTTTTGTTCTGTTAGTTTTGGACTTCCCGTTTAGGCTTCCTTGTTTGTCTTTGTCACCATGGCGACTTATTTTGTCCACCTGTCTCTGATTAGTGCTCGCCCGCTCACCTGCTTCCCGAGCACTAATCAGAGGCATTATTTAAGTTACCTTTGCCTGTCAGTCTGCCTGGCTTCATTGATTATGACACACTGTTTACGTCTCGTTCATGCCAAGGAAGTTTTGTTCATTCCATGCCATAGCTTCTGCTAAGTATTAGCTTCACTTGTTTTAGGCACGCTTGCCTTTTTATTGTGTTGTTTGTGTTTTGGTAGTTGGGTGATTTATGGTAATAAATCAAATCTTACCTTTTCGTCTTCGTCCGGAGCCGTTTTTGCATTGAGAGAACAAACTGCAGCAAGCTGCATAACCCCCATGTGACAATATATACATATATATATTTATTATATATATGTATATATATATATTATATATGTATATATGTATATATATATGTATATATTACAAAAATAAAATATATATATATATATATATATATAAATACATAAATATATATATATATATATATATATATATATATATATATATATATATATATATATATATATTATTTTTATTTTTTTCATTTTACCAAAAATACAAATTTACAGAGGCTTATCAGGAGTTATTCTGCATGTTTCGTTATGCTTAAAATAATGTGTCTTTCTGATAAGTTTCAATTGTTCAGAAATAGCTTTAACATCTCTGAATTGAAATAAGGATAAAAACAATGTTTCTTATGTATTAGAGCGGGGGTCAGCAACTGGCGGCTCCCTGGACCTCTTTCAGAGATGTATGAAAATGTAAAAAAGATGAAGAAAAAAATAAGATATTTGTTTTAATATATTTTCTGTAGGAGAACAAACATGACACAAACCTTCCTAATTGTTAGAAATACCACTGTTTATATTAAACATGCTTCACTGATGAGAGTATTTGGCAATTTTGTCCTACTAATTTCAGCGATCCTTGAACTCATCGTAGTTTGTTTACATGTACACATTTCTTCAACGCTGCCACAGAAATATGTGTTTTAAGCCACTTCTTCTTTGTCTCATTTCGTCCACCAAACGTTTTATACTGTGCGTGAGCTTTGTTGATTTTATTGATTTGCTGGAGTACTAATCAGCAGAGGTGTGGACTCGAGTCACATGACTTGGACTCGAGTCAGACTCGAGTCATGAATTTGATGACTTTAGACTCGACTTGACAAAATGTAAAAAGACTTGCAACTCGACTTAGACTTTAACATCAATGACTTGTGACTTCACTTGGACTTGAGCCTTTTGAATTGACATGACTTGACATGACTTGACATGACTTGCTACTTTCCCCAAAACCCAAAGATGAAAAAGTTATTCGGGAGCGCTCTGTGTTTTTCATTGTGTACTTGTCTATCAGCGTTGCGTGTGTCAGCTGGTGTGCTGTCAGTACAACAGTCAATCAAATTAGATCTACTTTGTTTTCATCACACAGCATTCATCCAATCAAATTGCAGGACAACCAACGAAGAAGACATGTCCAAACCACACGCCAGTGAACAAAAAATGATACCTAAAATAATTTCGTTTAGGTATAAAAATTACGAGGTGGTCAACACAAAACGGTTTGCAGTATGCAACACATGCGGTTCGAAAATTACTGATGGAGAGGCAACAACTTCCAACTTCGTCCGGCATTTGAAGTTGCACAAAGAACGGTAAGTTTTGAATGTAAGATAACGTTTATTGGCTAAGTAACGTGACTTTTATTTGCTGTGTAGTTAAATCAGTGAGGCTGTAAACTCACTGCTAACGTTATAACGTTATTGCAAACACGGGAATCTGTTGCAGTTCACTACCTTATTCATACTTTTTGTTCAGTGATTTTTTTTAAGCAGGGTTACGTTGGTCAATATATCACACGTAACGTTAGACGGCGGTCAGCAGCACCGCGTATTTTAGCCACCTAAAAAAAGACAAAAATAGTAAAATAAAGGTCAGTTAAAATGTATACTATATTATGAATATGTGTACCGTTTTAGCTAGCTTTCTGACATACTGTTGGTTGTTTACCTCAGTGGTCCCCAACCACCGGGCCGCGGCCCGGTACTGGTCCGTGGATCGTTTGGTATCGGGCCGCACAGGAAATAATTGTTTTATTTTTATTTTTTTTATTTATTTTTTTTATTAAATCAACATAAAAAACACAAGATACACTTACAAGTAGTGCACCAACCCAAAAAAACTCTCTCCCCCCTTTTGTTCTGGGCATTGAACATGAAGACTCTTCCTTCACTGTTCCGAGTGGCCATGAGAGTCTTGGCAGTGCCTGCCTCCAGTGCTCCAGTGGAGCGAGTTTTCAGCCATGGTGGCATCATACTACGCCCCCATCGTGCACAAATGACTGACAGACTCTTGGCTAATTTGGTCTTTTGCAAATGCAATGCAGCATAGGGCCCTGACATATAAAAAGTACACCTTTTTTGTTATGTTCACGTATATGTCATGTTTTTTCAATGTTAACACTTTTGTACAAATAAGTACATTTGCACTTTATTTTTCAATGTGTTTGTTCTGTAAAGGAATGAGTTAATGTTTAAAATGACTGGTTAATAGTGCTATTATAAAGTGCAATGTCAGCACAATTTTCTTTCCTGCAATTTAAAATGCACTTGTTTTAATAAATAAATACAGCGTTTGAAAAGCATACACAATCTGTGTTAATATATTAGTCTGTGGTTAAAAGGACTTGAAAGGACTCGAAACTCAAAATGCAGGACTTAGGACTTGACTTGAGACTTTCCAGTCTTGACTTTGGACTTGACTCGGGGCTTGCCTGTCTTGACTCGGGACTTGACTCGGACTTGAGGGCAAAGACTTGAGACTTACTTGTGACTTGCAAAACAATGACTTGGTCCAACCTCTGCTAATCAGGCATATTTGGTCAATCCTTGACTGCAAGCTAATTAATGCTAAAATTGACACAAACAACATGCCGATTTGAGCATACCAACACTCGGACAAACTGTGAGATAACATTGAGTTAAAAATCCAATCGGAGTAATAATACTAATGAATTAATTTGATTATTCTCGTTATATTTGACAGCCCCAGGTATGCACACTTTTAGCAGAAATCTGCTGGTGTAAATGAGAAGACAGCTCAGTTTGATATGTTCGAGTTTGCACAAAATGTCACAGACGGTAGAGATATAGAAATATATAGGACAACCTTTTCTGAGGCTTCGGAGCGTAGAAATATAGGTCTTCGCTGCAGTGAACTGGCCACAGTGTTACTGTAAATGCCTGAGGCCAAACTCACTGTAGCTGCAGTGATTCCTTTCCTTATGAGAAGAGGAAAAAAAGGGAGTAAATGGTAGTTGTGCATGCAATGGAGGCACTCAGTGTTGTGTAGAAAGGTCACATTGATTCCACTTTGTGACATCTTGCCACTTGAAATGTAAAATATTCAGCACGACCAAGTAGGGACAATGTAATAATTGCAAGACACGATCATAAATCGCAAAATCTTTCTGGAGACTTATTGACTTTTTGTTTGTGCAGACTGAGGACAGAAGACTGTTACGGTACTAAGGTGGGTACTGGTATCGGATCAATATTAGCGTGATGGGATCAGTTTCTCTTCCATACATGCAGCAAATTACACTATTTTTTTCACACAAAAATTGTCCGTGGGCGCAAACAGCCCAGCTCTCTCTCTCGCTCTCTCTCTCTCACTCACTCTCTCACTCACTCACTCACTCACTCACTCACTCACTCACTCACTCACTCACTCACTCACACCGCAAAAACCTGAAATCTAAGTAAGATTAAATATCTCAAATAAGGGTGATATTTGCTTATTTTCTGTCTTATAAGATAATTCTTCTCACTAAGCAGATTTTATGTTAGAGTGTTTTACTTGTTTTAAGTGTTTTGGTCATAAATGATCTCAGTAAGATATTACAGCTTGTTGCTGAGATTTTATGACCTATATTGAGTAAAACATGCTTGAAACTAGAATATCAACTATTGCAAAGCTGTGTCCTCAACACTAACAAGTATAAAACAATTGTGTTAAAGTAAACATTTCTTATTTCAAACAAGAACAAAAAAATCATGACTTTGACACAATTGTGTCTCATAATTAAAACAGATGACAGCCAAATGGACTTTGCTGTTTTATTTTCAATGGAACAATAGAAAATACGTACTCATATAGTAGTACACTTGTTAATAGTGAGGATATACTTATTTTAAGGTATTTTTGGGTTCATTGAGGTTAGCTAATTTTACTTGTTTTGGAAAGTCTTGACAAGCCAAATTTTCTTGTTCTATTGGCAGATAATTTTGCTTAGTTCAAATAAAATACCCTTAATTTTTGTATTTTATTTTCTTGTTTTTGAACACTGACTTTTTGCAGTGTGTATTGTTCGTTTTTAAACCTAAATGCGTCCAGTCTCCCTTTTCTGTCTGCACGCTGTGTCTGCTTGTAAGAACTCTGTGATCGTGCGCTGCCGATCATGCCGGCACTTTTTAGAGGCGGTATAGTACCGAATTCATTAGTATCGCGATACTATACCAATACCGGTATACCGTACAACCCTACTTTAAACGTTTTTTTAAACAAGCTTAAAAGTGCTTCAACCATAATGCATACTTGCCAACCCTCCCGATTTTCCGGGGAAACTCCCGAATCTCAGTGCCCCTCCCGAAAATCTCCCGGGGCAACCATTCTCCCGAATTTATCCCGATTTCCACCCGGACAACAATATTGGGGGCGTGCCTTAAAGGCACTGCCTTTAGCGTCCTCTCTCACCTGAAACCTTCACCCCTCAAGAGCCGCATGCTGTCCAGGCGTCCGCTTTTCCTCCATATAAACAGCGTGCCGGCCCAGCCACATAATAATGTAGCGTTGGACGGGTTTAACAATGGTCTTCACTCAAAGATGTCAAGAAATGCTGATACGTCGTATGATCTTTTGACTGGTTTGATACCATCAGTTTCAAGCACACACATACACACAAGTGAATGCCACGCATACTTGATCAACAGCCATACAGGTCACACTGAGGGCGGCCGTATAAACAACTTTAACACTGTTACAAATATGCGCCACACTGTGAACCCACACCAAACACGAATGACAAACACATTTCGGGAGAACATCCGCACCGTAACACAACATAAACACAACAGAACAAATACCCAGAAGCCCTTGCAGCACTAACTCTTCCGGGACGCTACAATATACACCCCCGCTACACCCTCACCCACCTCAACCTCCTCATGCTCTCTCAGGGAGAACATGTCCCAAATTCCAAGCTGCTGTTTTGAGGCATGTTAAAAAAAAATAATGCACTTTGTGACTTCAATAATAAATATGGCAGTGCCATGTTGGCATTTTTTTCCATAACTTGAGTTGATTTGTGTTTGGAAAACCTTGTGACATTGTTTAATGCATCCAGCGGGGCATCACAACAAAATTAGGCATAATAATGTGTTAATTCCACGACTGTATATATCGGTATCGGATGATATCGGAATAGGTAATTAAGAGTTGGACAATATCGGATATCGGCAAAAAAGCCATTATCGGACATCTCTAGCTTCAACCATATTGTATCATCTATCAAGATGCTTGACTCCTTTTAGGGATACAGCTCAAAAAGAATGCGCTTCAAAAGCTTACTCTCGATGGAAAGGAGCCTCAGCACTTCTATATAGGGGCAGTGTCATTACACCCAGGAAGTGCATCAGCCATGCTGATCTCTAAGACCTCCCTCGCTGTGCTTTTGGCAGACAATAAATGTCAGGCAGCACTGCTCTTTACCCAGCCTCCACATGTAAGATTCATTACGGGACTATATGGATAACGGCAGCCTAGCTCACGGGAGGAAGTTAAAGGTTCTTTACCCTTGAGAAAACAATCAATAGTGTGCGAGTTTGATCAGAAAGATAGCGCCGACTCTGCGATGTCAATCAGGGAAAGTGAAACCCGCGTCATAATCGCACTCTGCTTGTGCGATATGGCAGGCAGACCAAACACGTCTTCATTACTCGAGTCTTGGCTCCTTAAAGTATGGATCACGGCGTCTAATCCGCCAAACTATGTGTCCGTTCTTGTCGATGTTGTCAGACCTGGAACCGCTAATTGGAATCAATACAGTTCGGGATCCGCCTTACCCACGGTGGTTTGTTGCATTTCGTTCGATCACCATCACTCCCTCTAAAATCTATCCCGAAGCAATCTGAATAGCAAATGAGAGCCGACGTAGGCTAAAGCACATTACATGCGTGTCAAAGTCGACCGACAGGAGTCATCCAGATGTCAGAATGTCTGCGTCAGAGTGCTGTCAGTGTCTGTTAGTAAGAACTCACATGCAAATTGGACGGTCGCCTTCCGGCTCAAGACCGACCCCCAGGCGTTGAAGGCTTTACACTGATACGTCCCGGTGTCTTGGTCCTTGTCCAGGTTGCTAATGATCAAGCTGCCCCCAGACATGCGACGCCTGTAGTCGTTCCCAAGATCGATAGGCGTTCCGTTTAGTGACCATCTGAAAAACAACGGCAAACACAATCAGTGGCTGAGCCCCTAGGAGATGCACACTCAGTATTTATCACAAAGATCAATATCTTGCTCTGCCTACAACCGGCAGAGAATTTGAAGTAAAACGCTCAGCATATTTGGCATTAAAGGGGAACATTATCACCAGACCTATGTAAGCGTCAATATATACCTTGATGTTGCAGAAAAAAGACCATATATTTTTTTAACCGATTTTCGAACTCTAAATGGGTGAATTTTGGCGAATTAAGCGCCTTTCTATCAAAACAGCTCTGTTATTTTCCGTTTTCTCGACTGTTTTCCGTACCTTGGAGACATCATGCCTCGTCGGTGTGTTGTCGGAGGGTGTAACAACACGAACAGGGACGGATTCAAGTTGCACCAGTGGCCCAAAGATGCAAAAGTGGCAAGAAATTGGACGTTTGTTCCGCACACTTTACCGACGAAAGCTACGCTACGACAGAGATGGCAAGAATGTGTGGATATCCTGCGACACTCAAAGCAGATGCATTTCCAACGATAAAGTCAAAGAAATCTGCCGCCAGACCCCCATTGAATCTGCCGGAGTGTGTGAGCAATTCAGGGACAAAGGGCCTCGGTAGCACGGCAAGCAATGGCGGCAGTTTGTTCCCGCAGACGAGCGAGCTAAACCCCCTATCGACCCTAGCTTCCCTGGCCTGCTGACATCAACTCCAAAACTGGACAGATCAGCTTTCAGGAAAAGAGCGCGGATAAGGGTATGTCTACAGAATATATTAATTGATGAAAATTGGGCTGTCTGCACTCTCAAAGTGCATGTTGTTGCCAAATGTATTTCATATGCTGTAAACCTAGTTCATAGTTGTTAGTTTCCTTTAATGCCAAACAAACACATACCAATCGTTGGTTAGAAGGCGGTCGCCGAATTTGTCGTGTCGTTTTCGTTGGTTTCGCTTGCATACGGTTTACTTTGTGACGTCACATCGGGAAGCAATCCGCCATTTTCTCAAACACCGAGTCAAATCAGCTCTGTTATTTTCCGTTTTTTTCGACTGTTTTCCGTACCTTGGAGCCATCATGCCTCCTCGGTGTGTTGTCGGAGGGTGTAACAACACGAACAGGGACGGATTCAAGTTGCACCAGTGGCCCAAAGATGCGAAAGTGGCAAGAAATTGGACGTTTGTTCCACACACTTTACCGACGAAAGCTACGCTACGACAGAGATGGCAAGAATGTGTGGATATCCTGCGACACTCAAAGCAGATGCATTTCCAACGATAAAGTCAAAGAAATCTGCCGCCAGAGCCCCAGGAAAAGAGTGCGGATGAGGGTATGTCTACAGAATATATTAATTGATGAAAACTGGACTGTCTGCACTCTCAAAGTGCATGTTGTTGCCAAATGTATTTCATATGCTGTAAACCTAGTTCATAGTTGTTAGTTTCCTTTAATGCCAAACAAACACATACCAATCGTTGATTAGAAGGCGATCGCCAAATTCGTCCTCGCTTTCTCCCGTGTCGCTGGCTGTCGTGTCGTTTTCGTCGGTTTCGCTTGCATACGGTTCAAACCGATATGGCTCAATAGCTTTAGTTATTTCTTCAATTTCATTTTCGCTACCTGCCTCCACACTACAACCATCCGTTTCAATACATGCGTAATCTGTTGAATCGTTTAAGCCGCTGAAATCCGAGTCTGAATCCGAGCTAATGTCGCTATAGCTTGCTGTTCTATGTGCCATGTTTGTTTGTGTTGGCATCACTATGTGACGTCACAGGAAAATGGACGGGTGTTTATAACGATGGTTAAAATCAGGCACTTTGAAGCTTTTTTTAGTGATATTGCGTGATGGGTAAAATTTTGAAAAAAACTTCGAAAAATAAAATAAGCCACTGGGAACTGATTTTGAATGGTTTTAACCCTTCTGAAATTGTGATAATGTTACTAGAACACGTGTCTCAACGGTTTTTTGTGGCTTTTGATAGTTTAATTGGATTCCACTAACAAAGCACATTTATGTTTTTGTTGGACCGTTTGTGGTTTCTGAGGAAAGGCCACAATATTGATTGTAATTGCAATTAACTCAACGTTCTTGTCGTTTTCTGAATGAATGAATGAACACTCTATCAGTGTTGTTTACAATCTAGTTTTGGAGGAAGAAATCAACTAAGGCTGTTCCGATAAGGGATTTATGATCATCCTGTCTGTGCCGTCTCTTTCACATAACAGTATCCATATTAATTTCAGCTAAATCCTACAAGTTACTGTATGTCACACATACTATGCAATTATTCACAAATCACAGCCTGCATAAACAGATCACAAAATATTCTGCCAAAAACAAACTCAAAGTGTCGACAGATGTGAACACTGTTTCACTTTCACACGACGACAATACCCCGAGCAATTAAAACATTTTGAGAAAGTGACAAACAAGAAGAAGAGCACAGGTGCAAGTTCTCCGCCAGACAGTGAGAGAAAACGGGAAACCTCTGCGTAAAATCTGCCTCAAAGAAAGGACTGCGAGATGACAATTCCCACTTATAGGGGGGGACATTTTTTTTAATCGATTTCATTTTTCCCTTGCAGGCAAACCTAACAGGCAGTTAGAAGGATGCTTCACGTGGTTATATAGCCTGACTAAATACAAAAGACACAGCTCTCTTTCTTCGTGGGCGGCAAAGCTCGGTTGGTAGAGTGCCAGCAACTTGAGGGTTCCGGGTTCGATTCCCGCTTCCGCCATCCTAGTTACCTACTCAGTGGCCTACACTCCAAAAACTGAAATCTAAGTAAGATTAAATATCTTTGCTTATTTTCTGTCTGATATGAGAATTCTTCTCACTAAGCAGATTTTATGTTAGAGTGTTTTACTTGTTTTACTTGTTTTAAGTGCTTTGTGTCATGTCTGTGTGATCATTTTGTTTTAGTCATGTTCGGTTTTGTTTTTTGGACTTTTTGTGCACTTTTGTTTTTGTCACCATAGCAACCATTAGTTTTCACCTGTCACGTCACACACCTGTTTCACGTTTTGAGTCACGCACCTGTTTTCACTAATCATGTCTGTAGTATTTAAGTTCATTGTTTTCAGTTTGACTTTCTGGCGACATCCGGATTCATACCCCTGTCACACTCTGTTTACGTCTGCGCACTTCATAGTCCATGCCAAGTAAGTTTTTGTTTATTAATGCCACAGGTAGTGTTTTTGTTTCATTGTTCACAGTTTCTGCCTATGTGCAAGTTTTGTTTTCAATAGCCTAGTTTTGTACCTCCGCCATTGTGCGCGCTTTTCGTTTGTTCTTTTTTGATATATTAAATAAAAATATGTACTCACATTCCCGTCTCGCCCGAGCCAACTTTCCGTTGCCTTCAGGAAAAACAAAACCCAAGGACCGAGTCGTGACACTTTGGGCCTAAATGATCTTATTGCTGAGATTTGATGACCTATATTGAGTAAAACATGCTTGAAACTAGAATATCAAGTGTTGCAAAGCTGCATCATCAACACTCACAAGTATAAAACTTCTTTTTTAAAGTAATACTTTCTTATTTCAAGCATGAAAAAAAAAATCATGACTTTGACACAATTTTGTCTCATAATTAAAACAGATGACAGCCAAATTGACTTTGCTGTTTTATTTTCAATGAAACAATAGAAAATACGTACTCATATAGTAGTACAGTTGGCACAGTACAGTAAACTAACAGTTAATATTTAAACATATGTGACATTTCTAACAATTTTGAACGGAAATAGTTCATGCACATTCAGATGAATTCTTCAAAATTACAATTAAAACATTTTTGGCCGGGGACCAGGCTGTATATATGCACACTAATTGACTGAAAGAGCATGCACTTGGCGCGACAATACATACATTTTTAGTATAAGTTTGCTGGTTTCAAGAAATGTAATGCCGAGCACATATCATTATGTCAAGATAATGGCACTAGCATTTACTTAATTTAATATTTTTCAACATATTGAGCAAAAAGGTCTAATGTTTTTTTTCTACCAAGAAAAGTGCACTTGTTATTAGTGAGAATATACTTATTTTAAGGTATTTTTGGGTTCATTGAAGTTAGCTCATTTTACTTTTGGTTCTATTGGCAGATAATTGTGCTTAGTTCAAATAAAATACCCTTAATTTTTGTATATTTTTTTCTTGTTTTTGAACACTGACTTTTTGCAGTGCACCCACACTGGTTTAAATGTAACTTAGATATTGGGTTTCTAGAGAAAAGCGCTATATAAATATAATTCACTTCACTTCATCTTGAAGCCTATATGATTAATCCAAGGCAGCCTTATCGTACTTTGGCCCCCAACTTCTACATTGAGGGCCCCGTTTGCTTGTCCTATCACTTCCACACAATTTTACTACAATTTCTGGCAACATACTTATTTTCAGTCATTCTTATTAATTTCCATCATGCAAGGTGCCGTCTGTTATTAATTACTTGAGAGAGTGTTAGCTAAATAACACATCTTTATTACGCACACAAATGTCGTTGCCGGGGAGCGAGCATGTGGTGCATTTTAATTTTAATTGATTTTAATTTAAATTTTATTTTATTGCTCTTCTAAGTTGTGTCGGTCATCATTATGTACCTGAGAGGAGCGATCATATTCGTCATATTCATGGCTACATATTGTGTGCATGTTTTGGAATTGTACCAGTCCCTGGACTATACAGTAGGGAAGGTATTCATATAGCCCAGATCTGGGCAAATTAAGGTCCGGTGGCCGCATGTGTTAAAGGGGAACATTATCACAATTTCAGAATGGTTAAAACCATTAAAAATCAGTTCCCAGTGGCTTATTATATTTTTCGAAGTTTTTTTCAAAATTTTACCCACCACGCAATATCCCTAAAAAAAGCTTCAAAGTGCCTGATTTGAACCAGCGTTATAAACACCCGTCCATTTTCCTGTGACGTCACATAGTGAAGCCAACACAAATAAACATGGCGGAAAGAACAGCAAGCTATAGCGACATTAGCTCGGATTCAGACTCGGATTTCAGCGGCTTAAGCGATTTAACAGATTATGAATGTATTGAAATGGATGGTTGTAGTGTGGAGGCAGGTAGCGAAAACAAAATTGTAGAAGAAACTGAAGCTATTGAGCCATATCGGTTTGAACCCTATGCAAGCGAAACCGACGAAAACGACACGACAGCCAGCGACACGGGAGAAAGCGAGGACGAATTCGGCGATCGCCTTCTAACCAACGATTGGTATGTGTTTGTTTGGCATTAATGGAAACTAACAACTATGAACTAGGTTTACAGCATATGAAATACATTTGGCAACAACATGCACTTTGAGAGTGCAGACAGCCCAATTTTCATCAATGAATATATTCTGTAGACATACCCTCATCCGCACTCTTTTCCTGAAAGCTGATCTGTCCAGTTTTGGAGTTGATGTCAGCAGGCCAGGGAAGCTAGGGTCGATAGGGGGTTTAGCTCGCTCGTCTGCGGGAACAAACTGCCGCCATTGCTTGCCGTGCTACCGAGGGCCTTTGTCCCTGAATTGCTCACACACTCCGGCAGATTCAATGGGGGTCTGGCGGCAGATTTCTTTGACTTTATCGTTGGAAATGCATCTGCTTTGAGTGTCGCAGGATATCCACACATTCTTGCCATCTCTGTCGTAGCATAGCTTTCGTCGGTAAAGTGTGCAGAACAAACGTCCAATTTCTTGCCACTTTCGCATCTTTGGGCCACTGGTGCAACTTGAATCCGTCCCTGTTCGTGTTGTTACACCCTCCGACAACACACCAACGAGGCATGATGTCTCCAAGGTACGGAAAACAGTCGAAAAAACGGAAAATAACAGATCTGATTTGACTCGGTGCTTGAGAAAATGGCGGATTGCTTCCCGATGTGACGCCACGTTGTGACGTCATCGCTCCGAGAGCGAATATTAGAAAGGCGTTTAATTCGCCAAAATTCACCCATTTAGATTTCGGAAATCGGTTAAAAAAATATATGGTCTTTTTTCTGCAACATCAAGGTATATATTGACGCTTACATAGGTCTGGTGATAATGTTCCCCTTTAAATATACTCTAATTCAGAGCTGGGCAAATATTTTGACTCAGGGGCCACATTGAGAGAAAACATGTGTCCGGGGGGGCCAAGGTGTATGTGTGTATAAATGATATATACACATTTAGCTGTAAAAATCTGCTTTACAATATATGTGTTTGGGTCCCTTTTTTTTCCAGGAACACTAATACCAAGAGTCACTATGTTTGATATAATTCTAAACAAGTTATGACAAACCACCTCAAAAAAACGAAATAGAATTTTACAGTTTTTTTACTGAATGGGACACCCAAAATGTACATGAAAATAAATTAAGTGGAATTTACAATATTATACTTAAAGTTCGTACATCCACACGCACATTCACTGTACAAAAATTCATATACACATTCTGTACATATACAAGTACATATACATACATAAACTCATGCACATAATCATGTTTCATCAAACATGTTAACGTTGTTGCCCTAGGGTAATCTGGGTAACACATGGCACACAGACAAAGCTTAACCTATTGTTACTATAACAATCTACAAGGTTTAAGGGGAACATTATCACCAGACCTATGTAAGCGTCAATATATACCTTGATGTTGCAGAAAAAAGACCATATATATTTTTAACCGATTTCCGAACTCTAAATGGGTGAATTTTGGGGAATTAAACACCTTTCTATTATTCGCTCTTGGAGCGATGACGTCACAACGTGACGTCTCATCGGGAAGCAATCCGTCATTTTCTCAAACACAGAGTCAAATCAGCTCTGTTATTTTCCGTTTTTTCGACTGTTTTCCGTACCTTGGAGACATCATGCCTCGTCGGTGTGTTGTCGGAGGGTGTAACAACACGAATAGGGACGGATTCAAGTTGCACCAGTGGCCCAAAGATGCGAAAGTGGCAAGAAATTGGACGTTTGTTCCGCACACTTTACCGACGAAAGCTATGCTACGACAGAGATGGCAAGAATGTGTGGATATCCTGCGACACTCAAAGCAGATGCATTTCCAACGATAAAGTCAAAGAAATCTGCCGCCAGACCCCCATTGAATCTGCCAGAGTGTGTGAGCAATTCAGGGACAAAGGAACCTCGGGAGCACGGCAAGCAATGGCGGCAGTTTGTTCCCGCAGACGAGCGAGCTAAACCCCTTATCGACCCGAGCTTCCCTGGCCTGCTGACATCAACTCCAAAACTGGACATATCAGCTTTCAGAAAAGAGCGCGGATGAGGGTATGTCTACAGAATATATTAATTGATGAAAATTGGGCTGTCTGCACTCTCAAAGTGCATGTTGTTGCCAAATGTATTTCATATGCTGTAAACCTAGTTCATAGTTGTTAGTTTCCTTTAATGCCAAACAAACACATACCAATCGTTGGTTAGAAGGCGATCGCCGAATTCGTCCTCGCTTTCTCCCGTGTCGCTGGCTGTCGTGTCGTTTTCGGCGGTTTCGCTTGCATACGGTTCAAACCGATATGGTTCAATAGCTTCAGTTTCTTCTTCAATTTCGTTTTCGCTACCTGCCTCCACACTACAACCATCCGTTTCAACACATTCATAATCTGTTCAATCGCTTAAGCCGCTGAAATCCGAGTCTGAATCCGAGCTAATGTCGCTATAGCTTGCTGTTCTTTCCGCCATGTTTGTTTGTGTTGGCTTCACTATGTGACGTCACAGGAAAATGGACGGGTGTTTATAACGATGGTTAAAATCAGGCACTTTGAAGCTTTTTTTAGGGATATTGCGTGATGGGTAACATTTTGAAAAAAACTTCGAAAAATATAATAAGCCACTGGGAACTGATTTTTAATGGTTTTAACCCTTCTGAAATTGTGATAATGTTCCCCTTTAAATAACCACAAACTATAGCCTCTAAAAGTGCGATTAATAAACCTTTGTTCTTGGCAGCACAATGGATGAGTAAGTGGCATTGTATCTTGTGAAAAAGCAGAGAATACACAATGGAAAATCATGCCTGATAGTAAAAGTAAGTTACTCCTGAATCACATTATTGTTTCCTGTCTACAAATAACCACAGAAAGTCGAGTTTTGCCAAATATTTCTCCTGTGGGCCTGGTTCACCTGGCTTTCCTTGAGGCAAAACTACCCACCCCGCACAGGCCATAAATTGCACACACACTTGCGCACACAGACTGTTATGTACAAAATCATTGTTGGTACACACAGAGGTCAGATGATACTTGTAGTTGGTCACCAGGGATGTGCACATTTCACATTTCAGGAGGGAATTTTGGTGGACGCATTAGAAGACACGCTGACAACACATCTTGCTAAGGCCAAAAGGTTTTCATCCAAATTCAACGGACCACAGCCTCATCCATCCAACCCTCGATGCCATGAAGTCTTTCCTGCACCCGGAGCAGATAAACAGCCCCCGGAATGTTGGAAAGTGGGGGAATTGTGTTGTTGCGGTCATATGCTACATTTATTTGCCTCCAAACACGTGTAGTCACGTTGATGTCAAAGAGCTACATTCTGGTCTCATCTGACCACATCACATTCTCCCAAACTGTTCAAAAAGCCCTACTGAATGGACCATGATTTAATTCATAAAATGAATGAAAGGCATCCAATAGAGGTGTGCCTAATAATACCACCTTAACATTTGACAAAAAAAACACAAAGTGACCCCCGTTAAGAATCTTTGTATTATCTTCGACCCAACTCTCTCGTTTGAGTCACACATTATGAGTGTTACTAGAACAGCCTTCTTTCATCTCCGTAAAAAGAATTGCCCCATTTTGTCCACCACGGACGCTGAGATCGTTATTCATGTGTTCGTCATGTCTCGTCTCGATTACTGTAACGTATTATTTTCGGGTCTCCCTATGTCTAGCATTAAAAGATTACAGTTGGTACAAAATGCGGCTGCTAGACTTTTGACAAGGACAAGAAAGTTTGATTATATTACGCCTATACTGGCTCACCTGCAATGGTTAGCTATGCACTTAAAGGGGAACATTATCACCAGACCTATGTAAGCGTCAATATATACCTTGATGTTGCAGAAAAAAGACCATATATTTTTTTAACCGATTTCCGAACTCTAAATGGGTGAATTTTGGCGAATTAAACGTCTTTCTAATATTCGCTCTCGGAGCGATGACGTCACAACGTCTGTTATTTTCCGTTTTTTCAACTGTTTTCCGTACCTTGGAGACATCATGCCTCGTCGGTGTGTTGTCGGAGGGTGTAACAACACGAACAGGGACGGATTCAAGTTGCACCAGTGGCCCAAAGATGCGAAAGTGGCAAGAAATTGGACGTTTGTTCCGCACACTTTACCGACGAAAGCTATGCTACGACAGAGATGGCAAGAATGTGTGGATATCCTGCGACACTCAAAGCAGATGCATTTCCAACGATAAAGTCAAAGAAATCTGCCGCCAGACCCCCCCATTGAATCTGCCGGAGTGTGTGAGCAATTCAGGGACAAAGGACCTCGGTAGCACGGCAAGCAATGGCGGCAGTTCGTTCCCGCAGACGAGCGAGCTAAACCCCCTATCGACCCTAGCTTCCCTGGCCTGCTGACATCAACTCCAAAACTGGACGGATCAGCTTTCAGGAAAAGAGCGCGGATAAGGGTATGTCTACAGAATATATTAATTGATGAAAATTGGGCTGTCTGCACTCTCAAAGTGCATGTTGTTGCTAAATGTATTTCATATGCTGTAAACCTAGTTCATAGTTGTTAGTTTCCTTTAATGCCAAACAAACACATACCAATCGTTGGTTAGAAGGCGATCGCCGAATTCGTCCTCGCTTTCTCCCGTGTCGCTGGCTGTCGTGTCGTTTTCGTCGGTTTCGCTTGCATACGGTTCAAACCGATATGGCTCAATAGCTTCAGTTTATTCTTCAATTTCGTTTTCGCTACCTGCCTCCACACTACAACCATCCGTTTCAATACATTCGTAATCTGTTGAATCGCTTAAGCCGCTGAAATCCGAGTTTGAATCCGAGCTAATGTCGCTATAGCTTGCTGTTCTTTCCGCCATGTTTGTTTGTGTTGGCTTCACTATGTGACGTCACAGGAAAATGGACGGGTGTTTATAACGATGGTTAAAATCAGGCACTTTGAAGGTTTTTTTAGGGATATTGCGTGATGGGTAAAATTTTGAAAAAAACTTCGAAAAATATAATAAGCTACTGGGAACTGATTTTTATTGGTTTTAACCATTCTGAAATTGTGATAATGTTCCCCTTTAAGATGTGACTTTAAGGTTGTAATACTCATGTATAAAATACTAAGCGGTCTAGCTCCATCCTATCTTGCTGATTGTATTGTACCATACGTCTTGGCCAGAAATCCACATTCTAAGAACTCTGGCTTATTAGTAATTCCCAGAGCCCCAAAAAAGTCTGCGGGCTAGAGAGTGTTTTCTATTCGGGCTCCAGTACTCTGGAATGCCCTACCGGTAACAGTTAGAGATGCTACCTCAGTAGAAGCATTTAAATCCCATTCTAAAACTCATTTATATAGTCTAGCCTTTAAATAGATCCCTTTGTAGACCAGTTGATCTGCCCTCTCTCTTTTCTGCTCTGCCCCCCTCTCCTGCATGGAGAAGTTATTCAGTGGCCACGGATCAGCTAGCTAGCTTTTTCCAAGTCGAGACCCAGGGTGAACTACTCCTCTATGCATCAGTAGTTGACGTCTCGGCACTCCAACCTGTCTACATACAAGAGGATCCCCCTGCTGACCTCCCAATGGACTGGACTCTCAAATTATTTTTAGTATTCACTCGGCATCCATTGCACAGGTACCCAAACTTGCAGTCCCTTCCATGTTTTGTCATTGTTCCCATTGGGTTAAGTTTTTTCTTGCCCTGATGTGGGATCGGAGCCGAGGATGTCGTTGTGGTTTGTGCAGTCCTTTGAGGTATTTGTGATCAAGGGCTATATAAGTAATCTTTGATTGATTGATTGATTGGTTGGTTGATTGGCTTCTCTCTAATATGAGACAATTCAATTCATTTCTAGATTTAGAGGGAGCCAATACGAGTCAGAAATGATATATTTTAGAATGTAATTATTTGTTTCAGTAGGATTTGATTCAGTCTGATCACGTATGATGCATTCTGGTACAGTTGCTTGTTTAAAGTACACTCTGATTTTACATTCTATAAATGTGGCATTTTTAATCTTTAAACACATATATTTTAGAAAAGAGAAGTATTTTTGCACCTTTTGACGTGACATCTTTTTAAAGCACTTTGGAAAACCCCTCTCTCAATCAGACTTAATATTCAATGTTGATTTGTCGGTAAAATGCTGTGGACTTGGTCCAGTAGGTAAGGCATACTTGCCAACCCTCCCGGATTTTCCGGGAGACTCCCGAAATTCAGCGCCTCTCCCGAAAACCTCCCGGGACAAATTTTCTCCCAAAAATCTCCCGAAATTCAGGCGGACCTGGAGGCCACGCCCCCTCCAGCTCCATGCGGACCTGGAGGGTCTGCATGGAGCAATGTTGTTGTAATATATTGAGTTGGAGGCAATAACCAGGCGAGGTGATGAAGTACGTCTTTTTACTGTAGACTTCAGAACAGACTCACACACTTGACGTCAGGTGCGCAACACCACGTAAATCGTTGGCCAACCAAAAAGTAACCCCAGTACGCTATAGCCAACATTCACCAGGAGATGGCAACAGACAAACATAGATCCATCCATTACATTCCTCCCCTTTTATAAATGTAGAAGTTACTCAAAAGAAATAAACAACCCAACCAAAAGATGCAGCAGCTGAATTAAAAAACTGTACTTAAGCCACATTCTTTTTTTTTTTAGTACTGAACTCTTAACCCTCATTTGTAAACAATAACATGCTTATTATACAAACAGTATTCGTACATCTTTAACACAGATTTTTATACTGTCTTCAGAGATTCAGTTTTTTTGGTGGTACTCGAAACCTTTCTGGGTACCTGCGGATCACTGGTGGGGTTTTTGTTGTGGGTGATCTGGGTTCTGATGATGGCAACTCAGCAGCCCTTGATGAGACTAGTTTGTGTCTGACTCACTGATGGTCCTGATGATGGAACTGAAACAGCACTGTCCAGTTGTACTGATGGCACATTTTCTGCAACTGGTGGAGACTAGATAACTGGCAGTCTCTCCATGTTTTCTCGCCATGGTAACATGTGATCCACATGCACTGTGCGCTGTCTCTGTCCCTCTTGATATATATATATATATATATATATATATATATATATATATATATATATATATATATATATATATATATATATATATATATATATATATATAAATAGAAGAAAATACTTCACTTTCAGTGAATTCT
This sequence comes from Nerophis lumbriciformis, assembly GCF_033978685.3. Taxonomy (NCBI): domain Eukaryota; kingdom Metazoa; phylum Chordata; class Actinopteri; order Syngnathiformes; family Syngnathidae; genus Nerophis; species Nerophis lumbriciformis. Next base: position 26,029,941 of record NC_084575.2, read on the forward strand.
AGCTATATATATATATATATTAATTTTATTATATATCTATATATATATATATATATATATTAATTTTATTATATATCTATATATATATATATATATATATATATATATATATATATATATATATATATATATATATATATATGAAATACTTGACTTGGTGAATTCTAGCTGTAAATATACTCCTCCCCTCTTAGCCACGCCCCCAACCACGCCCCCGCCCCACCCCGACCACCTCCCGAAATCTCAAGGTTGGCAAGTATGAGGTAAGGTTGTATTTTTGCCTCATCCTTCACTTCAAGCATGAGTGAAGAATGCACTACCGATCTAATAAGACCTGGTAAGTCTGAAAGAGAAAGAGATGATACAATATTATCTCCTCACAGATGCTACCTAGTGGTTGTTTGAGCACACTGCAGCTAGTCCTGGATAGTCCCACTCCTTAATGCTTCAGTCAGACACAGGATTTCCACAGGTATGAGGCAAAAATACAACCTTACCAACTATATCTTGTAACTAGATAGTGAATCCAGGATGCATTCGTCCTCCAGGATGGTACATGGGCCGTGCTAGTAAGGGTTGCAGGTTCGATTCCAGCTTTCGGCTAATGAGTCCTTGGGCAAGACACTTCACCTTTTGGTCCTGTTGGGTCGTGGTTCGTGCCTTGCATGGCAGATTACGCCATCAGTGTGAATGTGATGTACAATGAAAAGTACTTTGGGTATCATTCCAGGTATAGTAAAGCGCTAAATAAATACAGACCATTTACCATTTAACACTGTACAGTCTCAGGTTTCTTTAAAAATGAAACGGGTTATTGAAGACTTTGGCTTGAACTGAGTTGTGTCAAAGTTTCGCTTGAAAGAAGCTTTGAATATCAGTGTCTTTGTCCTATCGTGTATTCGAGATAACTGTAGAAGCATTCTCTTCTCAACCGCCTTAAGTCGTGCTTCCGCTGTACTTAAGTGTTGTTTTACAGTCTGTGCATGGTGAAGTGAAGTGAATTATATTTATATAGCACTTTTCCTCGAGAAACTCAAAAGCGCTTTACATAGTGAAACCCATTTTCTACATTGAAGCTACATTTAAACCAGTGGGTCATGCAACAGCAGTGACTAGAATGGCGGAACATGGAATCCAAACTAAAACCCTCAAGTTGCTATCACTGCCGCTCTACCAACCGAGCCGTAAAACGGCCGTTTAAACAAAACATAAGTCATTGTCATGGACCCACGAGCTGCGGATGCTAACTCTCCAATTAGCTAAACAGACTCGATAACTCTGTGGTGACGTTTTGATGAGTTTACTGAATAATTTGTGAAACTTAAACAATACAAAAAGAATGTCATTGTAAGTTATTAATAATAACACAGACACTCGTAAACATGTTAGCATGTTAGCTAATGCTAACGACGCTAGCGTCATTACATGAATTGATTAACGTGGACCCCGACTTAAACAAGTTGAAAAACTTATTCGGGTGTTACCATTTAGTGGTCAATTGTACGGGACATGTACTGTACTGTGCAATATACTAATAAAAGTCTCAATCAATCAATCAAAACATTACGAGAGCACATACAAATATGCATTAAAACACTCCTACAGACATTAAACATGGGATAGTTTAGTAAGTATAAACAGTTTTAGTTACAAACGTTGCTCGGAGTGATGAAAGAAGAATCCATACGAGTAGAAAAAATATGAACGGCTACAAGACTGAACGGCACTCTACTTTCGCTTGAAAGCACTATCGGTAAATGGAAGGACACTGCAGCACCTGCAGTGAGCGAACTCGTCCAAAAAAGGCGCCATATCACAAGCAATAAAACACGTTCTCTGTGTATCTTTTTTTTGGTAACTAATTTTTATTTTCGCAGTGAGCAAAGAAAAATCCATAAATTAGCCACATTGTTTTATAAGCCACAGGGTTCAAAGTGTAGGAAAAAAGTAGCGACCAATAGTCCGGAATTTATGGTATATTTTGTTTTATATTTTAGCTGATTAGTTAAACTAATGCATCCCACACATTGACTGTTCTTGTCCTTTTAGGGGGTGACATTTACAAAATAACCATTTCACCCATAGTACAGTACTTACATGCTCAGAAAAGAACTAATATGCATCGTTGAAAAATATCTAATAGGTCATGTAATTCTGTAGTCTGTGTTTTCTGTCCCAGTGCTGTCACGGATTTGTTATTAACAGCAAATAAATATCGTTATTTGATACACCCTCACTGTTGATTATGCATGGTATTAATACACTGCTAAAGCCATAAATCTGCTGCTAAAAGTAATATTACATGATAGCAAACCTTGCAGAGTTTTTTTTTTTTTTTTTTTTTTTTTTTTGCCCTCTCATCTTTTCCAATCACTGAGGTGTCCTTGGTCTTGTGTTACAGCAGATTCATAGTAAACACGGTGACAAGTGTATTCATAAAGCATAGCTCTCAGGCCTGAAGTGTGCACCGGTGCTTCACTGGACTATTTATCAAAAGGTACTCTGTCAGAGTCCCTTTTTCGTTTACTTGAAATATGGAGAATAGGTAAGGCAGGACCTTGGACCAGTCATAGAGCAATAATCTTTCTATATCTTAACACATATTTTTCGATTCCAATAGAATGCTAGCAATATGTATGCATGTTTGCAGTGTTGTCAATATCTACGGAGCAATTAGGCATAATGTATGTCTTCCAATAATTGTATAACATCTTGCTTTGTATTTTAATTGCCGAGAAGTATTATTTTTAGTGAGTAGGTTTCATAATGGATACATTGTAAAAATAAAAAAAAATACACTTTGAAATATCTAAAATTGGGCATGAGTAAGATAGTTGGTATTTTGATAGGTTTCTGTTGGTTGTGCACATCCGCCACTGTAGTCCGTGTAGATACCGTAGTCTATAAGTTTATTTTTCACTATCTTCTTGTTATGGGACATTCACCCTCTGCTGTTGCCATTTCTAATATAAAAGTGGCGTAAAGTTCTAACTTATATCTCGCTATGAAAGCGCTAAAACATACCGGTGTAGTGAGTTTACATTATTCACCCAAGGAACTTTAGTTATTAGAGAGTTCCGGTCGGACGGTTTTTCACGGGTCACATTTCCGGCGTTGTTGCACTAGTGAGCCACGGATAAGGAGATGCCGCTCCGTTAGCTCTATCTTTTGACATTTCTTCCACTGCCGTCCTTGCACGCTACAACGCTACAACAAAGATGACGGGGAGAAGACGCTGCCGAAGGTGAGCCAGGTAAATAAGACCGCAGACAAAACGGCGCATCCTGAAGCGACTGTCAGAAAGTGGCTTGAAGATTGTCATGATCTGTGGTCTGGATCATGTTTTCTGTTATTTTCTGTTAGTTTAAGACTCCACTAGTTCCTGTTTTTGTGCATCCCACCCAGGTCACCACTGGCTTGAACTCTTGCCGTCAGGGAGGCAAGAGTTTATAACAGCTCTATCCTAGAGCTGTTATTGCCCTAAACTCTGCACTTACCTGAACACTCACCACTTTATTACTTGCTTACCTCTGATAAAGATCTACTGTGCAATATGTTTTTTTACTTTTTATTATGTTTTTAAATTTTAAATTGTTTTATTATTGTTGTTGTCTTAAAGGCCTACTGAAATGCGATTTTCTTATTTAAACGGGGATAGCAGGTCCATTCTATGTGGCATACTTGATCATTTCGCGATATTGCCATATTTTTGCTGAAAGGATTTAGTAGAGAACATCGACGATAAAGTTTGCAACTTTTGGTCGCTGATAAAAAAGCCTTGCCTGTACCAGAAGTAGCAGACGAGCAGCGTGACGTCACAGGTTGTGGAGCTCCTCACATCTGCACATTGTTTACAATCATGGCCACCAGCAGCGAGAGCGATTCGGACCGAGAAAGCGACGATTTCCCCATTAATTTGAGCGAGGATGAAAGATTTGTGGATGAGGAAAGTGAGAATGAAGGACTAGAGGGCAGTGGGAGCGATTCAGATAGGGAAGATGCTGTGAGAGGCGGGTGGGACCTGATATTCAGCTGGGAATGACTAAAATAGTAAATAAACACAAGACATATATATACTCTATTAGTCACAACACAACCAGGCTTATATTTAATATGCCACAAATTAATCCCGCATAACAAACACCTCCCCCCTCCCGTCCATATAACCCGCCAATACAACTCAAACACCTGCACAACACACTCAATCCCACAGCCCAAAGTACCGTTCACCTCCCCAAAGTTCATACAGCACATATATTTCCCCAAAGTCCCCAAAGTTACGTACGTGACATGCACATAGCGGCACGCATGTACGGGCAAGCGATCAAATGTTTGGAAGCCGCAGCTGCATGCGTACTCACGGTACCGTGTCCGCGCATCCAACTCAAAGTCCTCCTGGTAAGAGTCTCTGTTATCCCAGTTCTCCACAGGCTAATGGTAAAGCTTGGCTGTCATCTTTCGGGAATGTAAACAATGATACACCGGCTGTGTTATCCGGCACAACAGTCAGGGGGTGCATTCTACGGCGGGGGTGCGTTATCCGGCACAACACCTGCCGCAATACACCGCTTCCCACCTACAGCTTTCTTCTTTGCTGTCTCCATTGTTCATTGAACAAATTGCAAAAGATTCACCAACACAGATGTCCAGAATACTGTGGAATTTTGCGATGGAAACAGACGACTTAATAGCTGGCCACCATGCTGTCCCAAAACGTCCTCTACAATCCGTGACGTCACGCGCAGGCGTCATCATACCGAGACGTTTTCAGCAGGATATTTCGCGCAAAATTTAAAATTGCACTTTAGTAAGCTAACCCGGCCGTATTGGCATGTGTTGCAATGTTAAGATTTCATCATTGATATATAAACTATCAGACTGCGTGGTCGGTAGTAGTGGGTTTCAGTAGGCCTTTAAGACTATTTTATGTAGGTTTGTTTTAGAAGCACTGAGCTGGATTGCTGTCCAATTTCGTTGTTTCCATACAATGACAATAAAGGTATTCTGATTCTGATTCTTGTTTGTTTTAGTTTCCATGACGACTGATTAGTCTCACCTGCCTCATGTGTTCGGGACACGCACCTGCTCTAATCAGAGACTATTATTTAAGCCTATCTTTGCCAGTTAGTCGTCCTGGCGTCCTTGCTTGTGTCATACGATTGTTTGCTTCATGCCTTGCCAAGTAAGTTTTGTTTGTTCATGCCACAGTTAGCGATTTTTGTTGCCCTGTCCATAGTTTATGCCAAGGGTTAGCTTTTGTTTCCTGCGCTAAAGTTGTGCCTTCACCTTGTGCTTCTTTTTTGTTTGTACCTATTTGATTAAAGGGGAACATTATCACCAGACCTATGTAAGCGTCAATATATACCTTGATGTTGCAGAAAAAAGACCATATCTTTTTTTAACCGATTTCCGAACTCTAAATGGGTGAATTTTGGCGAATTAAACGCCTTTCTAATATTCGCTCTCGGAGCGATGACGTCACAACGTGGCGTCAAATCGGGAAGCAATCGCCATTTTCTCAAACACCGAGTCAAATCAGCTCTGTTATTTTCCGTTTTTTCGACTGTTTTCCGTACCTTGGAGACATCATGCCTCGTCGGTGTGTTGTCGGAGGGTGTAACAACACGAACAGGGACGGATTCAAGTTGCACCAGTGGCCCAAAGATGCCAAAGTGGCAAGAAATTGGACGTTTGTTCCGCACACTTTACCGACGAAAGCTATGCTACGACAGAGATGGCAAGAATGTGTGGATATCCTGCGACACTCAAAGCAGATGCATTTCCAACGATAAAGTCAAAGAAATCTGCCGCCAGACACCCATTGAATCTGCCGGAGTGTGTGAGCAATTCAGGGACAAAGGACCTCGGTAGCACGGCAAGCAATGGCGGCAGTTTATTCCCGCAGACGAGCGAGCTAAACCCCCTATCGACCCTAGCTTCCCTGGCCTGCTGACATCAACTCCAAAACTGGACAGATCAGCTTTCAGGAAAAGAGCGCGGATGAGGGTATGTCTACAGAATATATTAATTGATGAAAATTGGGCTGTCTGCACTCTCAAAGTGCATGTTGTTGCCAAATGTATTTCATATGCTGTAAACCTAGTTCATAGTTGTTAGTTTCCTTTAATGCCAAACAAACACATACCAATCGTTGGTTAGAAGGCGATCGCCGAATTTGTCCTCGCTTTCTCTCGTGTCGCTGGCTGTCGTGTCGTTTTTGTCGGTTTCCCTTGCATACGGTTCAAACCGATATGGCTCAATAGCTTCAGTTTCTTCTTCAATTTCGTTTTCGCTACCTGCCTCCACACTACAACCATCCGTTTCAATACATTCGTAATCTGTTGAATCGCTTAAGCCGCTGAAATCCGAGTCTGAATCCGAGCTAATGTCGCTATAGCTTGCAGTTCTTTCCGCCATGTTTGTTTGTGTTGACTTCACTATGTGACGTCACAGGAAAATGGACGGGTGGTTAAAATCAGGCACTTTGAAGCTTTTTTTTAGGGATATTGCGTGATGGGTAAAACTTTGAAAAAAACTTCGAAAAATAAAATAAGCCACTGGGAACTGATTTTTAATGGTTTAAAAATTCTGAAATTGTGATAATGTTCCCCTTTAAATCATGTTCCTACCTTCAAGTCCTGTCCGCAATAGTCCGTTTGCGTCCTGGGAGAACAAACCTCGCAGTAAGCTGCGAAACCCCCCCCGTTATGACAAAGATGATCTGTAAAACATAATCTATGCAACATTTTGACCAAAGAACCACCATTATATGTTATGTAGACCACAAGGAAGTGTTTTACATTTAGAAAAAAAATAATAAAAACTGACTCCTTTAATGCGCCCTATAATCTGGTGTGCCTTATTTATGAAAAAAGATCAAAAATAGACCATTTATCAGCAGTGCGCCTTATAGCATACTTGCCAACTCCCGAAATTCAGCGCCTCTCCCGAAAACCTCCCGGGACAAATCTCCCGATATTCAGGCGGAGCTGGAGGCCACGCCCCCTCCAGCTCCATGCGGAGCTGAGTCCGCTTTCCCACAATATAAAGAACGTCTACAGTAAAGCAGTCCGTCTGCCGTAAACACCAATGTTGTGACACTCTTAAACAGGACAATACTGCCATCTAGTGCATTTGATGAATTCACTTTTGTGCGTGCCACACAGCAATGCATCATCAGAGAGGGTGTTCAGCATGGTTAGAAAGATAGTGACAAGAGAATAGAACAAGGATGGACAATTCAACCCTTAACTCAACAATGAGTAGATGAGTGTTATGTGTGTGTATATGTGTAAATAAATGAACACTGAAATTCAAGTATTTATTTTATTTATATATATATATATATATATATATATATATATATATATATATATATATATATATATATATATATATATATATATATATATACATATACATATATATATATATAGCTAGAATTCACTGAAAATCAATTACTTCTTATATATATATATATATATATATATCCATCCATGCATCCATCCATTTTCCACCGCTTATTCCCTTTGGGGTCGCGGGGATATATATATATATATATATATATATATATATATATATATATATATCCCCGCGACCCCATATATATATATATATATATATATATATATATATATATATATATATATATATATATATATATGACATACTTGACTTGGTGAATTCTAGCTGTAAATATACTCCTCCCCTCTTAACCACACCCCCAACCACGCCCCCGCCCCAACCACGCCCCCCGCACCCACCCCCCGAAATTGGAGGTCTCAAGGTTGGCAAGTATGCCTTATAGTCCGGAAAATAAGGTAAATAGAGAAGGTATCCTTCCCTATTTTAAACACTTCCTATCATTTAAAGATATGTGGTGATCAGTTAACCTAATAAAAGTCGAACAACTAGATAGTGCAACTCCCCTAGAAATTACATGCCAGCGCTGAGAAACGATCAGACTTAAAATACTAATAAAAACAATGAATGAATGCTATACTATAGTCATTTCCTATACTATTATAACATATTACATACAATCAAACCACCTGACTGGATGGTAAGGGTGTGGCTAGACTTCTCAGCAGTATCATGATATCAATGTCACATCATTGATGTTGCCAATGTATCAGTAATACACTGCTATTTAGAATTATTCCTTAGGACACATTTATTTTTAAACCGTGTTGTTTTTGTTACATTAATTACAGTCAATATTCCACTCTACATGATTTGATTCCACAGGCAAAAAAAAAAGAGTCAGCATCGCGCGGAGTCAGTTTAACGGCGTACATAAATAGCGTTTATGGCTCGGACTATGCATGGCTAACATAGTGCGATGCGTCACGCCACCCTTTACCGAGGGAACTCTCGATATCGAGTTAATAGTGAAGTAAATTGTAAGGAATGTATTTTTTTTTTTTATTGTATCATCAGGACAAAAAAAAGTCCTCTCCTTGCCCGAGGGGGAATAAAGTCAAGGACCATCAGTGTCAGAAAATGTGATGCAACCCAAATAACGCTGGGAAAATAAGTCACTCTTCAAAGAGAAATTAAGGAGAGAACTGTGTGTCCTTAAAGGAATTACTTGACATGTCAATCTTTTGTATTAGTTCAAACACCATTTTATATTGGTAAATATAGTCGGTACTGTTGTCGTCTGCCAGATATACTAACCCCGTTTCCATATGAGTTGGGAAATTGTGTTAGATGTAAATATAAATGGAATACAATGATTTGCGAATCATTTTCAACCCATATTCAGTTGAATATGCTACAAAGACAACATATTTGATGTTCAAACTGATAAACTTTTGGGTTTTTTTTGGCAAATAATCATTAACTTTAGAATTTGATGCCAGCAACACGTGACACAGAATTTGGGAAATGTGGCAATAAATACTGATAAAGTTGAGGAATGCTCATCAAACACTTATTTGGAACATCCCACAGGTGAACAGGCAAATTGGGAACAGGTGGGTGCCATGATAGGGTATAAAAGTAGATTCCATGAAATGCTCAGTCATTCACAAACAAGGATGGGGCGAGGGTCACCACTTTGTCAACAAATGCGTGAGCAAATTGTTGAACAGTTTAAGAAAAACCTTTCTCAACCAGCTATTGCAAGAAATTTAGGGATTTCACCATCTACGGTCCGTAATATCATCAAAGGGTTCAGAGAATCTGGAGAAATCACTGCACGTAAGCAGCTAAGCCCGTGACCTTCGATCCCTCAGGCTGTACTGCATCAACAAGCAGCATCAGTGTGTAAAGGATATCACCACATGGGCTCAGGAACACTTCAGAAACCCACTGTCAGTAATTACAGTTAGTCGCTACATCTGTAAGTGCAAGTTAAAACTCTCCTATGCAAGGCGAAAACCTTTTATCAACAACACCCAGAAACGCCGTCGGCTTCGCTGGGCCTGAGCTCATCTAAGATGGACTGATACAAAGTGGAAAAGTGTTCTGGGGTCTGACGAGTCACCATTTCAAATTGTTTTTGCAAACTATGGACGTTGTATCCTCCGGACCAAAGAGGAAAAAAAAACATTCGGATTGTTCTAGGCTCAAAGTTGAAAAGCCAGCATCTGTGATGGTATGGGGGTGTATTAGTGCCCAAGACATGGGTAACTTACACATCTGTGAAGGCACCATTAATGCTGAAAGGTACATACAGGTTTTGGAGCAACATATGTTGCCATCCAAGCAACGTTACCATGGACGCCCCTGCTTATTTCAGCAAGACAATGCCAAGCCACATGCTACATCAACGTGGCTTCATAGTAAAAGAGTGCGGGTACTAGACTGGCCTGCCTGTAGTCCAGACCTGTCTCTCATTGAAAATGTGTGGCGCATTATGAAGCCTAAAATACCTCAACGGAGACCCCCGGACTGTTGGACAACTTAAGCTGTACATCAAGCAAGAATGGGAAAGAATTCCACCTGAGAAGCTTAAAAAATGTGTCTCCTCAGTTCCCAAACGTTTACTGAGTGTTGTTAAAAGGAAAGGCCATGTAACACAGTGGTGCATATGCCCTTTTCCAACTACTTTGGCACGTGTTGCAGCCATGAAATTCTAACTTAATTATTATTTGCAAAAAAAAAAAAAAAAGTTTATGAGTTTGAACATCAAATATATTGTAGTGCATTCAATTGAATATGGGTTGAAAAGGAATTGAAAATCATTGTATTCCGTTCATATTTACATCTAACACAATTTCCCAACTCATATGGAAACGGGGTCTGTATATATATATATATATATATATATATATATATATATATATATATATATATATATATATATATATATATATATATATGTGTGTGTGTGTGTGTGTGTGTATATATGGCCTATACATTGTGTACATATTATATTAACATTATTGTAGGGGGGCGTGGCCTGCGGACCTGCAGCGAAGCGGGGTGTGCCAGGACCGGCTTCGAGGTCAGCGACAGGTGCGTAGATGACACAGCTGAGAGTGTTTGTCTGATCACCTGTCGCTCTGTTAAAGGCAGCAGTCGAGAAGGAGAGAGAGAGTTGTTGATGGTGGAAGACGAGAACGAGCACGAGCTTGAGCGAGAGCGAGAAAGACTTTGACATGGCTGAAATGCACAAAAAGGTATTAATTGAAAAATAAAACATTGTTCAAAAACCTGAACGCAGCTGTCATGTCCGTGGTTGGTGGTCCGAAGAACCTGTAGAGGCAAGACCTCCACAATAATATATATATAATTACTAATAAATATAATTGGATATTAAGAGTAAGTGAAAGTTTGACTACTTATACCCAGTTTATTTCCTTGACAACCTCCTTAAAGTTTTGTAATCAATCAGAAATATCAAGCAGCTAAAATACACCAAACATGGATAAGTGTGAAGAGTGATTTGCTTTTTTTCCAATCATGCTTTGTTATGGACTTAAACGGGTGTATTTTTGATGTGTGGACGTTATTTATAAGATCCACAAAGTTTAGTGAGCAGGTCGTGTTATGTGTGACCATGTCTGTTGACATTTTGTGTTAGTTGGATTTTTTTTCTTCCACCATGACTATGGAAGGTTGTTTGCATTGGGTCATATAGGTAAATGCTGAAGGTCATTAACCTAGAATATTCACGTAATCCAGTAGATGGCGACAAAATAAAAGCATTAAAATGGTCAAACTTTTAAAATGGACACAATCTCCCTGTGGGTAAGACTCCTTAATAACTCATGACGTCTCGCCGGCCAAATTAAAGACCTCGGCGCGCCGTAGTTTGGACAACCCTGGACTATATATTAGTATGTGTATGTCGCCTGAATTCCGTGGGTTCAGTTTTCACTTTGTGACTGTGAATGTTTATCTATCTATGTGATGGACTGGTGACCAGTCCAGGTTTTAGTCCGCCTTTCAATAAGGCTCCAGCTCCCTTCAACTGTGAACAGGATAAGTGGTATAGAAAATGGATGGATGGATGGATGGCTTATATTTTTTCATGGACTTCTAGTGTGAACACCAGATGTAAGCGTGACAAACTTGTTGTCAGGAGCCACGGACAAAGAAAGAGAGAGAAAAAGGGAATGAATCACGGATAAGACATGAATCAAACCATGGCATAGATATTTATAAAACAATATTTGAAACTTGCTCCAAATGAGCTGTCTTAGTTACACTGCAAAAAGTCAGTGTTCAAAAACAAGAAAAAAAATACAAAAATTAGGGGTATTTTATTTGAACTAAGCAAAATGATCTGCCAATAGAACAAGAAAATGTGGCTTGTCAAGACTTTCCAAAACAAGTAAAATTAGCTAACCTCAATGAACCCAAAAATACCTTAAAATTGTCGTGTCTGTGTGATCATGTTTTGTTTAAGTTATGTTCTGCTTGGTTTTGGACTCTTTTTAGTTCTTGCTTTTCACTCCCTTGTCTTGTTTCCATGGTTACCCATTAGTTTCACCTGTTCCACGTTTGGACTCATTGTCATACTTGCCAACCCTACCAGATTTTCCGGGAGACTCCCGAAATTCAGCGCCTCTCCCGAAAACCTCCCGGGACAAATTTTCTCCCGAAAATCTCCCGAAATTCAGGCGGAGCTGGAAGCCACGCCCCCTCCAGCTCCATGCGGACCTGAGTGACGTCAGGTGCGCAACACCACGTAAATCGTTGGCCAACCAAAAAGTAACCCCAGTACGCTCTAGCCAACATTCACCAGGAGATGGCAACAGACAAACATAGATAACTCTATTACAGTATTCCCCTTTTAGAAATGTATAGAAGTTACTCAAAATAAATAAACAACCCAACCAAAAAATGCAGCAGCTCAATTAAAAAACTGTACTTAAGCCACATTCTTTTTCTTTTTTTTTTAGTGCTGAACTCTTAACCCTCATTTGCAAAAAAAATAACATGCTTATTATGCAAACAGTATTTGTACACCTTTAACACATATTTTTATACTGTCTTCAGAGATTCAGTTTTTTTGGTGGTACTCGAAACCTTTCTGGGTACCTGCGAAAGGGTGTTCAGCATGGTGACAGAGAATAGAACAAGGATGGACAATTCAACCCTTAACTCAACAATGAGTAGATGAGTGTTATGTGTGTGTATATGTGTAAATAAATGAACACTGAAATTCAAGTATTTATTTTATTTATATATATATATATATATATATATATATATATATATATATATATATATATATATATATATATATATATATATATATATATATATATATAATAAAATAAATATATATACAGCTAGAATTCACTGAAAGCCAAGTATTTCTTATATATATATATATATATATATATATATATATATATATGAAATACTTGACTTGGTGAATTCTAGCTGTAAATATACTCCTCCCCTCTTAGCCCCGCCCCAAACCACGCCCCCGCCCCACCCCGACCACGCCCCCTCACCACCACACCCCCCACCTCCTGAAATCGGAGGTCTCAAGGTTGGCAAGTATGCTCATTGTGCACTCTTGTTTGTCACCATAGCAACCCAGTAGTTTTCACCTGCCCTCACGACTCACGCACCTGTCTTTAATCATGTCACTATTATTCAAACCCATTGTTGCCAGGAAGTCTCCCTGGCGACATCACACCCCTGACACCCTGCTTCATGCCATGTTTACGTTTCATGCCCGGTTCACACTGCTTGCTTCATAGTCCATGCCAAGTAAGTTTTTGTTTATTAATGCCACAGTTAGTGTTTTTGTTTCATTGTTCATAGTTTCTGCCTTTGTGCAAGTTTTGTGTTTATAGCCAAGTTTTGTACCTCCACTGTGAGCGCCTTTTGTTTGTTCCTTTTTATTGTCATTATATTCAATCATATACTCACCTTCACGCCACGTATGGTCCAAATCATTTGCACCACGGGAGAACAAATCACGCCATAGGCCTAGTCTTGACAAAATTAAGTATATTGTACTGCACTTTTCTTGGTAGAAAAAAAGAGAGACCTTTTTGCTCAATATGTTGAAAAATATTCTTAAATTAAGTAAATGCTAGTGCCATTATCTTGACATAATGATATGGGCTCTGCATTTACATTTCTTGAAACCAGAAAACTTATACTAAAAACTAATTTATTGTTCTTAATGGAAAGGCATAGACTAAGACTATATGAGTACGTATTTTCTATTGTTTCATTGAAAATAAAACAATAAAGTCAATTTGGCTGTCATCTGTTTTAATTATGAGACAATTGTGTCAAAATCATGATTTTTTTTTTTCATGCTTGAAATAAGAAATTATTACTTTAAAAAAGTAGTTTTATACTTGTGAGTGTTGATGACACAGCTTTGCAACAGTTGATATTCTATTTTCAAGCATGTTTTACTCAATATAGGTCATCAAATCTCAGCAACAAGCTGTAATATCTTACTGAGATCATTTAGGACCAAAACCCTTAAAACAAGTAAAACACTCTAACATAAAATCTGCTTAGTGAGAAGAATTATCTTATCAGACAGAAAATTAGCAAATATGACCTTTATTTGAGATATTTTTAATCTTACTTAAATTTCAGTTTTTGCAGTGTACATCAGCGGATATTTCCCATACCTGTACATGGTGAATGTTTAACAACAATGTTTTATTTAATTACAGTCCAAAGGTGGAGTCCTTCTTTTTTAACAATCCTCCTGTTGTGGGGCAGACTGGTTCATACATGCACATGCATGTTAATATCATCTGCTGTTGTCATTTATAATCTAAAAGTAGTGTATAGTTTTAACTTACTTCTGTGCGTGGACGTCATGGAAGTTCTAAAAACTCCCTGGTGGGGAATCAGTCAAAGGAGGAAATACCGGACTATAAGCCGCTACTTTTTCCCTACACTTTGAACCCTGCGGCTTATAAGACGTTTTGGCTAATTTATGGACTTTTCTTTACTAACGGGCCATAATAAAACGTTTAAAAACAAAACAAAGCAGGCAAATACACTGAAAAGGTGTGTTATTGCGTGTGCTATGGTGCCATCGTTTGGACGATTTTGCTCACCGCAGGTGCTGCAGTGGCTTTCCATTTACCGGTCGGGTTTTCAACAGGAAGTATAATCTTCCAGTCGTCCGTAGCGTTGCAACACGTATGGATTTTTCATTCATAACTCCAAGCAACGTTTGTAAGTTTTACAATATAACTAAAACAGTTTTTACTTACGAAACCGTCCCATGTCTAATGTCTGTAGGAGTGTTTGCATGCATATTTGTATGTGATGTCATAATGTAATAACAGTAGCTTCGTTAGCATTAGCTAATATGCTAACACGTTCACAAGTGTCTGTGCTATTATTATTAACTTACAATGGCATTGTTTTTGCATTATTTTAGTTTCACAAATTCCTCAATAAAATCACCAAAACGTCAACATTGAGTCTGTTTAGCTGATTGGAGAGCTAGCTTCCGCAGCTAGTGGGTCCACGACGATGACTTCTGTTTTGTTTGATCTCCCGTTTTACTGCCGTGTTACAGGCACCGTTTGGAAACAATTAAGGTACGTAATTAAACATTTACAGGATTTTTCTGTGTAAAAAACTAATGTCGCAACGTATATAGCTGCAGCCTATTGGAAAAAATATGTTTTTCCCGAAAATGTAGTGGATGCCGCTAATATGTGCTCTATAATCCAGAAAATATGGGGGAAAAAACTGCGCATCTAAAACATTTTATACTTGGTCAAGGCTTATTATAATAGATAAACTGTATATTAGGGATTCTGAAAAAAATTGATCCACATCCGAATCGCGATTTTTATTTATTCCGATTTCTAAATCGCTTAATAATTGTGAAAAATGTATCAAAGTCATGGTGGGCTCTCCTATTTCTGGGGCTGAGGTTGCCGAGGTAGTTAAAAAGCTCCTCGGTGGCCCCGGGGGTGGATGAGAGCCGCCCGGAGTTCCTTAAGGCTCTGGATGTTGTGGGGCTGTCTTGGTCAACAAGACTCTGCAACATCGCGTGGACATCGGGGGCGGTACTTCTGGATTGGCAGACCGGGGTGGTGGTTCCTCTCTTTGTCACGCTGTGGGGAGTGCTCAGAGAGTATGGGGTAACGGACTGTCTTATTGTGGCGGTTCGCTCCCTGTATGATCAGTGTCAGAGCTTGGTCCGCATTGCCAGCAGTAAGTCGGACCCGTTTCCAATGAGGGTTGGACTCCGTCAAGGCTGCCCTTTGTCACCGATTCTGTTCATAACCTTTATGGACAGAATTTCTAGGCGCAGTCAAGGCGTTGAGGGTATCTGGTTTGGAGGCTGCAGGATTAGGTCTCTGCTTTTTGCAGATGATGTGGTCTTGATGGCTTCATCTGGCCAAGATCTTCAGCTCTCACTAGATCGGTTCGCAGCCGAGTGTGAAGCGACTGGGATGGGAATCAGCACCTCTAAGTCCGAATCCATGGTTCTCGCCCGGAAAAGGGTGGAGTGACATCTCCGGGTTGGGGAGGAGATTTTGCCCCAGGTGGAGGAGTTCAAGTACCTCGGAGTCTCGTTCACGAGTGAGGGAAGAGTGGATCGTGAGATCAACAGGCGGATCGGTGTGGCGTCTTCAGTAATGCGGACGCTGTATCGATCCGTTGTGGTAAAGAAGGAGCTGAGCCGGAAGGCAAAGCTCTCGATTTACCGGTCGATCTACGTTCCCATCCTCACCTATGGTCATGAGCTTTAGGTCATCACCGAAAGGACAAGATCACGGGTACAAGCGAACGAAATGAGTTTCCTCCGCTGGGTGGTGAGGCTCTCCCTTAGAGATAGGGTGAAAATCTCTGTCATCCGGGGGGGAGCTCAAAGTAAAGCCGCTGCTCCTCCACATCGAGAGGAGCCAGATGAGGTGGTTTGGGCATCTGGTCAGGATGCCACCCGAGCGCCTCCCTAGGGAGGTGTTTCAGGCACGTCCGACCGGTAGGAGGCCACGGGGAAGACCCAGGACACGTTGGGAAGACTATGTCTCCCGGCTGTCCTGGGAACGCCTCGGGATCCCCCGGGAGGAGCTGGACCAAGTGGCTGGGGAGAGGGAAGTCTGGGCTTCCCTGCTTAGGCGGCTGCCCCCGCGACCCGACCTCGGATAAGCGGAAGAAGATTGATGGATGGATGGATATTTTTTTCAAAATGCATTTTAAGGCCACCTCCATTTTATTCGCTGTGTGTATATGGTAAATGGGTTATACTTGTATCACGCTTTTCTACCTCTGAGGTACTCAAAGCGCTTTGACACTATTTCCACATTCATCCATTCACACACGGAGGGTGGGAGCTGCCACGCGAGGCCCTAACCACGTGAAGTGCCTTGTTCAAGGACACATCGGGCGGATTGAACCAGGAACCCTCATGTTGCTGGCATGGCCACTCTACCAACTGAACCACACAAAGAGGAGCTTTTGTAACCTGGAACCTGTTTTGAAAAATTGTATTAAAGTTTTTTACATAAATTATATTCAATCAGTTTGAATTAAGAATCATGCCAAATTGAGAATCAATTTTAAATAATCACCCCAAACAACAAAATCTAATCGAATCTAGATTTGTTGGAATATTTGCAGCTTTACTCTTTATGTAACTGTATTTATTAATTAAATTGTTTGTTTGGTGAGTGTTAGGTGGGATACATTGTGGTTATCACTCACAACCTACCGATCTCAGGGTGGTTAGAGTGTCCGCCCTGAGATCGGTAGGTTGTGAGTTCAAACCCCGGCCGAGTCATACCAAAGACTATAAAAATGGGACCTATTAGCTCCCTGCTTGGCACTCAGCATCAAGGGTTGGAATTGGGGGTTAAATCACCAAAAATGATTCCCGGGCGCAGCAGCAACCCTTGATCACCTCCCAGGGGGTGATCAAGGGTGATGGGTCAAATGCAGAGAATAATTTCGCCACACCTAGTGTGTGTGTGACAATCATTGGTACTTTAACTTAACTTTAACTTTATCACAGACCATGCATTTATTTGATTAAGGTATAATTTGCACATAAAATACCACATCTAAACACTGAATTACAACGGCACTTTCAACCACTTGGGTTGTTCATTTAGTTCCATCAAAACAGTAAACAACAAATATATTTTCAAAGTATCCTAGAAATGCGGCAGATCACACATCGGAACATTTCAAAGTACATGTTTATGACCTTAAATAATCTGGAAACAAATCTGCATTAAGATGAATGTGTAGTGCAGCTGATATGCCTGAAATGTATTACGGATGCGTCGGCTGCTTTTTTTTTTTTCAGCACATTATTCCTCAGATATGTTAAGCGTTCAAAGTAATGTCACTCACAAGGTTACTGCCTCTCCCCCCCCCCTCGCTGTGCATCTACAGTACATGTTGCTGACCTAGCGCTGAAACACTATCTACCACAACACCGCAAACACATGCCTTTGTCAATGCAGAAAAAAAAACACAAATTGAAGAAAATAGGCAGTAATGTATGTTTGTCTCCAAAATACAGTTTTCTCTCAATTATTAAGGAAGCTACGTTACAGACCTGCCCGTGGTGAGGAAAATTCCGCAAAGTAGGATTTATATTTCTTATACATACAGGTATATACAGTATATACAATAATACTATATTTTCGGACTATACGGCGCACTTAAAATCCTTGTTTTTCCTCAAAACTCCACAGTGCGCTTTATAACCCGGTGCGCCTAATGTACGGAATAATTCTGGTTTTGCTTACCGACCTCGAGGCTATTTTATTTGGTACATGGTGAAATGATAAGTGTGACCAGTAGATGGCGGTCAAACATAAGAGATACGTGTAGACTGCAATATGACTCAAGTAAACAACACCAACATTGTATGTGTTCCATTGAAAACATAGACAATTACACACGGCGCTCAAAAACTCTATCAAAATGTTTTAGTACGACTTTGGTAAGCTATGAAGCTGCACCGCTTGATGGATTGTACTGTGCTTCAACATCCATCCATCCATCCATCCATCTTCTTCCGCTTATCCGAGGTCGGGTCGCGGGGGCCGCAGCCTAAGCAGAGAAGCCCAGACTTCCCTCTCCCCAGCCACTTCGTCCAGCTCCTCCCAGGGGATCCCGAGGCGTTCCCAGGCCAGCCAGGAGACATAGTCTTCCCAACGTGTCCTGGGTCTTCCCCGTGGCCTCCTACCGGTCAGACGTGCCCGAAACACCTCCCGAGGGAGGCGTTCGGGTGGCATCCTGACCAGATGCCCGAACCACCTCATCTGGCTCCTCTCGATGTGGAGGAGCAGTGGCTTTACTTTGAGCTCCCCCCGGATGACAGAGCTTCTCACCCTATCTCTAAGGGAGAGCCCTGCCACCCGGCGGAGGAAACTCATTTCGGCCGCTTGTACCCTTGATCTTGTCCTTTCGGTCATAACCCAAAGCTCATGACCATAGGTGAGGATGGGAACGTAGATCGACCGGTAAATCGAGAGCTTTGCCTTCTGGCTCAGCTCCTTCTTCACCACAACGGATCGATACAGCGTCCGCATTACTGAAGACGCCGCACCGATCCGCCTGTCGATCTCACGATCCACTTTTCCCTCACTCGTGAACAAGACTCCGAGGTACTTGAACTCCTCCACTTGGGGCAAGATCTACTCCCCAACCCGAAGATAGCACTCCACCCTTTTCCGGGCGAGAACCATGGACTCGGATTTGGAGGTGCCGATTCCCATCCCAGTCGCTTCACACTCGGCTGCGAACCGATCCAGTGAGAGCTGAAGATCTTGGCCAGATGAAGCCATCAGGACCACACATGGGGACGGCGTGGCGAAGTTGGGAGAGTGGCCGTGCCAGCAATCTGAGGGTTACTAGTTCAATCCCCACCTTCTTCCATCCTAGTCATGTCCGTTGTGTCCTTGAGCAAGACACTTCACCCTTGCTCCTGATGGGACTGGTTAGCGCCGTGCATGGCAGCTCCCGCCATCAGTGTGTGAATGTGTGAATGTGTGAATGTGTGTGTGCGAATGGGTGAATGTGGAAAATAGTGTCAAAGCGCTTTGAGTTCCTTAGAAAGGTAGAAAAGCGCTATACAAGTATGACCCATTTACCATTTACCATTTACATCATCTGCAAAAAGCAGAGACCTAATCCTGCAGCCACCAAACCAGATCCCCTCAACGCCTTGACTGCGCCTAGAAATTCTGTCCATAAAGGTTATGAACAGAATCGGTGACAAAGGGCAGCCCTGGCGGAGTCCAACCCTCACTGGAAACGGGTCCGACTTACTGTGCTTCAACATCCGAGTATTATTATGTTTGTGTATAAGGTAAGACATATTATCTGGCATTTTTTTTCCGCAATATTATACAAAAGCAACTTTTCTTACTTTCTGGTACCTGCTGATCTGTGTTTGGGATCTGCATAAGTCCTGAAAAATTGAGCGTGTTTGTTTTGTTTTTCTCTATCATCTTGTTATGGGACATTCATCCTCCGCTGATGCCATTTCTAATATAAAGTAGTGTAAAATTCTTACTTATATCTGTCAGCAAACTCGCCATGAAAGCGCTAAAACATACCGGTGTAGTGCGTTTACATTATTCACCCAAGGAAATTTAGTTATTCGAGATTTCCGGTCGGACGGTTTTTCACGGTACACATTTCCGGCGTTGATGTTGCACTATCGAGCCACGGATGAGGAGATGCTGCTCTGTTATTGATTGAAGTAAAGTCTGAATGTCATTAAAACAGTTAGCTCCATCTTTTGACACTTCTTCCACTCCCGTCCTTGCACGCTACACCGCTACAACAAAGATGACGGGGAGAAGACGCTGTCGAAGATGAGCCACGTAAATAAGAAGCGGCTTGAAGATGATCTGTAAAACATAATCCATGCAACATTTTGACCAAAGAACCACCGTTACATGTTATGTAGACCACAAGCAAGTGCTTTTCATTTAGAACAAATACAAAATAATATGACTCCTTTAATGCTCTATAATGCCTTATATAGGAAAAATATCGAAAACAGACCAGTGCGCCTTATAATCTGGTGCGCTCTATGGTCCGGAAAATACGGTATATATATTAAGGCTTTATAAACCCTTCTTACACTCTAACCAACTTTTACGAGACTGCTACTCACATTTGCCACACTCTTATTAACATTTTCTACAATCTATGTCATTTTAACATGTACATTCTTTATGGGTGGCTGTAAATAATTGATTACCTGTGTAGTACTAAAGCAGATGAGTGAATGAATGAATGGTCTAACTGCGGACCCTTAACACCCTCTTCCGAGTCTTGTTAAAAGATACCGCTGTCGTTTTCCGTACAGTATGAATTATTTAACTCCTTTAGGAAGGAAACCGAAGATAGATCCAGTATTGCTAATCTAGGATAATGGCAGTGAAGGTAGCCACAGCTAGTGCCTTTAGAATAGCATCAAGGATTTCCGATTTTACAATAACACAACAGAGCAACACCGTTAACTGAAGAGACTATACAGCAGACCTCGGCACATTAAAGGGGAACATTATCACCAGACCTATGTAAGCGTCAATATATACCTTGATGTTGCAGAAAAAAGACCATATGTTTTTTTAACCGATTTCCGAACTCTAAATGGGCGGTACTGCATCAAAAAGCGACATTAGTGTGTAAAGGATATCACCACATGAAAGCACGTGGGCTGGACTTTAGAGCTTGATTTGGATCTTTAACTAGAATACAGCCCAAAACACGTCTCTCCTCAATTGAGCAAAATTTAACTCTGTCTTTGCATGATTCCTTGCTTCTCGTCTGTTTAATAGATGTCATCAGTGTTTGAACCTGACAAGCATCATCTACAAAGATACAAACAATTACTATTGTGACATCTAGTGGACACATTTAGAACAGCAGTTTCTTTCATTCAAAAATGTCAGGCTCATTTTTATACTAGGCAAACCCTTGCTATAAACCGTTTTTTTTTTATTCTGTCTGCAAGATGTTTGTTTGTGGAGGCGTTCCCAGATTGCAAATGAAAGCATGCCTCACTCCCTTCAAAAATCATCCTAATTTATCTTGTGAAAATGTACACAGTTTTAATATGTATATTGAAGTCGTCACCATACCTGCCAACCCTCCCGGATTTTCCGGGAGACTCCCGAAATTCAGCACCTCTCCCGAAAACCTCCCGGGACAAATTTTATCCCGAAAATCTCCCAAAATTCAGGCAGAGCTGGAGGCCACGCCTCCTCCAGCTCCATGCGGACCTGAGTGACATGTCGACAACCTGTTTTCACGTCTGCTTTCCCACAATATAAACAGCGTGCCTGCCCAATGACGTTATAACAGTAGAATGATCGAGGGCGAGTTCTTGGTTTCTTATGTGGGTTTATTGTTAGGCAGTTTCATTAACGTCCTCCCAGCACGGTAACAACACACAACAACAGCAGTCTCGTTTTCGTCTACCGTAAAGCAGTTCGTCTGCCGTAAACAGCAATGTTGTGACACTCTTAAACAGGACAATACTGCCATCTACTGTACATGCATATGTGACAATAACATGTAGGGCTTTTAGAGAGTGCAGTGCACAACTGCGCACACAAGGAGACGAAGCAGAATGCATCATCAGAGAGGGTGTTCAGCATGGTTAGAAAAATAATGACAGAGAATAGAACAAGGATGTACAATTCAACCCTTAACTCAACAATGAGTAGATGAGTGTTATGTGTGTGTATATGTGTAAATAAATGAACACTGAAATTCAAGTATTTCTCTTATATATATATATATATATATATATATATATATATATATATATATATATATATATATATATATATATATATATATATATATATATATATTTATATATAGCTAGAATTCACTGAAAGTCAATGCATGATTTGATGCTTTGGCATTGTTTAACACCAGTATCTAACATTGCAACATAAGTAAAAAAAGGTCAAATTCATCGAACATCTCCTTTCGAGTCTTTCTTTTGTACTTACAATAACACAACCTGCTCCATCACTGAAACAGCAAAAGCAGTTAGGTGCAACCAGTTGTGATGCAGTTTGCACATTTGATAAGGTAGCTTAATTACCTGTACTGTGGAGGCGGGCTGCCTTCTGCCTCGCACATGACGGTAGCCTGCTGGCTGGGGGAGGTGAACGGCAAAACGAGGTCACTTGGCTCCGTCCTGAATCTCGGGCCTTGAAATATGGCATCCTCGGTACAGGCTTTGGGAGAAGGGACACAAACAGCCAGAAAATAATTTCCTTCAGTGGGAAAAAAAAATAGTAAACCCTGCTAAAATTCATTATTGTGTGAATGGCAAATATTTGTTTTCTGGGTGTGTTTCTTATTTGTCCGACTACTAGGCATCACGTCTTCATTGAACGGGGTTGTGCTTTCTAAGAGAAAAATGCACTAGCACTATTCCCTTGGTAAAGTGTGTATATTATTTGCTTATCTTGCTGCGGGGAAAATGCACCCCACTTATCTTGAGCTTTAACTGCACATGCAAACATATTTGGCTTCACTGCATCACCCTGCTTCAGAAAATAGCATGCAAGTGATTAAAAATGATGCAAATAAGTCATACACTGCTTACATTACTGTGGAAACACCACGTCGTGTTTTTGAGCACCACATGAATAAATGCACGTCATGATAATAAAGTGGCGAAGACTTGGGCTGGGGATTGTTGCAGTGTAAGGTCTCCGCAATGAATAATTCCTTGTAAGCAATGCAGCTGATAAATAAAGCAGAGTGATCCGTTTTCAGATAATCTATGTCAGACTCTGCCTGAGCCACTTGACTGAGGCTGTAAGGATACCCCTTATCCTTCTGAACTTCAATGCGAGGGAGGTGGAACAAAATCTGTTGCAAATGAAGGCAGAGCTAAGAAGCGGTTGGACGAGAATTTATAAATCGTACTGCTTGTTATCGTGGATCTACATGTGGTTTTAACCAGTTGAACAGATCAATAACACATTTCATCAAGTGATGGATTGATGTTGAACTGCATCCCCCACTGAGGAACATTACATTTCTTAAAATTGGTCAACACAGGTTATAAAGAGATGAATAAAAAGTAATGTCAGCTAATATCCGTGACGATCTTCAAGGTTTTGGAACCATGCAATCACCTCAGAAGACAGTTTCAGATAATCTATGTCAGTCTCTGCATGAGCCACGTGACTGAGGCTGTAAGGATACTCGCATCCTTCTGAACTTCAATGTGAGGGAGGTGGAACAAAATCTGTTGCAAATGAAGGCAGAGCAAGCAGGCGGTCGGACGAGAATTAATCAATCGTACTGCTTATTATTGTGGATCTGCACATGATTTTAACCAGTTGGACAGATCAATAACATATTCCATCAGATGTTGAACTGCATCCCCCACTGAGGAACATTACATGTCTTAAAATTGGTCAACACAGGTTGTATAGAAATGAATAAAAAGTAATGTCAGCTAATATCCGTAGTGATCTTCAAGGTTTTTGAAGCATGCAATCACCTCAGAAGACAGTTTCAAATAATCTATGTCAGGCTCTGCCTGAGCCACTTGACTGAGGCTGTAAGGATACCCGCATCCTTCTGAGCTTCAATGCGACGGAGGTGGAACAAAATCTGTTGCAAATGAAGGCAGAGCTAACAGGCGGTCGGACGAGAATTAATAAATCGTACTGCTTAATATTATGGATCTACATGTGGTTTTAACCAGTTGGACAGATCAATAACATATTTCATCCAGTGATGGATTGATGTTGAACTGCATCCCCCACTGAGGAACATTACATGTCTTAAAATTGGTCAACACAGGTTATATAGAGATGAATAAAAAGTAATGTCAGCTAATATCCGTGACGATCTTCAAGGTTTTTGAACCATGCAATCACCTCAGAAGACAGTTTCAGATAATCTATGTCAGGCTCTGCATGCGCCACTTGACTGAGGCTGTAAGGATACTCGCATCCTTCTGAACTTCAATGTGAGGGAGGTGGAACAGAATCTGTTGCAAATGAAGGCATAGCTAACAGGCGGTCGGACAGGAATTAATAAATCGTACTGCTTATTATCGTGGATCTACATGTGTTTTTAACCAGTTGGACAGATCAATAACATATTTCATCAAGTGATGGATTGATGTTGAACTGCATCCCCCACTGAGGAACATTACATTTCTTAAAATTGGTCAACACAGGTTTTATAGAGATGAATACATCTTATATATATCTACAAACGTATATATCTTCAGGGTTTTGAAGCATGCAATCACTTCAGAAGACTGTTTAAATAACATGGTATTTATAGTCATCTTCGCAGAGGTTGTTATTCTGTGATGGTCTCTCTTGTCCCAAGGGGCCACAAGGACAGAGAGAGAAACGGAGTTGAATAGAAGCTGCTTAAATGAAGGGCCAGACTCGTCGCTTGGCTACTGATAATGATCAGGACATTCCATGACCAGGAACGGGATTGGGCTCAGAGTTGTCCATGACAGGGTTTTGCTTATGTGCTGTAGGACAAAGCTGGTAAAGGTGAAGGACAATGTGCTGTGAGGTTTATCAACAGCCACACTAATGGGTGGTTTCTACTGTATTAGAAAGTTTATATTTCATGTATGCATTTTTAATGAGTAGATTTGTGAAATCCACCCCGCGGAATACATCATACACAAAAAATGCAATCAGAAACACGTTTTTGTGACGAGCTTAAAATCTATGACAAGGACAATGTTTATCATGCATCTTACCTGCAAGGCATCCCGTGATTGATAGGAGAACAATTTGTTTCCATGGCAACATCATCTTTAGTTGCAGGGGGCTAAAGGGACTCTCATCCAATTACTTGTGAATGGAACACTCCTTGTGAATGCAAGAATTTTAATCTGAAGGGAAAGCAATTACACATGTTTAAAATGTCACATTTTGATAAGAATACAGCAAGCATTCACTCCAGCAAAAAAAAAAGAAAACATGATTATACACTGCATGAAGACCGGCTGTTATTATTTCGGAGTCAAAATATGTGAAGTGAGTCTAGAGGAAGTCGGATGTGGCATGGGGAAAAACAGCTGAAAATATCCGGGATGCAACCCGTCAATGCAATTTTCAGGTGGCACTGAAGAAGAAACAGCTGCTTAATGGGTATGTTTTCTTTGGATATGCTTGTTTCTCATCCTGCCTAACAAGCTCATATCTTTGCTTCAAAAGAGAAGTGAGGAGAGGAATGAATGACCTCAAAAGACATTTGCTGTCTCCCTATTTGACTATTAATAGGAGCTGGCAGACTGTGTATACCAGCACTCTGCAAAACGCCACTTCACACTTCAACAAAGAGTTCGGTGTTCAGTGCAATGTAAGCAAACTGCATTTCTGTCCACATGCATCGCTTTCCATCTTGGCACAAAATGCAGACAATAACAAACTACAACGTTGGTCGATGTTCTAAAAAATACATTTGTCAACATTTAAATGGACTCACAATGATTTTTAACCGAAGCACGTTGCTGCGATCCGACCTGTAAAAATGAATAATAATAAATACCTTCAGAAACATGTTTCTGATAATAAGTTTAAAGAAAATGATACCCAATCCTGTAGACCAGGGATGTCAAATTTGTTTTCATTGAGGGCCACGTCGCAGTTATAGCTGTCAAAAAAATAATGTATGAATTTGCCTCTGAATTTCATTATTAATTATATATATATATATATATATATATATATATATATATATATATATATATATATATATATATATATATATATATATATATATATTATTTTTTTATTATTATTATTTTTATTTTTTTATTTATTAATTTATTTATGTATTTATTTATTTATTTTATTTATATATTTATTTATGTATTTTTTATTTATGTATTTATTTATTTTCTTTAAGTAGACTGTCTTTCACATGTACAAAATGTTACTGTAAAATAGTGTTTTTTTTTTTCTTAAAACAGTACCACCGTTTTTCACGTAAAAAGCTGGCAGCTCATTTGCCAGAATTTGACTATTAAATTTACATTGGTTTTTACAACATTATATTGTTAATGGAAATTAATTAATTATTTTTTTATTCTGCCAACTTAGCTGGCAGTTTATCTACCGTAAAAACAAATTTATCGTTTTTCCATTTACAGTAATACACCGTTAAAAACAAGGTTTTACAGTAAAAATATGGCAGCTCAGTCAACAGAATTTTAACGCAAAAAAAAAAAATGGTAGTTTTTAAGGGGTAGTTTGCTGTAAAATAATAAGTCAAGCAGATATTCAAGTATTTATTTTTATTTAGACAATCATTTTTTAGAAAGTATGACAATATACTGTAATATTTGTTTCAATATTGGATACTATTACAGTTTAAAATGCATGCAATTTCAAGCAATACATATACATTTTCTGTCAAAATGAAAACAATACATTACATTTAGTGAGAAAATAATAATAAGTACTTTATTGACACATCTCATTTCCAGGTCTTTGCGGGCCAAATAAAATGATGTTGTGGGCCAGATCTGGCCCCCGGCCCTTGGGTTTGACACCTATGCTGTAGACTTTATTTGTCATACAAAGTCAGCTGGGGTAGGTTTCAGCTCATGAACATATAAACCAATGTAATCATCCAACAAAGTTTTAAATATTCTACCAAATATTAAAATCCCCATTCATGTCCAAATATCTCCAAACTTTTCCCGAACTTGTGTCCTGTGCTTTAATGGTTGTCATGTCACGGGTGTGAATAATAACAAGCTACCACATAAAAAATAGCACTGGCATAGTGACGTTAATGTTTCATAATATGCACTGTCCTTGTAAGAAAAGAATTAAATCTCTCAAAATCTTAATATCACAAATGTAGTTTTGACAGCACAGACGATGCTAAAATCTCTGATACAGGCAGTCATCTAGCGTGTTTACTTGTGCAAAGCTCTAGAGCCAGTTAACAACTAAATATCCTTCAATAAGCACACAAAGTTGGTCTTTCCTTGTGTTTTAGTGAACTCATTTATAAAAAGGTAAATGATTTTGATAAAAAAAACTTGCTTTAAAAAAATATTTAAAACAAGTTTTTTTATAAAAATCATTATATATTTTAGCATCTCCGTCCTCCAGCAAAATAAGCAATGATTTTTATGAAAAAACTTGTTTTAAAAAAAACATTTAAAACACGTTTTTTATAAAAATCATTATTTATTTTGCTGGAGGACAGAGATACTCTTGTCTTACATTAGAAGGCTAAGCTATCTCCTCAACAAATCGAACGTGTGAATGTTGCCTGTCTATCTGTTATCATGATTTTTATAAAAAAAACGTGTTTTAAATGTTTTTTTTAAAACAAGTTTTTTTTATAAAAAACATTATTTATTTTGCTGGAGGACGGAGATGCTCTTGTCTTACATTAGAAGGCTATGCTATCTCCACAACAAATTGAATGTGTGAATGTTGTCTGTCTATCTGTGTTGGCCCTGCGATGAGGTGGCGACTTGTCCAGGGTGTACCCCGCCATCCAACCGAATGCTGCTGAGATAGGCTCCAACACCCCCGCGACCCCGAACGGGACAAGCGGGACAAAATGGATGGATGGATTTTTTTAATTGGATCAATGCCTTCTGTGCTTGGCAATGGATGAGTAAATTAAATAATCCGCGATAATAATTTGCGATGTCGCTCGTAGCGTACCTTGTCGCATCGAGCCTCCATTGTTTACAACTCGAAGAAGCCATGCAGCGAACTTATTTACATACTAGAGATGCGCGGTTTGCGGGCACAACCGCGGAGTCCGCGGATTATCCGCGGATCGGGCGGATGAAATAAAAAAAAAAAAAGATTTTAGCCGCGGGTCGGGTCGGGTCGGGTGGTTGAAATAAAAAAAAAAGAAGATTTTAAATAGATTCAGGCGGGTGGCAGTTAAACCAATTCGGAAATATATATACATAGTTAAATGTTGTTACCCACATACGAAAAACGAGCAGGCACCTGCTGCATATGCCACAACAGAAGAAGAAAAAAAAAAAGAGATGGACACTTTTACGGAGCGGAGAAGGGACGCCTCGCCGGGGTCCGGGACCGAGGCCCCTTCCCCCGAGAGGGCCCCACCGGGAGCCGTAGCTGAGGCGATCCGCGAGAAGGGCCCGACGCACGTCCAGGGTCACCACCGCCCCCACCTCACCGACACCCCGCCTCGTCCGCCTTCGCCGCGGCCGGCGTCACGCGCAGCAGGTAAGCAGCTTACCTGCCCGCCACCCCCGTGGCCGGGGGCTCGTAACAGGGGTCACTCCGCGCGCTCCGCCCGCGAAGCTTACCTGCCCGCCACCCCTGTTGCCGGGGGCGCGTAACAGGGGTCACTCCGCGCGCAGTGCGCTCACGAAAGGGGTGGGGCTCACCCTGGTTGATATAGACAGCAGGACGGTGGCCATGGAAGTCGGAACCCGCTAAGGAGTGTGTAACAACCCACCTGCCGAATCAACTAGCCCTGAAAATGGATGGCGCTGGAGCGTCGGGCCCATACCCGGCCGTCGCCGGCAGCGAGACGCGCTTGGAGGTGCGCTCAGCGCGGCTCCCATATGATTGCGCACTGGTGTGCGTCTGGGCCGTGACAGCGTGGCACGCGAATGTCTGTGCTGCATTGGATCAGTCTCCTTTCTTTAACAGGCAAAAGCTTTATAACCTCACTAATGCCTTGCATCGTCTATATTAGATATATAACAACGGGCGGGTGCGGGCGGATGCGGTTCTGATTAAATGTTACATCGGGTGGATGGCGGATGGTTGACGACTTTCTGATGCGGTTGCGGATGAAATAATTGCCTATCCGCGCATCTCTATTACATACTCTTGTCTTTTATTAGAAGGCTAAGCTATCTCCACAACAAATCGAACTTATCTTTCACACATTTTAACCTACCGTTATTACTGTACTTACCAATAAATTCCCATAAATAGTAGTCACAAAATTAGTTTTTTTGAAAATCCATCTTTTTATGAAAGTTTGTGTGTGGAGCTTGACTCTATGTATGGATTTTATGTATGATTCATGCTGATATTGTACCAGATTATTAGCGATATCGGCCAATACTCAAAGCTCCATTATCTGTATTGTATCGGAAGTGACAAACCATTACATTTAGAAGAAGTTTGTAGAGGTTTGAACATGAAAGAGGAGCTGGTGACGTCACGGATCAGAAAAAAGTATTTTTTAATTAATTAAAAATTAACAGAACAGAACAAACGGAGCACAAATGAACAGCAGTGGTAGTTTAGTATTTCCTATGACACGCAGGTATAACGAATGCGTGCCTTAATCAAAGCTAAAGTCGTTCCGACAAAATTATAGAGTTCGGGACTTTTTTTATTCAGTTAATTTGCGGACATTAATAAATCACTGATGCTGCAAAGAGATTGCCAATGAAGAAGAAATTGCCCTGCATTTAGCTGCCAGCTGTTAACAAAATCTAATTAGTTTGGGCGGGATCACATCCTCGAGCGACACGTTGACCAATGACCAGTTCTGGTCATTTAAAGAAAATGCGTTTTAGTTCGAACTTATATATTTTTGTAATGTGGTAAAGAGTTAACAGACTGTGATCAAATACAGTTCTTATGAGGTCATTCTGTAGTCTCTTGCAAAAGAGAAATAGATAAGGATGGGAAACAGGCAGAAAGAGCACATACGGTGAGTTTGTATTCCCAGAGGATGTGGATACGTATCAATTTTTAAAAGACCGATGGAGAACAAAGACATCCAGAGAGCTTGTACCATCAATAGGGACAACGACAGGCTGCACTGTAATCTGGTCATTTGTAAAACTGAGAGAAATCAGACTTTTTGGTGCCATTCAAGTAGCTTCTAAAGGCCATATTAAAGATTTGATCTGAGTTAACAACAGGGTGTCGGTGACTAGTGTGTTCATTGAAGGGAACCCTGCTGTGTGCTGGTTTGAACATTTTTAACCATGTCTGAACATGTGGAAACATAAGAATTTCAACGTTTAGCTATTCTGTATTAGAATAAGAAAACGTTCCCTCACTTGTCAGAATTTTCCTTCAAAACATCCATCCATCCATCCATTTTCTACCGCTTATTCCCTTCGGGGTCACGGGGGTGCTGGAGCCTATCTCAGCTACAATCGGGCGGAAGGCGGGGTACACCCTGGACAAGTCGCCACCTCATCGCAGGGTCAACACAGATAGACAGACAACATTCAGACGTTCGATTTGTTGTGGAGATAGCTTAGCCTTCTAATGTAAGACAAGAGCATCTCCGTCCTTCAAAACATGTCGAGAGAAAAACTAAATATTTATATTGTTTTGCAGGAAATATGAATGGAAGTACCTTGTACAATTACTCTAATTAGGGAGAGTGTTTAGGTCAGGGGTGTCTGTCAAACTCATTTTAGATCGGGGGCCACATGGAGAAAAAACTATTCATAAGTGGGCCGCACGGCACGATAACTTCAAAATAAAGACAACTTCCGATTGTTTTCTCTGTTTAAAAATAGAAGAAGCACATTCTGAAAATGTACAAATCTTAATGTTGTTGTTTTGTTTTTACACCTACATGTTGCGGTTAATAGTATTCTACCTTTATTTGTCGTTATTTATAATTTCTGAATAAACTATGTGATAATGTTCATCAGTCAACTCATTGGTGTTCATTTTCAATCTACCAAGATAAACAAATAATATAAAAATCAAATTACAGGATGTTATTTATGTTTGCTCATTTTCCTCGACTGGTGCACTACATCATATGGTTTATTTGATTTTTTTTAATATATGTAGCATAATCTACAAAGATACAAAGAATTGCTATTGCGACATCTTGTGGACACATTTAGAACAGCAGTCTACTTCATTCAAAAAATTTGGCTCATTTTTATACTTAGCAAACTCATCCCGTGGGTCGGAAAAAACGTGTCCGCGGGCCCGATCCGGCCCTCGGGCCGTACGTTTCGTGGGCTTAATCTGGCCCCCGGACTTACGTTTGACACCCCCGCACTGCAAAAAGTCAGTGTTCAAAAACAAGAAAAAAATTACAAAAATTAGCGGTATTTTATTTGAACTAAGCCAAATTATCTGCCAATAGAACAAGAACATTTGGCTTGTCAAGACTTTCCAAAACAAGTACAATTAGCTAACCTCAATAAACCCCAAAATACCTTAAAATAAGCATATTCTCACTAATAACAAGTGTACTTTTCTTGTTAGAAAAAAAAAAGAGACCTTTTTGCTCAATATGTTGAAAAATATTCTTCAATTAAGTAAATGCTAGTGCCATTATCTTGACATAATGATATGCGCTCGGCATTACATTTCTTGAAACCTGCAAACTTATACTAAAAAATAATTTATTTTACTTAATGGAAAGGCAACAAGGCAACCGCTTGTCACTCTCGGGGTCTCCTAGCCGCTCAGGCAAATCCTATGGTCTAAAAAATGCATTTTTCCATCGATAACATGACATCATCACGCCAAGTGCGTGCTCTTTCAGTCAATTAGTGCGCAAGGAATATATATATATATATATATATATATATATTATATACACAGCCCGGCCTTCAGCCAAAACATTTTTAATTGTAATTTTGAAGAATTCATCTGAATGTGCATGAACTATTTCTGTTCAAAATTGTTAGAAGTGTCACATGTTAAATGTTTAAATATTTACTGTACTGTGCCAACTGTACTATTTTATGAGTACGTATTTTTTATTGTTTCATTGAAAATAAAACAGCAAAGTCCATCCGTTTTAATTATGAGACAAAATTGTGTCAAAGTCATGATTTTTTTTTGTTCATGCTTGAAATAGGAAATTATTATTTTTCAAGCATGTTTTACTCAATATAGGTCATAAAATCTCAGCAACAAGCTGTAATATCTTACTGAGATCATTTAGGACCAAAACCCTTAAAACAAGTAAAACACTCTAACATAAAATCTGCTTAGTGAGAAGAATGATCTTATCAGACGGAAAATAAGCAAATATCACCCTTATTTGAGATATTTCATCTTACTTAGATTTCAGTTTTTCAGTGTGGTTTAGGTTAACATTTTTCACAGCAGTCATTCGACATAGTGAAACAGGATAATATGTTAATAGGTTGGACAAAATCGTCGGAAGTACTTGTGAGGTTTGGATCCGGACAAAGTTGCATAAGCCACATATGGATTTTTGGAATCAATGGATTTGTGTACTCCCAAACTCATCATCTGTAATTCTCTAAAAAAGGGAAATTATACCCAGTGTCCACAATTCTACAGATTGCAAATGAGGACATAAAACTGTGACTTACAATGTCTGCCCTTACTAGGATGCCCACTGATGGGATGGTTGTATCTTTCAGCACATGTGCTGATATTGAGCTGGTGAATTCAAAATGCCACTCACCCCTCAGATAAAAAATGCCTCGTCGCGACGTTGTTGAGTTATATGCCGCGTTCCATTTGTTGTGAGCCATATAGTATCAAGTCGGTGGCATTGGATTTTGTTGACCAAATTCCCACAACCTTCTACTATACATGTGCGATGCGTGATTTATAAACTAGCATTAACTGTTCCGAACTTAGGGGCCATACAGTAGTAGCGGAAGCAGGTCATAGTCCTTCTTGTTTATATTATGGTGGGTCGCAACCAACATTATTAGCAGCTCAAGGTAGCTGGTAGCTGACTACTCGATGGTGGTCAGAAAAGTAGTTCCTCTGTGTTAGCTCCGACAATAACATTCAGGTCACACCATGTAAATGGAGTGTTGTTTTTTTAGTGGGCTTTATAGGCAGACTAGATGAATCCCTCATTACCTGCACTGCACTGGCTTCGTACTAACAGGTTTCCAATATTTAGAACACAAGAAAAGATATTTGTGTTAAACACAAAAATCCTTTACTTGCACTTCTGCTTAATACTAAATGCCATTGTAGTTTTAGAGTCAAGCTCAGAACTATTCTTGCTCTGGCCATATTTTGAGTTAGTTTTGGAGTTGTTTTTTTTTACTTAAATTTGGTGAACAATATCTTTGGGAAAGAATAGCTGCAAATGACACAGGGGAAAAGACTGTATGGCGTGACAGGAAAGTCCCAGGACCGATCGATGTGAAGGACATGGTCCACTGCAAGTTCAGACAATCAAGCAACACATCTACAGAGAGAGATCCTGCGGCGTTTGCTTTGTTCAGTGAACTATTCTGATTGACCTTGTAAGA
Organism: Nerophis lumbriciformis; assembly: GCF_033978685.3. Lineage (NCBI taxonomy): Eukaryota > Metazoa > Chordata > Actinopteri > Syngnathiformes > Syngnathidae > Nerophis > Nerophis lumbriciformis. Next base: position 26,063,557 of record NC_084575.2, read on the forward strand.
CAATGTTTGGAAGATACTATTTTAAATTCGGTGTCCAAAAGTAATCATAACTTTGCAAAATATATGTGCAGCCAATGTTGAAGATGTACAGTTGATTAAAAAAGCTGTCAATCAGAACTCAATAGCCGTCAGTCCAGCCGCTTGATGCTCCAGCTCTGCAGATGCAGACAGTCCAGCCGCCATCCTCGTCTTCAGCGGGTCTTCCCACGACGCCGCCATCCTCGTCTTCAGCGGGTCTTCCCACGACGCCGCCATCCTCGTCTTCAGCGGGTCTTCCCACGACGCCCCCATCCTCGTCTTCAGCGGGTCTTCCCACGACGCCGCCATCCTCGTCTTCAGCGGGTCTTCCCACGACGCCTCCATCCTCGTCTTCAGCGGGTCTTCCCACGACGCCGCCATCCTCGTCTTCAGCGGGTCTTCCCACGACGCCGCCATCCTCGTCTTCAGCGAGCCCATCGTCGACCTCCTGTCCTGGAGTCGCTTCCGCGACGTTCAGCTTGCCAGCCGCACGAGCACCCATCAGGCGCCCTCGTCGGCCAAGAGTGCGGCCGTTCCATGGATTTGGGCATAGTCCTCGGTGGCCGCTGAGGTCTTGTGGCCGCTCGTCGGCCACAAATGTGGCCGTTCCGTGGTCACCCAGCGGAGGTTTATTTTCGACCGCCAACTGTCTCTTTGCGACTGACTGCGAGGACACAGGGCTAGGCGACCCACCGCCTTGTCCTCCCTCCTCCCTCCCATGACTTTGGACTCTTTTTTGTTTTCTCTAGAACATCTGGAATCTGTTATGTTGGAGGGGCATATCTGTTTTAACAGATCATGCCCTTTCATGGTATTTTTCTGTATGTAATTTTAGTTCCTGTCTTGCGCTTTTATGTTTGTGTTTTTTCACTTCCTATTTTGTCCTTTCCTGCAGCAGCTCTACACCTGCCTTTGAGCACGTTGCCCCTCACCTGTTTTCCGTTGGTAATTAGCACTATTTAAGTTGAGCTTGCGACACCATTTGGTTGTCAGGACATTATTCACTGGTCACTGATGATTCTCTTTCCATGCTGAGCTCAAGTATGCACGTACTTTGAGGATGGCGTCTGCTCCCCATTCTTCTAACCTACTCAGTGGCCTAGTGGTTAGAGTGTCCGCCCTGAGATCGGTAGGTTGTGAGTTCAAACCCCGGCCGAGTCATACCAAAGACTATAAAAATGGGACCCATTACCTCCCTGCTTGGCACTCAGCATCAAGGGTTGGAATTGGGGGTTAAATCACCGAAAATGATTCCCGGGCGCGGCCACCGCTGCTGCTCACTGCTCCCCTCACCTCCCAGGGGGTGATCAAGGGTGATGGGTCAAATGCAGAGAATAATTTCGCCACACCTAGTGTGTGTGTGACAATCATTGGTACTTTAACTTTAACTTTGTAAGTGTTTTTGCTGTGTTCCAGCAAATTAATCATGAAATACTCTTTTTTTACTGCACGCTGCCTGTGTTCGTCTGCACTTAAAATCACTACAACCTTCGTCGCCTCACACGACGCACCCTTGACAACTTACATGTAGCGGTGGTCTAAATGTTGCGTAGATTTTGTTTTCCAGACAAACTTCAAGCCGCGTTCTGATTGTGTCGTCAGGTTGCACCGTTTAGTGGGCGGCCTTATTTACGTGCTGTAGTCCTCTTCTAGGTCAAGCTCCCTTGAACTGTGTCATGATGTGGGTTTGTGTGCTTCCTTATCGTGTCTACTGACAGATATAAGTACACTATTTTTTTATTAGAAATGGCAACAGCAAAGGATTTTAGCATGCATGTGCATGTACAAGACTGTTTAATGAGGATAGAGAAAAATAAGGAAATTATTGACTACAACTTTGGACTACAACTGAATTAAAATGACAAACTCGCGCAAAGCCCTTCAGGAAAACCTTTCCCATATATGGAGATATCTGTTGACGTTATTAAGGCAAACTATGTCACCATCTCAGATTCCAAACTGCTCATTTGGAGCAAGTTTGGTAAAAGGCAAGATTATTTTATAAATATCGACGCCATGCCTTTATGGTTTGATTTCAAAATTGTGAAATTTAAAAGGATCTCAAATACACCAAAACAGGTTCCAACAAGTACAAACATTTGGTTTTGCATAATCGGGCCAATTCATTACATATACAGCTTAAGAGTCACGGGTAAGTTAGAGCCTATCGCAGCTAACTTCAGGCAAGAGGCGGGGGACAGTTGGACCAGACTTCAACCCGGACCAACTGACTATGTGCGGCCAACCACTAGTCCACCGTTCTGTTTATTATGCACATTAATGATGTTTTACTGTATGTAGCAAGGGGGCACATACTTTTTCTGCAGGCGAGCTACTTATCAATTGACCAAGTCAAGGGATCTACCTCATTAATATATATCATTTATATGCATTTATTTATGAAAGAGACATTTTTGTTAACAAGTCAAAGGTGTTTAATGATAATGCAAGCATGTTTAACACATATAGATTCCTTTCTTTCATGCAGACAAGAATATAAGTTGGTGTATTCCCTGATTCTGATGACTTGCATTGATTGGAATCAGACAGTAGTGATGATAACGTTCACATTTTCAAAACAAGTCCTAATTTCTGTCCAAGTCCACATGAAAGTGATTGGTTTTTGGCATCTTATTTGTCCAGCTTCCATACTCCTTTTTATACACTTTACAATAAATAAAAAAGTTAAAAAGTTGAAGTACCACTGATGGTCACACACACAAGGTGTGGTGAAATTACCCTCTGCATTTGACCCATCCCATTGTTCCACTCCCTGGGAGGTGAGGGGATCAGTGAGTAGCAGCGGTGAATCATTTTGGTGATTTAACCCCCAATTCCTACCATTGATGCTGAGTGCCAAGCAGGGAGGCAATGGGTCCCATTTTTATAGTCTTTGGTATGACTCGGCCGGTGTTTGAACTCACTACCTACCGATCTCAGTTAAAGTTAAAGTTAAAGTACCAATGATTGTCTCACACACACACTATTATGAATTATGAATCAATTCAAGTGGACCCCGACTTAAATAAGTTGAAAAACTTATTCGGGTGTTACCATTTAGTGGTCAATTGTACGGAATATGTACTTCACTGTGCAACCTACTAATAAAAGTCTCAATCAATCAATCAATCAAACTAGGTGTGGTGAAATTTGTCCTCTGCATTTGACCCATCCCCTTGTTCACCCCCTGGGAGGTGAGGAGAGCAGTGAGCAGCAACGGTGGCCATGCTCGGGAATCATTTTGTTGATTTAACCCCCAATTCCAACCCTTGATGCTGAGTGCCAAGCAGGGAGGCAACGGGTCCCATTTTTTCTTTGGTATGAACTCACGACCTACCGATCTCAAGACGGACACTCTAACCACAAGCACACTGAGCAGGTTATACTTTGGCGGCAAACTCCGTAGCTTGCTAGCTTGTGCACGCCGGCTTTCTGAGACCCTTATTTTGTTAGAGCAAGCAGGATGAAGCAAAAATGTTATTGTGAAGATAGGAACTGTGCAGTTGGTCTTTTGAGTTTTGAAGTGCAAGAGTCTGTTGTTTCTCCCTCTTCCTGTCGGTAATTTTTTCTTAAAGGGGAACATTATCACAATTTCAGAATTGTTAAAACCATTAAAAATCAGTTCCCAGTGGCTTATTATATTTTTCAAAGTATTTTTCAAAATTTTACCCATCACGCAATATCCCTAAAAAAAGCTTCAAAGTGCCTGATTTTAACCATCGTTATAAACACCCGTCCATTTTTCTGTGACGTCACATAGTGAAGCAACACAAACAAACATGGCGGAAAGAACAGCAAGCTATAGCGACATTAGCTCGGATTCAGACTCAGATTTCAGCGTCTTAAGCGATTCAACAGATTACGCATGTATTGAAACGGATGGTTGTAGTGTGGAGGCAGGTAGCGAAAACCAAATAGAAAAAGAAACTGAAGCTATTGAGCCATATCGGTTTGAACCGTATCCAAGCGAAACCGACGAAAACGACACGACAGCCAGCGACACGGGAGAAAGCGAGGACGAATTTGGCGATCGCCTTCTAACCAACGATTGGTATGTGTTTGTTTGGCATTAAAGGAAACTAACAACTATGAACTAGGTTTACAGCATATGAAATACATTTGGCAACAACATGCACTTTGAGAGTGCAGACAGCCCAATTTTCATCAATTAATATATTCTGTAGACATACCCTCATCCGCGCTCTTTTCCTGAAAGCTGATCTGTCCAGTTTTGGAGTTGATGTCAGCAGGCCAGGGAAGCTAGGGTCGATAGGGGGTTTTGCTCGCTCGTCTGCGGGAACAAACTGCCGCCATTGCTTGCCGTGCTACCGAGGACCTTTGTCCCTGAATTGCTCACACACTCCGGCAGATTCAATGGGGGTCTGGCGGCAGATTTCTTTGACTTTGTCGTTGGAAATGCATCTGCTTTGAGTGTCGCAGGATATCCACACATTCTTGCCATCTCTGTCGTAGCATAGCTTTCGTCGGTAAAGCGTGCGGAACAAACGTCCAATTTATTTCCACTTTCGCATCTTTGGGCCACTGGTGCAACTTGAATCCGTCCCTGTTCGTGTTGTTACACCCTCCGACAACACACCGACGAGGCATGATGTCTCCAAGGTACGGAAAACAGTCGAAAAAACGGAAAATAACAGAGCATGATTTGACTCGGTGTTTGAGAAAATGGCGGATTGCTTCCCGATGTGACGCCACGTTGTGACGTCATCGCTCCGAGAGCGAATATTAGAAAGGCGTTTGATTCGCCAAAATTCACCCATTTAGAGTTCGGAAATCGGTTAAAAAAATATATGGTCTTTTTTCTGCAACATCAAGGTATATATTGACGCTTACATAGGTCTGGTGATAATGTTCCCCTTTAATAATGCAGCAACCAGGGTCATCTCACAAGACCCTCGAGTGACGTGAATGTCAATCAAGTGACGATTGATGATCGCTCATGTTTAGGTCTATTTTTGTAATGCCTGGCTGGCGATTGACTGACACACCCTCCGCGGTCGACCAGTAGCTCGCGATCGAGGTAATGGGCACCTCTGGTATATAGTCATTAGCCATTTTGTAAAAAAAAACAACTCAGCTGGTGCATAAAAACAATTGAATGGCGCAGTAGATTTACATAAATAGTACAGTCAGAGATTTAAAGAGCATCTCTGTGGGGAATTGTATGTTTTCCCACGGGTGCGTCGGATTTCTTCCACCTCAAACATCTGCAAAAACATGTTTGGTTGATTGGAGACTCTAAACTGTCTATTTATTTCTCTATCTGTATTTTTCTATACGTGCCCTGCGATTGACTGCTGACCAGTCCAGAGTGAACCCCACCTCTCGAACCAAAGTCAGCCGGGACAGGCTCACCCGTGACGCTAATGAAGGAATCGAATGGAACTACTTAACCCGGATCCTACCCTCCGATCAGTGACCGAAGTGGCCTTTTATACAACTTTCTTCCTGTGGATGTGCATGTGACTTTTAAGACTGCAATTGTCATATCTGTAGCACAGAAGGGGCTTTGCTCAAGCTCTGACCTACATCACAGTAAGTGGAAACTGATACGCCTCTCAGGATTAAGAATCCAACCCAACCCCTTCATGCTTACAACATAACCCGGTTGTGGTGATTAACCCTGGGCTATGTTTGGAATTCTTGAAATCGACCCTAAAACGCCATCACGTTTGCACCGACTTGTAAAATGTAGGATTTTGAGGCCGCGCTTTCACGTGACAGGGCCGATGACATAACGTCACGGGAAAAAGTATGCAGAAACATCGGATGCTGAGCTGGCATATCGTAATTTAATGGCCAAGGCTGTCCTAGCTGCACTGTCCTAGGGACGGTAATTGCTCCGCGCTGTGACGTAAATGCAGTCACAGCGAGAGTGGATTTCCTGTATTTGGAAAACGTCGCCCCACTGAAAACCCATCACGTTGAATTACACGGTTCTGGATTGTACAGGACAGAAATGTGCTGAATTCCTCAGTTTGAGCTGCGTATTAACTGCTATCTGCTTTCTCTGGGATTCCAACCTCACCATCCTAACTCATCAGTTCAAAAAAGCCTCAGGTTTCGCTGAGGGAACTCTCCCAGAATTGCTTTGGCTGCACGTGTGCATGACACAGCATCGTAGAGCGTCACTGAAAAGCCTGTAAAACTTGCAATTTACGGAGTGTGTGTGTGTGTGTGTGTGTGTGTATGTATATATATACATATATATATTAGGGTGGTACGGTATACAGGTATTAGTATAGTACCACGATACTAATGAATCATATTCGGTACTATACCCCCTCTGAAAAGTACCTGTCCCTCATACCCCTGCCCCCACATTGTCATTATGTCATTGCCGGTTATACGAGCATACAAGCATGTTCGGCAGCGCACAATCACAGAGTACTTACAAGCAGAAACAGTGTGTAGACAGAAAAGGGAGAACGGACGCATTTTGGCCCAAAAATTAACGATAAAGGTGAAGTTATAACACTGAAACGCCTTCAGGAAGAGGTGCTTTAAGACACGGCTAGCAGGTACTTCTAATCACTAAGCCTCCATGGTGACAAATAAAGTAAGTTTCTTACAAGTATCATCCCTGCAGGACGAGGAATAGCTAAATTTGAGTCACTACACACCGTAGCTCACCGGCGTCAAAATGTAAATTAGTGGATTTATACCTAACATCCACTGTAATGATACCAAGTACAGGAGCGTATCTAGTCGATACTACTATGATTAAAGTCTTTCACTTTTTAAAAATGTATATTATGTTTATAAACTCAGGAAATATGTCCCCGGACACATGAGGACTTTGAATATGACCAATGTATGATCCTGTAACTACTTGGTATCGGATTGATACCCAAATTTGTGGTATCATCCAAAACTAATGTAAGAACCAAAAAACAGAAGAATAAGTGATTATTACATTTTAACAGAAGTGTAGATAGAACATGTTAAAGCAGAAAATAACAAGATATTAACAGTAAATGAACAAGTAGAATAATAATTAATTTCCTACCACTTGTCCTTAATAATGTTGACAAAATAATAGAATGGAAAATGACACAATATGTTACTGCATATGTCAGCAGACGAAATTAGGAGCCTTTGTTTGTTTACTTACTAACACAAGACAAGTTGTCTTATATGTTCACTATTTTATTTAAGGACAAACTTGCAATAAGAAACATATGTTTAACGTACCATAAGATTTTTTTTGTTAAAATAAAGCCAATAATGCAGTTGTTTATGGTCCCCTTTATTTAGAAAAGTATCAAAAAGTACCAAAAAGTATCGAAATAATTTTGGTACCGGTACCAAAATATTGGTATCGGGACAACACTAATATATATACACACATATATGTATATATATTGTTATATATTTTCTTATATGTGTATATATATTCTTATGTGTGTATTATATATATATATATATACATATACAAACGTATATACATAAACACACATTATATACTGTATAAAATGTATATTTCCTGGAACTGTTTCTTATCTACAACCTGTACAAAAATAAAGAAATAAGCAATACATTTATCAAAAGGGGACCTATTATGCGTTTCCTTTTCCTATACATTTACTTGCAATGTCAGATACTTGTTCATGCAACTGGATATGAGTCCTACAAGCAGTCGTCTTACTTTCAAAGTGGGTTCGCATTGACGTCAATGCATGCCTGACTTACTTATATGGCATGTATGCCAACCCTCCCGAATTTTCCGGGAGACTCCCGAAATTCAGCGCCTCTCCCGAAAACCTCCCGGGACAAATATTCTCCCGAAAATCTCCCGATTTGCAGCCGGAGCTGGAAGCCACGCCCCCTCCAGCTCCATGCGGACCTGAGTGAGGACAGCCTTTTTTCATGACGGGAGGACAACAGGGTGACAAGAACTAAATCATCCAGACTAGAGATAAATTGTATTATTATGTTTATTTTGCCTAAAAATAAATATGTTTATTAATTAAAAAATATTAAAAAAAATAAATACATTTTTACTATATTTTGCAAAAAACACCAAAATTAATTGTATTTTTATTTGTATTTTTTCGTGACTCCTTAGTACATCCAGCCATAGAATTATACATTAAAATAAACATATTTTAAATAATTGATTTTAAATTAGCATAATAATTTATTTAAAATAACCATTTTCAATTATTAAAATAATTGCTTATTTATCAAAAACTTTAGCATTTTATTCATTACATTTTGAAACTCTCAGAAGCCAAGTTATGTTATATTCCTTAATATTTATTTATGCAAGTTTGAAGTATCAATTATCTAAACATAGTTTTGTTTGCATATTTTCAGGATGTAGATATATATATATAAATGTGTATATATGTATGAAATACTTGACTTGGTGAATTCTAGCTGTCAATATACTCCTCCCCTCTAAACCATGCCCCGCCCCACCCCCGACCACGCCCCCACCCCCCACCTCCCGAAATCGGAGGTCTCAAGGTTGGTAAGTATGTTATACGGGCAGACCCATGTAAATACTCTCTGCCGTCTTCAACAATTGCACAGTTTTAGCACGTTGAGCAATGGCTTCAAGGAAATGTTTGTTCGAGTGTGAGGGAAAAGTTACCGCTTTCCTTAAGAGGTTGGACAGAGTTGCTTTTTCCTGGCAAGCTAAAGAAAAATATCTCTCGATTGTTTAAAGGGGAGCATTATCACCAGACCTATGTAAGCGTCAAAATATACCTTGATGTTGCAGAAAAAAGACCATATATTTTTTTAACCGATTTCCGAACTCTAAATGGGTGAATTTTGGCGAATTAAACGCCTTTCTATTATTCGCTCTCGGGACGTGACGTCACATCGGGAAGCAATCCGCCATTTTCTCAAACACATTATAAACACCGAATCAAATCAGCTCTGTTATTCTCCGTTTGTTCGACTGTTTTCCGTACCTTGGAGACATCATGCCTCGTCGGTGTGTTGTCGGAGGGTGTAACAACACGAACAGGGACTGATTCAAGTTGCACCAGTGGCCCAAAGATGCGAAAGTGGCAAGAAATTGGACGAATGTTGTTCAAAATACGAGGGTGTGGGGAAAGCCGACGAAAATGGTCAGTCGTTTGTTCCGCAAGCTATGCTACGACAGAGATGGCAAGAATGTGTGGATATCCTGCGACACTCAAAGCAGATGCATTTCCAACGATAAAGTCAAAGAAATCTGCCGCCAGACCCCCATTGAATCTGCCGGAGTGTGTGAGCAATTCAGGGACAAAGAACCTCGGTAGCACGGCAAGCAATGCCGGCAGTTTGTTCCCGCAGACGAGCGAGCTAAACCCCCTGGATGACTTGGCTCACACCGCTTCTACCGTCCCTTATGCCACCGAAGATGATCAAGAGAAGAATATCGACCCTAGCTTCCCTGGCCTGCTGACATCAACTCCAAAACTGGACGGATCAGCTTTCAAGAAAAGAGAGCGGATGAGGGTATGTCTACAGAATATATTAATTGATGAAAACTTTATTCATTACTCACGGTTTTACGTAAATTATTATACATAAACTGTGTTTACCAATAATTTAGCTTAAAAACATTACAACACTTAAAAACAAACACATACCAATCGTCGGTTAGAAGGCGATCGCCGAATTCGTCCTCGCTTTCTCCCGTGTCGCTGGCTGTCGTGTCGTTTTCGTCGGTTTCGCTTGCATACGGTTCGAACCGATATGGCTCAATAGCTTCAGTTTCTTCTTCAATTTCACTTAAGCTTAACTTAGAGGTGACAGAGCTTTCGCCGCTGCTGCTCCCAAGCTCTGGAACGACCTACCTCTGAGTATTAGACAAGCCTCCTCTCTTCCTGTTTTTAAATCTCTCTTAAAAACATACTTTTATTCCATGGCTTTTAACACTGAGTGATATCCATCCTGCAATGGCGCCCCATAATACACATGCTGTGAACCTGTTTTTATGTTTTTATGTTTTTATTTATTCTATTTTATTTATTTATTTTTTATCGTGTTTTGTTTGTGTTGTGTTTGCTTGGTACTCGTATTATCTTTTAACCTGCCCATTGTACAGCCCTTTGGCTACCCCTGTGGTAAATTTTAAATGTGCTTTATAAATAAAGTTGATTTGATTTGATTTAAGCCGCTGAAATCCGAGTCTGAATCCGAGCTAATGTCGCTATACCTTGCTGTCCATCCGCCATGTTTGTTTGTGTTGGCATCACTATGTGACGTCACAGGAAAATGGACGGGTGTATATAACGATGGTTAAAATCAGGCACTTTGAAGCTTTTTTTAGGGATATTGCGTGATGGGTAAAATTTTGAAAAAAACTTCGAAAAATAAAATAAGCCACTGGGAACTGATTTTTAATGGTTTTAACCCTTCTGAAATTGTGATAATGTTCCCCTTTAATGGAGTTAAGGAAACAAAAAAACGCTTTTATTGTGGGTAGCTGCTCTATAAGAGTTGTACATTTAAATACATAGGGCCAAAATGAGTAGAATGGAATAACTAGGGTTTCACAATGATTATGTCAGGTTGGGGTGTGAGTATTCTGTTTCTTGGCTTCAAAAATGATAAGCATAACATTTGATGTAGCAAACACATTAGCAATGACATTATACTTTCACCTCTGCAGAAGCTAAACGTAATGAAAGTAATTAGCCCTTTTTTTTTTTGTCACTGGACCTTTTCTCATTTATGTGGGATTTTGAAAAATCTTTGTTTCCATTAATTTTCCCTGCATAAAAAAAATAAAAAATAAAATATCCCCTGACCTCGGACTTTCACTGGGAAAATACCAACTAGGTGGTACTTATTAGAATCACAGAGAAGGGCAGGCTGAAAAACGCTAGGTGCAAGACGCTTGCAGACTTTCTGTTCACCCATCATAAAGGCAAACATTTATATTTTTACAGGCTCCGTTTTGTCCACTTGGAAAATGGTACCGAAAAAGAGAAGCCACTAGGGATGGAGTCTCACGGTTACGATATTGCCACGGTATTAGGGCCACGGAACGGTATTATTGCGGTATGGTAAAAAACAAAGAAAGAATACCTAGTAAAGATGCCATATTTGTCATGATCTGTGGTCCGGATCATGTTTTTGTTATGTCCTGTTATTTTGGACTCTTTTAGTTCCTGTTTGACACCTGAGTTTGTGTTAGTTACCATGGCTACTTGGTTTCACCTGTCTCTGGTGTTCGGGACGCGCACCTGCTGCTAATCAGAGGACTATTTAAGCCTGCCTTTGCCAGTCAGTCGTCCTGGCGTCATTAGTTGTTTGTCTCATGCTTGGACTACGTAAGTCTTAGTTGTTTCATGCCACAGTTTCATGTTTGTTCTATGCCATTGTTAAAGCTAATTGTTTCATGCCACAGTTTTGTGTTTGTTTCATGCCACAGTTTCGTATTGGTTTCATGCCACAGTTTTGTATTGGTTTCATGCCACAGTTTTTTGTTTGTTCTATGCCATTGTTTATGTTAGTTGTTTCATGCCACAGTTTCGTGTTTGTTTCATGCCACAGTTTCATGTTTGTTCTATGCCATTGTTAATGCTAGTTGTTTCATGCCACAGTTTCGTGTTTGTTTCATGCCACAGTTTCGTATTGGTTTCATGCCACAGTTTCATGTTTGTTCTATGCCATTGTTAATGCTAGTTGTTTCATGCCACAGTTTTGTGTTTGTTTCATGCCACAGTTTCATGTTTGTTCTATGCCATTGTTAATGCTAGTTGTTTCATGCCACAGTTTTATGTTTGTTTCATGCCACAGTTTCGTATTGGTTTCATGCCACAGTTTTGTATTGGTTTGATGCCACAGTTTTGTGTTTGTTCTATGCCATTGTTAATGTTAGTTGTTTCATGCCACAGTTTCGTGTTTGTTTCATGCCACAGTTTCATGTTTGTTCTATGCCATTGTTAATGCTAGTTGTTTCATGCCACAGTTTCGTGTTTGTTTCATGCCACAGTTTCGTATTTGTTTCATGCCACAGTTTTGTATTGGTTTCATGCCACAGTTTCGTGTTTGTTCTATGCCATTGTTAATGTTAGTTGTTTCATGCCACAGTTTCGTGTTTGTTTCATGCCACAGTTTCATGTTTGTTCTATGCCATTGTTAATGCTAGTTGTTTCATGCCACAGTTTCGTGTTTGTTTCATGCCACAGTTTCATATTGGTTTCATGCCACAGTTTTGTATTGGTTTCATGCTACAATTTCGTGTTTGTTCTATGCCATTGTTAATGCTTGTTGTTTCATGCCACAGTTTCGTGTTTGTTTCATGCCACAGTTTTGTATTGGTTTCATGCCACAGTTTCGTGTTTGTTCTATGTTATTGTTAATGTTAGTTGTTTCATGCCACAGTTTCGTGTTTGTTTCATGCCACAGTTTCATGTTTGTTCTATGCCATTGTTAATGCTAGTTGTTTCATGCCACAGTTTCGTGTTTGTTTCATGCCACAGTTTCGTATTGGTTTCATGCCACAGTTTTGTATTGGTTTCATGCCACAATTCCGTGTTTGTTCTATGCCATTGTTAATGCTAGTTGTTTCATGCCACAGTTTCATGTTTGTTTCATGCCACAGTTTTGTATTGGTTTCATGCCACAGTTTCGTGTTTGTTCTATGTTATTGTTAATGTTAGTTGTTTCATGCCACAGTTTCATGTTTGTTTCATGCCACAGTTTCATGTTTGTTCTATGCCATTGTTAATGCTAGTTGTTTCATGCCATAGTTTCGTGTTTGTTTCATGCCACAGTTTCGTATTGGTTTCATGCCACAGTTTTGTATTGGTTTTATGCCACAATTTCGTGTTTGTTCTATGCCATTGTTAATGCCAGTTGTTTCATGCCACAGTTTCGTGTTTGTTTCATGCCACAGTTTTGTATTGGTTTCATGCCATAGTTTTGTGTTTGTTCTATGTTATTGTTAATGTTAGTTGTTTCATGCCACAGTTTCGTGTTTGTTTCATGCCACAGTTTCATGTTTGTTCTATGCCATTGTTAATGCTAGTTGTTTCATGCCACAGTTTTGTGTTTGTTTCATGCCACAGTTTCATATTGGCTTCATGCCACAGCTTTGTATTGGTTTCATTCCACAATTTCGTGTTTGTTCTATGCCATAGTTAATGCTAGTTGTTTCATGCCACAGTTTCGTGTTTGTTTCATGCCACAGTTTTGTATTGGTTTCATGCCACAGTTTCGTGTTTGTTCTATGTTATTGTTAATGTTAGTTGTTTCATGCCACAGTTTCGTGTTTGTTTCATGCCACAGTTTCATGTTTGTTCTATGCCATTGTTAATGCTAGTTGTTTCATGCCATAGTTTCGTGTTTGTTTCATGCCATAGTTTCGTATTGGTTTCATGCCACAGTTTTGTATTGGTTTCATGCCACAATTTCGTGTTTGTTCTATGCCATTGTTAATGCTAGTTGTTTTATGCCACAGTTTCGTGTTTGTTTCATGCCACAGTTTCGTGAGGTTCATGTCTATAGTTTCATGTGCTAAATTTTTGCCTTAGCTTGTGCGTGCGATAGGCACGCTTGCCTTCGGGTTGTTTTCTGTTTTGTACCTTATTGATTGTTTCTTAAAATTAAATCATGTTCCTACATGCAAGTCCTGTCTGGAGTCGTCCGTTTGCCTTCCTGGGAGAACGACCCCGCAGAAAGCGAAAACCACGTCATGACAATAATGTGTGAAATTAAGTGGCATTAATGTTAAGGCTAAACAAACTTACTGTAATTTAACACCAACATATTGCCCAAATTAGGTGTGCAGCTAAATAATAAGCACAATTATTTTCATCAATATTGAAATCACGATTATTAATCACATTAATTTACTGTTAATGGGTATATTTAAATGCAAAAATGGTACCGTAACAGACAGTGTTTTAAGAAACAGGCAAATAATTTAAAAAATGTGTCTTTAACCTGAAAATGTAAACATCCAGCGTATTTTTTCAAATGTTTATTTCTAAGCAGTGAAAACTGTTTTAGTTTGGCTTCTCACATTATTAGTTTTGGAGGTTTCGTGTCAGCCAGCTTTGCAAACTTTTATTTTCTGCATTTCCCCGCTCCTATTTGAGGAGCTATGCCAAAAGGAAATAACCACTTGTCCACTCATTTCGATCGTTTTTCACCGTGGTGCCAAAATGTGTCCGTACTTCAGATGCTCAGGGGATGACGGGAGTTTACTTCTCAGCCCAGTCAATAGTTACAGAAGAAAAACACATTAACGGGAGTACTGTAAATTCTCGTTTGATACGTCACATGCTGCAGCATTATTGCTAGCATTTTCAAACCAAAATACCCTAATATTTACCTTGTGCTGTATTTTCCGGACCATAGGGCGCACCAGATTATAAGGCGCACTGCCAAAGAATGGCCTATTTTCGACCATTTTTCATATATAAGGCGCACCGGATTATTGGTTAGTTTTGTGGGCGGTCTTATTTACGTGGCTCACCTTCGGCAGCGTCTTCTCCCCGTCATCTTTGTTGTAGGGGTGTAGCGTGCAAGGACGGGAGTGGAAGAAGTGTCAAATGATGGATCTAACTGTTTTAATGACATTCAAACTTTACTTAAATCAATAACGGAGTAGCATCTCCTCATCCGTGGCTCACTCGTGCAACAACAACGCCGGAAATGTGTCCCGTGAAAAAAAAACGTCGGACCGGAAATCTCTAAAAACTAAAGTTCCTTGGGTGAATAATGTAAACTCACTACACCGGTATGTTTTAGCGCTTTCATGGCGAGTTTACTGACAGATATAAGTAAGAACTTTACACTACTTTATATTAGAAATGGCAATGTCCCATAACAAGAAGATAGAGAAAAAGAAGAAGCTTATCGACTACTGTGGGCGGCACATACTACAAAGGCGGACGCGTGCAATTTTTCAGGACTTATGCAGATCCTAAATACAGATCAGCAGGTACCAGAAGGTAAGAAAAATTACTTTTGCATAATATTGCAAAACAAAACGTCAGATAATATGTCTTACCTTATACACACACCATAATTATACTTATATGTTGAAGCACAGTACAATCCATCAAGCGGTGCAGCTTCATAGCTTACCAAAGTTGTACTAAAACATTTTGACGGATTTTTGAGCACCGTGTGTAATGTTCTATATTTTCAATGGAACATAAAAAAAGGTCGGTGATGTTTACTTGAGTCATATTGCAGCCTACACGTATCTCTTATGTTTGACTGCCATCTACTGGTCACACTTATCATTTCACCATGGACCAAATAAAATAGCTTTGAGGTCGGGAAGCAAAACCAGAATTATTCCGTACATTAGGCGCACTGTCGAATTTTGAAAAAAAAAAAAAAAAATTTGAGTGCGACTTATAGTCCGGAAAATACGGTAAATACTTTTCCTGGAAATGTTGATGGAAAATATTGTATTAAACATGTTTTAACGTCGATATTTTCGTTGCTTGGAGTGAAATTGATAGACAATATGGTTAGTGACAGGTTCCCCTACACCCCATTTCTAGAAGGCTGCTTTGTTCCCAATGAATCTAGTAAGTATTTATAATAACAGTCTGAAGTCCAGGGGTGTCACTAACTTTTAAGGACAGGGGGGGCTTAGCCCCCAGGAGAGCGAACGTAGCGCACGAGCACAAAACTTCACAAACGGCTAACAAAGACTTAGAAATGATTCATTATTACTATTTAAAAAATGCACGGGACGAAATGAAATGCTCCCCGGAACGATGGCTTTTAACCATTTTTTCTCTTTTTTTTTTTAATGTATTTATTCATTTTACATTTTATATTAATGTCTTGGTTTTTCCTCCCTCTGAAAATCCTATGAAATGTTAAACAAGCCATCCTATAATAATACAACAGCTATTAATGTAACAATACAATAAAACAAATCTATTTAATTATGTTTTTTTCATTATTTTAACATTAGGCTAATGTATATTACTTTATATAGATTCTACAAGAGTGATGTGGGCGTTTTCTATATGAACAAGTCCAAGGACCGCAAGCAAGGTCGCAGAGAAAATGCGGACTGGATTTTGAGTGATGTGGGCATTTTCTATATGAACAAGTGGAATGGATTGGATACCGACACACTAAAGGGGCTCTCTACCTTAAAGTACCAATGATTGTCACACACACACACACACACACACTAGGTGTGGTGAAATGTGTCCTCTGCATTTGACCCATCCCCTTGTTCACCCACTGGGAGGTGAGGGGAGCAGTGGGCAGCAGCGGTGCCGCGCCCGGGAATAATTTTTGGTGATTTACGCTATGAAGTGAGGGGAAACTGACTGAATAATGACAGTTTGTATGATTATTTATTTAAACTCATATTCGGGCCACTTTATAATGAATATGTCGGCATGTATTTGTAAAAAAAAAAAAAAAAAAAAAAATTATATATATATATATATATATATATACATATATAAATAACACCAAATTATTTGAGCCCCCCTAAAATAGGCCTAACAACGCCAATGCTGAAGTCTATGTTACACACAAGTCATACAAAGCAGAACATTGGAAAATAACCCAGAAGACAAGCATCCTCCACCAAGGGAGGGGATACACAGCTGCTCTGCCGACGAATGACGATTCACAGTCAATGGTCTGCTGATTCCTCTTAATTTACTCTGACTGAAGACCTGCGCGGCAACCCAATTCACATAATCCAGGGAGGACAGGAAAAAATAACTGGAGTGATTAACAAATAAAAGCAGGGCTTAATGTCTGTATTTCATGGCTTAGGTTGCACCAGTGAGCTTAATGAAAAGAAGAATCAAGAAGTAATTGTTAGGCATTGCATGTGCTGTGGCGGTGCATTAGTATTGGGCCAGTGTATTAGGAGCCCCAAAACAGATTGCACATTTTAAATGTAAAGTCTTTTTCGAGTAACTGCCACCCTACTTTAATGCCAATTTGAAGAGCTTATAGGGGGGACATTTAGTCTTTTCTGACTTCAAAATGTTAAAATGTTGGATACTGGTGGT
Source organism: Nerophis lumbriciformis (assembly GCF_033978685.3). NCBI lineage: Eukaryota > Metazoa > Chordata > Actinopteri > Syngnathiformes > Syngnathidae > Nerophis > Nerophis lumbriciformis. Next base: position 26,080,560 of record NC_084575.2, read on the forward strand.
AAACAATGCCAAAGCGTCAAATCATAAGGTGCAGGCACTGTTAGTGGAGTTTTGCAGTCTGACTACTCTGTGACATCACAACGAGTCGGTAGCACTTATTTAGGGATTAAAGGGGTCATATGCCATTTTTTTTCAATTTACTGGATCAATTTCAACTCACTGAATCATTTCTAAAAAAAAAAAAATTGGACTGCACCTCAATAGTATTGACAATAATAGTATTGACGTTATTAAAACATCCATCCGTCCATTTTCGACCGCTTGTCTCTTTTGGAGTCGCGGGGGGTGCCGGAGCCTATCTCAGCTGCATTCGGGCGGAAGGCGGGGTACACCCTGGACAAGTCGCCAACTTATCGCAGGACCAATACAGATAGACAGACAACATTCACACCAGTGACTTGCGGTCACTAGAGGCAGGTGAGGCAGGGCCTCACCTGCCATCATGGAAAGAAAAAAAATGTAAAAAGAAAAACATTTTATTAAATTGTTATATGTATCTAGTGATTATACTATAAAGTTATTTTCTGTTTAACTTCACCAGTTTTAGATTATTTTTATTCAAAATCGCTGAATTTTCACATTTGCCGTTCAAATACTGAGAAGAGACGCTGCGGTAATCAGCAGCCAGTTGAGGCACGTCACTCAATTGTGCCTCACCATGGATTGTGGACTCGGCTAACTGCTGGTCTGCTGTGCAGTGAGACCGTATTGCTATATGAATTATATTATACATTTCCATAGTTTAGTTAGCTGAGGTATATAATGTACAGTGTATTTTGTCAACAACTGTATGTGTGTAAAGTATTTCTTGTGCTGAGCAATCATAAAACTGCTGCGAAGACGCACTGGCTGAGGCTCGCGTAACCCTGCCTCCTGGTGCCGGTTATTGCACCTCCGCCGCAGATTGCACCCCCCGACGGGAGCGCCACAACAACCAAAGCCCAAACCCAAACCCTCCACGTGCAAGACCGAATCCACCCAAAAAAAGTCACTTAACAAGAAGCCAAAAAGTGCAAAAACAACAATGCTCGCGCCGGAGGAGCCGTGAACGACTGCAGGGACACAACATTAGGTACACCTGCAGACTGCAGCACGGATTTCATATTTCATTCATTCACAACTCCTCCAACATGAACACCACTGTTCCCGCACTTATAAGTAAAGGTAAGACCATAATAAAGGTTTTTTTTATTAAATGTGCTTTTTTGTGTGCTACAGTTTGTATGTGTAAAGTTAAAGTTACGTTAAAGTACCAATGATTGTCACACACACACACTAGGTGTGGTGAAATTTGTCCTCTGCATTTGACCCATCCCCTTGCTCACCCCCTGGGATGTGAGGGGAGCAGTGGGCAGCAGCGGCGCCGCGCCTGGGAATAATTATTGGTGACTTAACCCCCAATTCCAAGCCTTGATGCTGAGTGCCAAGCAGGGAAGAATGCTGGTATGAGCTTTTAAACATAACCCGTTAACTGCTGCCAATCAAATGGTGAATAAGATACTCTTTAGGGTTCATATGTTTGTAAATCTGACTGTGATGAAGTCATGAACCTCACCGCACGTCACTGATTCACACTCACATTCACACACTAGGGCCAATTTTAGTGTTGCCAATCAACCTATCCCCAGGTGCATGTCTTTGGAGGTGGGAGGAAGCCGGAGTACCCGGAGGGAACCCACGCAGTCACGGGGAGAACATGCAAACTCCACACAGAAAGATCCCGAACCCGGGATCGAACTCAGGACTACTCAGGACCTTCGTATTGTGAGGCACATGCAAAGGTGTCAAACTCAAGGCCCAGGGGCCAGATCTGGCCCGCCATATCATTCTGAATGGTCCGTGAAAGCCTGGAAATAATACGCATTAATAAAGTAGTTTATCTTTCTTTCTTTGTTTATTTTGCCAGGGGAAAAAAAAGACATTTACACTTTATCTATCTAACAAAGCAACAGATATTATATTATCACCACATCCCACCTCCCCGGATTGTAAATAATCAAATGTATACACTTGTTCTTATGCTTTCTGAGCTCACTATGTTCACTGCTCGCTGTACATATCCTACCAAGTCAGACCTACACCGTTTCAATGTCCATTTCTCAGATGATATAATTGCTGATGACTGAAGTGCTGATATCAACCAAACCTAACCCCCAGGCCACATCCCACCCCCCGGATTGTAAATCATGTAAATAATTCAATGCATATACTCTGATGATTAACTTGTGTGATGAATGTATTATGCTGATAGTATATATTTGTACCATGAATTGATTAACGTGGACTTAAACAAGTTGAAAAACCTATTCGGGTGTTAACATTTAGTGGTCAATTGTACGGAATATTTAAAGGGGAACATTATCACCAGACCTATGTAAGCGTCAATATATACCTTAATGTTGCAGAAAAAAGACCATATTTTTTTTTAACCGATTTCCGAACTCTAAATGGGTGAATTTTGGCGAATTAAACGCCTTTCTAATATTCGCTCTCGGAGCGATGACGTCACGTTGTGACGTCACATCGGGAAGCAATCCGCCATTTTCTCAAACACCGAGTCAAATCAGCTCTGTTATTTTCCGTTTTTTCGACTGTTTTCCGTACCTTGGAGACATCATGCCTCGTCGGTGTGTTGTCGGTGGGTTTAACAACACGAACAGGGACGGATTCAAGTTGCACCAGTGGCCCAAAGATGCGAAAGTGGCAAGAAATTGGACGTTTGTTCCGCACGAAAGCTATGCTACGACAGAGATGGCAAGAATGTGTGGATATCCTGCGACACTCAAAGCAGATGCATTTCCAACGATAAAGTCAAAGAAATCTGCCGCCAGACCCCCATTGAATCTGTCGGAGTGTGTGAGCAATTCAGGGACAAAGGACCTCGGTAGCACGGCAAGCAATGGCGGCAGTTTGTTCCCGCAGACGAGCGAGCTAAACCCCCTGGATGTCTTGGCTCACACCGTCCCTTATGCCACCGAAGATGATCAAGAGAAGAATATCGACCCTAGTTTCCCTGGCCTGCTGAGATCAACTCCAAAACTGGACGGATCAGCTTTCAGGAAAAGAGCGCGGATGAGGGTATGTCTACAGAATATATTAATTGATGAAAATTGGGCTGTCTGCACTCTCAAAGTGCATGTTGTTGCCAAATGTATTTTATATGCTGTAAACCTAGTTCATAGTTGTTAGTTTCCTTTAATGCCAAACAAACACATACCAATCGTTGGTTAGAAGGCGATCGCCAAATTCGTCCTCGCTTTCTCCCGTGTCGCTGGCTGTCGTGTCGTTTTCGTCGGTTTCGCTTGCATACGGTTCAAACCGATATGGCTCAATAGCTTCAGTTTCTTCTACAATTTCGTTTTCGCTACCTGCCTCCACACTACAACCATCCGTTTCAATACATGCGTAATCTGTTGAATCGCTTAAGCCGCTGAAATCCGAGTCTGAATCCGAGCTAATGTCGCTATAGCTTGCTGTTCTATCCGCCATGTTTGTTTGTGTTGGCTTCACTATGTGACGTCACAGGAAAATGGACGGGTGTTTATAACGATGGTTAAAATCAGGCACTTTGAAGCTTTTTTTAGGGATATTGCGTGATGGGTAAAATTTTGAAAAAAACTTCGAAAAATATAATAAGCCACTGGGAACTGATTTTTAATGGTTTTAACCCTTCTGAAATTGTGATAATGTTCCCCTTTAATGTACTGTGCAATCTACTAATAAAAGACTCAATCAATCAATCATACATTTTTGGGGTAAAAACATACGTAAATATCTACTAAGCCTTACGATTTCAAAGCAAGTTATCCATCAAATTGTACACTGAAATCATGACTATATCTTTTTTTTTTTTTTTAAACAGCTCGGTCTTCAGAATCCTACCGTAAGGAAAAAACGATTGTACCATTTTTACATATTACAGTAATACCATATTTTTTATGCATGCAAAAAAAACGAACAAAAAACTGGCAGCTCAATCACCAGAATTTTACGGAAAAATAGAGTGAGACCATTTCACTGTACATTATATGGTAAAAATCTGCCATTTTTTTGGACCGCAAAATCCAAAGATTTATTTTTTTCTTACAGTGATAGGTAAAATATATGCATAGGTAATGGTGTGACAATATCAAGCGTGTATATTTTCTTTATTAATGTTACAAGCGGCCGGCCCTCTGAGGGCACCCAAGACTGCAACGTGGCCCTCAATGAAAACAAATTTCATCATCATTGGTCCCCCTTTAAATCAACAATTTGGAAAACAATGCACATTCTCAATGGAGATTTTCTTTAATGCATTGCAAGCAATGTCTCATTGGTCAAAAATGTTCTTTACATTTGAGTGTTGTATAACGTTAATGAGATAAGCATTCTGCTACAGCGGATGTATGGAAGCGACATATTTTATCTACAGCCCTGTGAATGCGTTTTGCAAAAGGTTTTACAATTAACGATAGACTAAACATAATAGATATGTTTACTAGCGCACAGCAGAACATCTGTGCAGGTGACTGCGCTGCCCCGTGCAGCTGTGTATTTTCATGTGAAAAATCATTAATTCCCTGAAAGACAGCAGGACGCCCCAAGTGACTCCCTGTGTGGAACACTGCTGCAACCCTCAGCTGCTGCTTGACACCCAGGATGGGAGATAGCCCACTCAAAAAGAGAAGGAAGCAGTGATCCATCCCTCGACCTCATCATCGAGAAGTGTGGTGTCAAACGTACGGCCCGCGAACAGGTTTTATCCAACCCACGGGATGAGTTTGCTAAGTATAAAAATCATCCTGAAATTTTTGAATGAAAGAAACAGCTGTTCTAAATGTGTCCACTAGATGTCGCAACAGCAATTATTTGTATCTTTGTAGACAATGCTACATATGTACGAAATAAACCACATGTCAGTACATCAGTCAAGGAAAATGATCAAACTCCATAAATAATATCCTGTAATTTGATTTTGATATAATAAAAAAAATAACACCAATGAGTTGACTGATGAACATTATCACATCATTTATTCCAAAAATATAAATAATGACAAATAAAGATAGAATACTATTAACCACAACATATTGTACCATTAATTAGTTGCTTATTAACATGCACATTGGTAACATTTTGTCTCTTAATTAGTCATTATTAAGTACTTATTAATGCCTTATTCTGCATGGCCTTATTATACAACCAGTAAGCCAATAACTAAGAGTTTTCCCTCAATAACCTCAGAATTATTGCTTATTAGTAACCATAACCCTTATATGTTCCCCTAGTGTCCAAATAACTGTAAATATTACTAATGTGCATGTTAATAAGCAACTAATTAATGGTGAATATGTTCCCCATACTAAAGTGTTACCAATATAATATATCTGTACACATTATATACTGTATATATAATATGTAAATATTACATATATGTTATATTTTATATTGCTACTATGGGACATTTTTAGTCTATTTTACTCAGACTCAGACTCAGACTCAGACAAACTAATGATCCACAAGAGAAATTTGTCCCACACAGTAGCTCAGTTACAAAGGATGGAAAGTGTAAGGATGGAAAGGAAAATGCAGGTATAAAATACACTAAAAATCTACCGTAGTAGCAATATAAGACATAACATATATGTAATATTTACATACCGTATTTTTCGGACTATAAGTCGCAGTTTTTTTCATAGTTTGGCCGGGCTCCAGTGCGACTTATATATGTTTTTTTCCTTCTTTATTATGCATTTTCGGCAGGTGCGACTTATACTCCAGTGCGGCTTATACTCCGAAAAATACGGTAATATATGTACAGTATCTGATATATTATATTATAAGTTTTTTATCATCTATACAATATATAACAATTACCATGTACAATATTACAGTATATGTAACAGCTGCAGCATAACATAGAGAGTATATACCTGCATTATCAATAAAGTTTGTCTAAATATAAGTCTAATCTGAAGTTGTCTTTATTGTTAAGTTATCGTGCCGTGATTTGACCAGTCCGGCCCACTCGGGAGTACATTTTTCTCCACGTGGCCCCCCCATCTAAAATGAGTTTGACACCCCTGAACTACATAAATAACATCCTGTAATTTGATTTTGATACCATTTTCTTATCTTGATAGATTGAAAATGAACACCAATGAGTTGACTGATGAACATTATCACATCATTTATTCAGAAAGTATAAATAACGACAAATAAAGATGGAATACTATTAACCGCAACATGTTAGTATAAAAAAAAAAAAAAAAAAATTATGATTTGCACATTTTCAGAATGTGCTTGTTCTATTTTTAAACAAAGAAAACATACTGAAGTTGTCTTTATTTTTAAGTTATCGTGCCATGATTTTACCAGTCCGGCCCACTTGGGAGTAGATTTTTCCCCATGTGGCCCCTGATTTAAAATGAGTTTGACACCCCTGAACTACATAAATAACATCCTGTTATTTGATTTTGATATAATTTTCTTATCTTGATAGATTGAAAATGAACAGCAATGAGTTGACTGATGAACATTATCACATCATTTTTTCAGAAAGTATAAATAACGACAAATAAAGATAGAATACTATTAACCGCAACATGTAAGTGTAAAAAAAAAAAAAAAACAACATTATGATTTGCACATTTTCAGAATGTGCTTGTTCTATTTTTAAACAAAGAAAACAATCTGAAATTGTCTTTATTTTTAAGTTATCGTGCCGTGATTCGACCAGTCCACTTGGGAGTAGATTTTTCTCCATGTGGCCCCTGATTTAAAATGAGTTTGACACCCCTGAACTACATAAATAACATACTGTAATTTGATTTTGATATAATCTTCTTATTTTGATAGATTGAAAATGAACACCAATGAGTTGACCGATGAACATTATCACATCATTTATTCAGTGTCATGTCTGTGTGATCATGTTTTTGTTTTGGTCATGTTCGGTTTTGTTTTTGGACTTTTTGTGCACTTTTGTTTTGTCACCATAGCAACCATTAGTTTTCACCTGTCACGTCATGCACCTGTTTCACATTTTGAGTCACGCACCTGTTTTTCGTTAATCATGTCTATAGTATTTAAGTTCATTGTTTTCAGTTTGTCGTTCTGACGACATCCCCGCATTTATGCTTCTACACACTCTCCACACACCCTTAGGACCCTTGCTGCTCTTTTTTCATGCCGGTTCCATGCCAAGTAAGTTTTTGTTTATCAAGCCACAGTTAGTGTTTTTTGTTGTTCATAGTTTCTGCCTTTGTGCAAATATTTGATTTCATAGCCAAGTCATTTCTCCGCCACTGTGCGCACTTTTCGTTTGTTTTAAAATTAAATAAAAATGTACTTACATTCCCGTCTCGCCCGAGCCAACTTTCCGTTGCATCTCGGAAAAGCATACACCCAGGACCAAGTCATGACATTCAGAAAGTATAAATAATGACAAATAAAGATGGAATACTATTAACCGCAACATGTAAGTGTAAAGAAAAACCCAACAACATTATAATTTGTACAATTTCAGAATGTGCTTGTTCTATTTTTAAACAAAGAAAACATACTAAAGTTGTCTTTATTTCTAAGTTATCGTGCCGTGATTTTACCAGTCCGGCCCACTTGGGAGTAGATTTTTCTCCATGTGGCCCCTGATTTAAAATGAGTTTGACACCCCTGAACTACATAAATAACATACTGTAATTTGATTTTGATATGATCTTCTTATTTTGATAGACTGAAAATGAACACCAATGAGTTGACTGATGAACATTATCACATCATTTATTCAGAAAGTATAAATAATGACAAATAAAGATAGAATACTATTAACCGCAACATGTAAGTGTAAAAAAAACAAAAAACAACATTATGATTTGCACATTTTCAGAATGTGCTTGTTCTATTTTTAAACAAAGAAAACAATCTGAAGTTGTCTTTATTTTGAAGTTATCGTGCCGTGATTCGACCAGTCCGGCCCACTTGGGAGTAGATTTTTCTCCATGTGGCCCCTGATTTAAAATGAGTTTGACAACCCTGTACTACATAAAAAATATAATGTAATTTGATTTTGATATTATTTCCTTATCTTGATAGATTGAAAATGAACACCAATGAGTTGACCGATGAACATTATCACATCATTTATTCAGAAAGTATCAATAACGACAAATAAAGATGGAATACTATTAACCGCAACATGTAAGTGTAAAAAAAACCAAAAAAAAACATTATGATTTGCACATTTTCAGAATGTGCTTGTTCTATTTTTAAACAAAGAAAACTCACTGAAGTTGTCTTTATTTTTAAGTTATCGTGCCGTGATTCGACCAGTCCACTTGGGAGTAGATTTTTCTCTATGTGGCCCCTGATTTAAAATGAGTTTGACACCCCTGAACTACATAAATAACATACTGTAATTTGATTTTGATATAATCTTCTTATTTTGATAGATTGAAAATGAACACCAATGAGTTGACTGATGAACATTATCACATCATTTATTCAGTGTCATGTCTGTGTGATTATGTTTTTGTTTTGGTCATGTTCGGTTTTGTTTTTGGACTTTTTGTGCACTTTTGTTTTGTCACCATAGCAACCATTAGTTTTCACCTGTCACGTCACGCACCTGTTTCACATTTTGAGTCACGCACCTGTTTTCATTAATCATGTCTATAGTATTTAAATTCATTGTTTTCAGTTTGTCGTTCTGACGACATCCCCGCATTTATGCTTCTACACACTCTCCACACACCCTTAGGACCCTTGCTGCTCTTTTTTCATGCCGGTTCCATGCCAAGTAAGTTTTTGTTTATTAAGCCACAGTTAGTGTTTTTTGTTGTTCATAGTTTCTGCCTTTGTGCAAATATTTGTTTTCATAGCCAAGTCATTTCTCCGCCACTGTGCGCGCTTTTCGTTTGTACTTTTTTTTGATAAAATTAAATAAAAATGTACTTACATTGCCGTCTCGCCCGAGCCAACTTTCCGTTGCATCTCGGAAAAGCATACACCCAGGACCAAGTCATGACATTCAGAAAGTATAAATAACGACAAATAAAGATGGCATACTATTAACCGCAACATGTAAGTGTGAAGAAAAACCCAACAACATTATAATTTGTACAATTTCAGAATGTGCTTGTTCTATTTTTAAACAAAGAAAACTCACTGAAGTTGTCTTTATTTTTAAGTTATCGTGCCGTGATTTTACCAGTCCACTTGGGAGTAGATTTTTCTCCATGTGGCCCCTGATTTAAAATGAGTTTGACACCCCTTAACTACATAAATAACATCTTGTATTTTGATTTTGATACCATTTTCTTATCTTGATATATTGAAAATGAACACCAATGAGTTGACTGATGAACATTATCACATCATTTATTCAGAAAGTATACATAACGATAAATAAAGATGGAATACTATTAACCGCAACATGTAAGTGTAAAAAAAAAAAAAAAACATTATTATTTGTACATTTTCAGAATGTGCTTGTTCTATTTTTAAAAGACAAAAAACAATCTGAAGTTGTCTTTATTTTTAAGTTATCATGCCGGCCTACTTGGGAGTAGATATTTCTCCATGTGGCCCCTGATTTAAAATGAGTTTGACAACCCTGTACTACATAAATAACATAATGTAATTTGATTTTGATATTATTTTCTTATCTTGATATATTGAAAATGAACACCAATGAGTTGACTGATGAACATTATCACATCATTTATTCCGAACATATAAATAACGACAAATAACGATAGAATACTATTAACCGCAACATGTTAGTGTAAAAAAACAAAAAACAACATTATGATTTGCACATTTTCAGAATGTGCTTGTTCTATTTTTAAACAAAGAAAACAATCTGAAGTTGTCTTTATTTTTAAGTTATCGTGCCGTGATTTGACCAGTTCGGCCCACTCGGGAGTACATTTTTCTCCATGTGGCTTTCTAAAATGAGTTTGACACCCCCGATCTAGAGGCAACATGGTCCTCTCGCAACACAACTTTCTTTGTCTTGGCCGAGCTTTCAAAACACTCTCCCCGTCGCGTTTGGCTTCCCCCGTTAACGGCGTGGGATTTTTTTTTTTTTTTCTGGAGCAAATTAGGCTCGACTAAACTCATCCCGGGCACTGCCATGCTGGATGTCGCTCGGTTACGGGATGATTTTCTGCATGGCTTCAAAGACACGTTTCACCTCTCATTTAGCTGCTGCTTGATATTCTCAAATGATGTGCAAAGGAACTATAAATAAACATGAATGGAGGGAGGGGAGGGGGCAGGAAGATTATAATCCCCGCTGAATAGTGGGGGCACTTTGAAGATGCTGCGTGTTTGTCTGTAATTTTTTGGGGGGCGTGGGGGTCAGGGGGGGAAAAAAAAGTGCACCGGTGGATAATGGTATTTGGAAAATATGCCAATCACTCATGCAAATATGTTATGTTGTTATTTTCCACAATTTAGGGGGAAAAAAAATCCTGATTGACAAGTTTTGTCCTCTGGACTGTGCAGCGTGGTGCCATATGGACTCCATCCCCTGGATGAAAGGGGAATGAGCCCCATCAGTGGAAATCCCACAAGGACCATCCAAAGCCATTTGAGGCTTGTCTAGAAATGCAATCATCAGCACCGTGCATGAGTGGCCACCATCAGCATGCACACTCCTCCCCTCCTCATATAGGAACATTTCACCCCAAAAAAAAGCATCTTTTTTTTCTTCACTAAGCATGCAAATTATATGCAAACTTGTGCACATTATTTTGAAAAAAATCTTACTTACTTCTCTTGTGATATTTCCCTTCTTCTTGGAACTGTGTGGGTTTTAATTCCATTTTCCCCCCCTTGGGGTTGCACTAGAAGGTTTTATTCCCCCGCGCGCTTTACTTTATTCTGCACCCTCAAGGTGCGCCTCCGCCGCATCCAAAACAAAAATAAAATCCCCACCCGCGCAGTGATGGAGCAGCCCCACGGTGGGGTGGTGGTGTGGTGGTGTAGGCGCGGTGCTCCTTGGTTGGTAGCGCTCCGAGGTATGCGGCCAACGAGCCGGGAGGACAGCGATGCCACTGAGTGGAGATGGCGTGTCAATGTGCGCATCCCACAGTGGGCTTCTTGCTCTCTTTTGTGCGTGCGTGCGCGCGCGCGCGGCGCGGGAAAAAAAAACAAACAAGCGCCCGCTGGTGACGGCGGGAAAATAGGCTGCCGTGCTGCGGCACAATAATGCGCCACCTGCACCTGTGGGTGAGTGAGGGCGCATGTGGTGATTTAACAAAAGTAGGAATTATGAGAACTTTGTTTTGGATAGGACAGAGGTCGGCAAACCAAAATGTTGAAAGAGCCATATTGGACCGAAAAATACAAAAACAAATCTGTCCGGAGCCGCAAAAAAATTAAAAGCCATATTACATACAGATAGTGTGTCATGAGATATAAATTGAATTAAGAGGACTTAAAGTAAACTAAATGAGCTCAAATATAGCTACAAACGAGACATAATGATGCAATATGTACATATCGCTAGCCTAAATAGCATGTTAGCATCGATTAGCTCGCAGTCATGCAGTGACCAAATATGCCCGATTAGCACTCCACACAAGTCAATAACATCAACAAAACTCACCTTTGTGCATTCACGCACAACGTTAAAAGTTTGGTGGACAAAATGAGACAGAAAAAGGATAAAACACTTACCTAGGGAGTCGGAGAAAGTTATACATGTAAACAAACTAAGGTGAGTTCAAGGACCGCCAAAATTAGTAGGACAAAACGGCGCTCGCCAAATACTCGAATCAGTGAAGCATGTTTAATATAAACAGTGGGATTTATAACAATTAGGGAGGTTTGTGTCATGTTTGGCCTCCTACAGAAACCATATTAAAACAATTAATTAACAAATTAATTATTTCCCCTCATCTTTTTCCGTTTTTCATACATCTTTGGAAAAGCTCCAGGGAGCCACTATGGCTCTAGAGCCGCGGGTTGCCGACCCCTGGGATAGGATATTAAATCAATAAATAAATAAATAAAAAATTCTGAGATATACTTTAAGTCTACAGTCCACTTTTGGGCAGCATCAAAAAAAATAAGCAAGAATGTGTATTTTTTACACTCTTGGATTTTGAAAATGCGAAAGGGACAAAAAAAAGTTTAGAGGAACCCAAAACCAGTGAAGTTGGCACCTTGTGCAAATCCATCCATCCATCCATCCATCTTCTTCCGCTTATCCGAGGTCGGGTCGCGGGGGCAGCAGCCTAAGCAGGGAAGCCCAGACTTCCCTCTCCCCAGCCACTTCGTCCAGCTCCTCCCGGGGGATTCCGAGGCGTTCCCAGGCCAGCCGGGAGAGATAGTCTTCCCAACGTGTCCTGGGTCTTCCCCGTGGCCTCCTACCGGTCGGACGTGCCCGAAACACCTTCCTAGGGAGGCGTTCGGGTGGCATCCTGACCAGATGCCCGAACCACCTCATCTGGCTCCTCTCGATGTGGAGGAGCAGCGGCTTTACTTTGAGCTCCCCCCGAATGACAGAGCTTCTCACCCTATCTCTAAGGGAGAGCCCCGCCACTCGGCGGAGGAAACTCATTTCGGCCGCTTGTACCCGTGATCTTGTCCTTTCGGTCATGACCCAAAGCTCATGACCATAGGTGAGGATGGGAACGTAGATCGACCGGTAAATTGAGAGCTTTGCCTTCCGGCTCAGCTCCTTCTTCACCACAACGGATCGATACAGCGTCCGCATTACTGAAGATGCCGCACCGATCCGCCTGTCGATCTCACGATCCACTCTTCCCCCACTCGTGAACAAGACTCCGAGGTACTTGAACTCCTCCACTTGGGGCAGGATCTCCTCCCCAACCCGGAGATGGCACTCCACCCTTTTCCGGGAGAGAACCATGGACTCGGACTTGGAGGTGCTGATTCCCATCCCAGTCGCTTCACACTCGGCTGCGAACCGATCCAGCGAGAGCTGAAGATCTTGGCCAGAGGAAGCCATCAGGACCACATCATCTGCAAATAGCAGAGACCTAATCCTGCAGCCACCAAACCAGATCCCCTCAACACCCTGACTGCGCCTAGAAATTCTGTCCATAAAGGTTATGAACAGAATCGGTGACAAAGGGCAGCCTTGGCGGAGTCCAACCCTCACTGGAAACGTGTCCGACTTACTGCCGGCAATGCGGACCAAGCTCTGGCACTGATTATACAGGGAGCGAACTGCCACAATAAGACAGTCCGTTACCCCATACTCTCTGAGCACTCCCCACAGGACTTCCCGGGGTACACGGTCGAATGCCTTCTCCAAGTCCACAAAGCACATGTGGACTGGTTGGGCAAACTCCCATGCACCCTCAAGGACCCTGCCGAGAGTATAGAGCTGGTCCACAGTTCCACGACCAGGACGAAAACCACACTGTTCCTCCTGAATCCGAGGTTCGACTATCCGGCGTAGCCTCCTCTCCAGTACACCTGAATAGACCTTACCGGGAAGGCTGAGGAGTGTGATCCCACGATAGTTGGAACACACCCTGCGGTTCCCCTTCTTAAAGAGAGGAACCACCACCCCGGTCTGCCAATCCAGAGGTACCGCCCCCGATGTCCACGCGATGTTGCATAGCTAGCCTAAATAGCATGTTAGCATCGATTAGCTCGCAGTCATGCAGTGACCAAATATGCCCGATTAGCACTCCACACAAGTCAATAACATAAACAAAACTCACCTTTGTGCATTCACGCACAACGTTAAAAAATTTGGTGGACCAAATGAGACAGAAAAAGGATAAAACACTTACCTAGGGAGTCGGAGAAAGTTATACATGTAAACAAACTAAGGTGAGTTCAAGGACCGCCAAAATTAGTAGGACAAAACGGCGCTCGCCAAATACTCGAATCAGTGAAGCATGTTTAATATAAACAGTGGGATTTATAACAATTAGGGAGGTTTGTGTCATGTTTGGCCTCCTACAGAAACCATATTAAAACAAAAAATAAATTATTTCCCCTCATCTTTTTCCATTTTTCATACATCTTTGGAAAAGCTCCAGGGAGCCACTATGGTGGCGCTAAAGAGCCGCATGCGGCTCTAGAGCCGCGGGTTGCCGACCCCTGGGATAGGATATTAAATCAATAAATAAATAAATAAATAAATAAAAAATTCTGAGATATACTTTAAGTCTACAGTCCACTTTTGGGCAGCATCAAAAAAAAAAAGCAAGAATGTGTATTTTTTACACTCTTGGATTTTGAAAATGCGAAAGGGACAAAAAAAAGTTTAGAGGAACCCAAAACCAGTGAAGTTGGCACCTTGTGCAAATCCATCCATCCATCCATCCATCTTCTTCCGCTTATCCGAGGTCGGGTCGCGGGGGCAGCAGCCTAAGCAGGGAAGCCCAGACTTCCCTCTCCCCAGCCACTTCGTCCAGCTCCTCCCGGGGGATCCCGAGGCGTTCCCAGGCCAGCCGGGAGAGATAGTCTTCCCAGCGTGTCCTGGGTCTTCCCCGTGGCCTCCTACCGGTCGGACGTGCCCGAAACACCTTCCTAGGGAGGCGTTCGGGTGGCATCCTGACCAGATGCCCGAACCACCTCATCTGGCTCCTCTCGATGTGGAGGAGCAGCGGCTTTACTTTGAGCTCCCCCCGAATGACAGAGCTTCTCACCCTATCTCTAAGGGAGAGCCCCGCCACTCGGCGGAGGAAACTCATTTCGGCCGCTTGTACCCGTGATCTTGTCCTTTCGGTCATGACCCAAAGCTCATGACCATAGGTGAGGATGGGAACGTAGATCGACCGGTAAATTGAGAGCTTTGCCTTCCGGCTCAGCTCCTTCTTCACCACAACGGATCGATACAGCGTCCGCATTACTGAAGATGCCGCACCGATCCGCCTGTCGATCTCACGATCCACTCTTCCCCCACTCGTGAACAAGACTCCGAGGTACTTGAACTCCTCCACTTGGGGCAAGATCTCCTCCCCAACCCGGAGATGGCACTCCACCCTTTTCCGGGAGAGAACCATGGACTCGGACTTGGAGGTGCTGATTCCCATCCCAGTCGCTTCACACTCGGCTGCGAACCGATCCAGCGAGAGCTGAAGATCTTGGCCAGAGGAAGCCATCAGGACCACATCATCTGCAAATAGCAGAGACCTAATCCTGCAGCCACCAAACCAGATCCCCTCAACGCCCTGACTGCGTCTAGAAATTCTGTCCATAAAGGTTATGAACAGAATCGGTGACAAAGGGCAGCCTTGGCGGTGTCCAACCCTCACTGGAAACGTGTCCGACTTACTGCCGGCAATGCGGACCAAGCTCTGGCACTGATCATACAGGGAGCGAACTGCCACAATAAGACAGTCCGTTACCCCATACTCTCTGAGCACTCCCCACAGGACTTCCCGGGGTACACGGTCGAATGCCTTCTCCAAGTCCACAAAGCACATGTGGACTGGTTGGGCAAACTCCCATGCACCCTCAAGGACCCTGCCGAGAGTATAGAGCTGGTCCACAGTTCCACGACCAGGACGAAAACCACACTGTTCCTCCTGAATCCGAGGTTCGACTATCCGGCGTAGCCTCCTCTCCAGTACACCTGAATAGACCTTACCGGGAAGGCTGAGGAGTGTGATCCCACGATAGTTGGAACACACCTTCCGGTTCCCCTTCTTAAAGAGAGGAACCACCACCCCGGTCTGCCAATCCAGAGGTACCGCCCCCGATGTCCACGCGATGTTGCATAGCTAGCCTAAATAGCATGTTAGCATCGATTAGCTTGCAGTCATGCAGTTACCAAATATGCCCGATTAGCACTCCACACAAGTCAATAACATAAACAAAACACACCTTTGTGCATTCACGCACAACGTTAAAAAATTTGGTGGACCAAATGAGACAGAAAAAGGATAAAACACGTCCTAGGGAGTCGGAGAAAGTTATACATGTAAACAAACTAAGGTGAGTTCAAGGACCGCCAAAATTAGTAGGACAAAACGGCGCTCGCCAAATACTCGAATCAGTGAAGCATGTTTAATATAAACAGTGGGATTTATAACAATTAGGGAGGTTTGTGTCATGTTTGTCCTCCTACAGAAACCATATTAAAACAAAAAATAAATTATTTCCCCCCTCATCTTTTTCCATTTTTCATACATCTTTGGAAAAGCTCCAGGGAGCCACTATGGCGGCGCTAAAGAGCCGCATGCGGCTCTAGAGCCACGGGTTGCCGACCCCTGGGATAGGATATTAAATCAATCAATAAATAAATAAAAAATTCTGAGATATACTTTAAGTCTACAGTCTACTTTTGGGCAGCATCAAAAAAAATAAGCAAGAATGTGTATTTTTTACACTCTTGGATTTTGAAAATGCGAAGGGACAAAAAAAAGTTTAGAGGAACCCAAAACCAGTGAAGTTGGCACCTTGTGCAAATCGTAAAATAAAAACAGAATACACCATACTTGCCAACCTTGAAACCTCCGAATTCGGGAGACTGTCGGTTGATATCGGTATCGGTAATTAAAGATTCGGACAATATCGGAATATCGGATATCGGCAAAAAGCTATTATCGGACATCCCTAATATATATATATATATATATATATATATATATATATATATATATATATATATATATATATATATATATATATATATATATTTATATATATATATGGGCGTCCATGATAATGTCGCTTGGATGGCAACATATGTTGCTCTAAAACCTGTATGTACCTTTCAGCATTAATGACACTCATGCTTTGATAGTCAGAGATGTTTGATGATGTATAAAGTGATATTTACACCTGAATAAATACTTATGATATTCTGTACATTACATGTTGTACAAGTTAATCATATATGTTGTGCTGCATGACCATTTTTAAACCTTCTCTATCTATTAATAACATTAATAACAGATGTTTTTTTTTTTTTTTGCAAATAATCATTAACCTAGAATTTAATGGCAGCAAAAAAAGTTGGCACGGGGACATTTTTAGCACCGTGTTACATGGCCTTTCCTTTTAACAACACTCAGTAAACATTTGGGAACTGAGGAGACTAATTTTTGAACCTTTTTTTTTTTTAGCTTTTTTTCTTACTTAAGCTTAAAATTGCCACCTACTCAGTGGCCTAGTGGTTAGAGTGTCAGCCCTGAAATCGGTAGTTTGTGAGTTCAAACCCTGGGCGAGTCATACCAAAGAGTACAAAAATGGGACCATTTTTCTGTTCAGTATTTTAACCCTTTTATGTTAGAATACTGAACAGATGTTTATTGGGATAAGGTAAACATCTGTTCAGTAATTTAACATAAAAGGGTTTGATTGTGAGGCATTAAAAGCCACAAAATGTAACGCTGGCTGAGTAACAACAATATGAACATTACACAAGGGTTAAGAGCTGACAATTTTGCAATTTTTACAAATAGTTTAAAAATTTTTTTATCAGGGGTGTATAAACATGTCTTCTACCCATCTTTTCCAATGAGAAACATCAATCTTAAGATTCCCAAAAGTCAGATATTCAGTTAGGTTTAAATCAGGGCTGTCAAATGATTACAAATATTTGTTCATACTTACCTCAAAATTAATCATGATTAATAGATATAGTTTTTCATTATTATTAAATGTACCCGAGGCTGATAATTTTCAAGTTAAATACAATGACAGGAACATGTTTTTGCTTTAATGAAATGTTTTTTTTTTTCTTCACATTATCCTTTTTTAAACAGCTCAACACAAAAAGGGCATACACAAGCTTTTAAAGACAAAACAAAAACAAATGATCTACAGTGCGTTGGTTGGTGTCTTGCCAGATTTTATAAATTGTAGGAATACATAATTTGTACTCCAGCTGTAGGAGCACTTGCATTCCGAGGAGGAGCTACACTTCCATGTTTAAATACCAGTTTCACGCACAACATGTGAGATGTTACGATCATGCTTTGATAGTCAGAGATGTTTGATGATATATAAAGTGATATTTACACCTGAATAAGTACTTATGATATTCTGTACATTACATGTTGTACAAGTTAATCATATATGTTGTGCTGCATGACCATTTTTAAACCTTCTCTATCTATTAATAACATTTAATATTCAGCCTGTTAAACATTCTGTGAGTGAGGACTACCAATCAGATTAAATTATAAAATAATATACGATAATGATTGGTAATACTACTGTATGTAGTGAACTGCAATTACCCGATGTGGGCTACAGAGGGCAGTGGCAGGCATGCCTACAGTATTAAACGAGGGCTCAGCGGGGGCGACGAAGGAGACGAGAAAGAGAAAGTGTTCGAGGATGGAGCCGTCGTGTGTGTGTGTGTGTGTGTTGGGATTCTGTCTATTCAGTCCGACAGTGCTATTTGTGAACATAAACAAAAGGCTGACTTGTTCAAAGACAGTCGACCGCCGTCATATTGCCACACACACTTTATTTCCATCTGCCAGAAAACATTTATTTATGTGGAAATATCATAGAATAACATGACAAAACATCTTTGACAAAGCACAGTCATATTGTAAGACTATTTTTCGTTGTTTTGTTGGTTAGACCGGGATGCGAAGCGTAGCACTATTATTGTGAAGCCGGATGTCTGTGATAGGTATGAGAAAAGACTTGACATATTTTGACGAAAATCTCTAATTAAAGTGACTTTAGACTTCCTCGTTACCGTCTTTTTTTCCGCTGAGCTTGTATTCCATCTTTATAAAGAAGTTTGAGTATGAGCATTTAAGTCCCATCTTAAAACTCTTTTGTATACTCTAGCCTTTATATAGACCCCCTTTTTAGACCAGTTGATCTGCCGTTTCTTTTCTTTTCTGCTCTTCCCCCCTCTCCCGGTGGCCATGGATGAGGAGCTGGCCGTCCATAGTCGGGACCCGGGGTGGACCGCTCGCCTGTGCATCGGTTGGGAACATCTCTGCGCTGCTGACCCGTCTCCGCTCGGGATGGTCTCCTGCTGGCCCCGCTATGGACTGGACTCTCACTATTATGTTAGATCCACTATGGACTGGACTCTCACAATATTATACTAGACCCACTCGACGTCCATTGCACCGATCGCCCTAGAGGGTGGGGGGGTTCCCCCACATCTGCGGTCCTCGCCAAGGTTTCTCATTGTCATCCTACTGGGTTGAGTTTTTCCTTGCCCTGATGTGGGATCTGAACCGAGGATGTCGTTGTGGCTTGTGCAGCCCTTTGAGACACTTGTGATTTAGGGCTAGTGGGGAGGCGGGGCCGGCAGACCAACAGCAAGAAGTGCCCCGCTGGGGCCAACTCCGAGATGGCGGCGAGGAGGCATGGCCGGCAGTCCAACAGCGAGGCAGGGCACACCGGAGCCCGCTCTAAGATGGCGACGAGGAGGCGTGGCCTGCAGTCCAACAGTGAGGCAGGGCACACCGGAGCCCGCTCTAAGATGGCGGCGAGGTGGCGTGGCCGGCAGTCCAACAGCGAGGCAGGGCACACCGGAGCCCGCTCCAAGATGGTGGCAAGTAGGCGGGGACGGCGAGCAAGCGGCAAGGCGGTGCGCGCCGAGATCGACGCCACAATTGTTACCAGGTGCGTGGATCGCGCACCTGGTCACAATCAGCTAATCTCCTCGCAAGGTGTAAAAGGGCGACAGCCGAGAACGACGGGAGAGAGAGAGACGGAGAAAGCAACCAGAGCCAACAGGAAGCTGATGCTGAGCGCGAGAGGCAGAGAGCCAGAGGCAGACGACGACGCGGAAGGCTGAAAAGCAGACGGCGGAGCGAGCAGAAGAGGGAGGCGCAGCTGAAAAGCGACCCGACCGCAGACAGGTTTATTGAAAAATAAAGAAGTCAAAACCTGCTGGCAGGATGTCTGTCCTTGATGGTCCTGAGAACCCACACGACTGCTTGAGTCGGTCACAGGGCTATATGAATAAACATTGATTGATTCGAGAAACAATCTACACTTTATGTTAGTAACTGTAATCTAAACATGGACGTGAAGTTTCTCCTCTTTACAAGTCAGGATTTGTTGCCCGGGTCATGTTTTGTTTAGTTTAATATTTCCTTAGTTGTTGGTTAGTTCTGTTTCATCTCCCTTGTTTGTTTTCTTCGTTGCCATGGGTGCTGATTTTTGTCACCTGCCTCTAATTAGTGGTCGGGAGGCTCACCTGCTCCTGGTCACTAATCAGAGAGCCACACTCTGCCTGAGAGTCTTGTTCACATGTATTTTCTTGAGAGTTTAGAATCACTAGTTTCTTGATCAGTTGTTGGCTAGTCTATTGCCGAGCTTTGCCATATAGCTTCTCGTGCCATCCGCATGTTTTCCTATTTTCGTATCTTTTGCCTTGTTATTTGAATAAATCATCCTTCTTACCTGCACATTGCTTCCGGACGTCCTTCTGCATCTTGGGGAAATGACCGGATATTGTCCTGTCTTGTCCTCAGAGCAACTGGCTTTGAACCTGAGACTTCCATAATGTCCCGCTTTCTTTGCACATTTCTGTTCGCTATTTTGGCATTGGCTCCACAGTAACTTTACCACAAGCTACGGAATGGCCGAGGTTCAAAAAGAAGTCAGGGCGTTTATCGTGCGTAAAAAAAAATGATCGGCATTAAATGACCTTATAGTAAATGCGTTATTGTGTTACATTTGACTGCCCTAGTTTAAATGCACTCTACATGCATCCAGCTGTGTTTGAGAGGCAATGTGGTCAATCACCAAAGGGCCATGATGTGTATTTCTGGTCTTGGCACCCAGTGCCGGGCAGATGGGCAGCACGGCAGTGCGGCTGGATCAAAAAAGAAGTCGGAGATGCTTTGCTGAAAAAAAAGTTGCTTTATTACAAGCGAGTGTCATTATACAGGTCTGCAGTACCTGGAGGAGCTCGGGTCAAAAATTAAGGACACCTAACTTGGAGGAGCCCAACCACCTTCTTATATTCCTTCTTTCTCTCTCTGGGTGTGTGTTGATTCAGGAGGGTCCAACCTATTCATGTGTAAGTGACCGGAAAACAACCTCTATATGTTGTAACTTAGAAGTTGACGTGAAGATAGACATGGAGTCTCTCACTATCACTTTTGCATTCCGAAGTCTGAATTTATTGCCTCTTCTCGTGAGAGAGTTACCCCAGTTAAATTGCGAATGTCCAACTAAGTGTCACGGCACGGGCTCGAACCCGCTTTTCACCGGCAGCAGGTTCTGCCAGCACCTCCGTTGTCAGCACGCCAGGACACGCCCCTGCTCGCGCTGGGCGCATCACACCAAGGCGCCGGCAAAGCTGCAGGCAATCTCTCATCTGCGCACCTGGGACTAATGAGAAAGGACGACATAAATGATGAGCCTTTGCCATAACGTAGTTCACTCTTGAGTAAGCATCTCGTCTCTGGCTTCCTTCCCTGCCTCGTACTTGCTCGCTCTCTCTGTGCCCTTGCCTGTTTCCGTTTTGATGTCCTTTGTGTTTCCCGCAGCTCATCCCCCGTCTTTCGTGATCAATTGTGTTTCTTGACTTCCCTCTGGATTCTGGACTGCCTTCCCCGATCCTCGACCCCTGCTTGAACACGGACATCGTTGCTTCTCTCCAGCCCCCGACTGCTTGCCTGCTCCCGGACTACCTTCTCGCCTTGCCCCCTTTGGACTGACGAAGGATTCATTCAACACCCACAGGCAACAAACCCCGGTAACATCTATATGGTTAATTCTACACATCGTCTTGCACCCATCACTTCAACAGCATACACACCCTACACCAGGGGTGTCAAACTCAAATACAGAGTGGGCCAAAATTTAAAACTGAACAAAGCCGCGGGCCAAGGTTGAACAAATGAACCTTTTAATAGGGA
Source organism: Nerophis lumbriciformis (assembly GCF_033978685.3). Lineage (NCBI taxonomy): Eukaryota > Metazoa > Chordata > Actinopteri > Syngnathiformes > Syngnathidae > Nerophis > Nerophis lumbriciformis. The sequence goes on from NC_084575.2 coordinate 26,102,339, forward strand.
CCCAAACAAGTTTTGCATTGAATATTGAACAAGCAAGGCTTCTATAACTTTATAGTGACATGCAAAATCCAGTTTCAAATAATAATAATAATAATTAAAAAATATCAATGGCATATCAAATACAATTTAAATACAAATTGAATGCCTCTTTTCTATTTGCAGCCTTCTGAGGTAAATATCCACAGGCTAATACATTTGAAAATAAAATAACAATGAATAAACCAACCATTCAGGACTTTAAACTGCTCAGTTTGCAACATACTGATATAATTTGATGTGCCCAAGCCAGATACCTGGCATCTTTTCTTGGATGCTAGTTCATTAATGTCGGGGCTCAGGCTTTGAGCTGAGGCAACCTTCATTATCCAACCAAGGTGTTCATCAGTCATTATATCTCGTATTCCACCCGGACCACAGTCTAACAAAACTTAAAGTTGTTTATACGGCCACCCTCAGTGTAACCTGTATCGCTGGTGATTAAGTATGCGTTGCATTCACCTGTGTGTGCGTGCAGAAGCTGCGCATATTATGTGACTGAGCCAGCATATGCTGGACTGGATGAAAAGCAGATGTGACAATTTTTGGGAGGGGCACTGAAATATGAGACTGTCCCGGGAGGGTTGGCAAGTATGAGAATTAGCGGTGAATGCGGTGTTACCGCGGCACCCCCGCTGAATACAATCGGCGGGCCAGCTCTAGTGTTAATTTGATATCGCCTCAGGGGCCAAGTGAAATTACACGGCGGGCCAAATTTGGCCCCCGGGCCAGAGTTTGACACCCATGCCCTACACAATCATCAGAGGGTTTAATAAACCTGTTAAACCTAGTCCTACCGTGGTGTCGTCTTCTTCCCCGCCGCCGTACATAACACTAAGGCTCCTTAATTTATTATGAACTCAACCATTATTTACTTAAACCTGGTGGTTCGCTTTTTCCAAGTTGAATACAAACATTCACCATATGTTGAACATAACGTCAGTCAATCAATTCACATCAGCCACATTCTCAAAGCACCCTGACCAAAGACCGTAAAGTTGCCATAATACAATTGATTAATATGTATTTTCTCCCGCTTCCGGATCGCCCACATTTCCCTGTAACCGACATCCTCCTCCAGTTCCAGCAGGGGTGGTGGTAGTGCATTGCATAGAACTATCTGCATTCACTCGTAATACAAGGTCACATTGAATGCAAGTTAAACGTGTTTATGACTATACAAGACTTCTAATCTATTCTTGGTAAGGTTTTAGTTCAGTACTTTTGTGTTATGATCCGCTGCCCGGATCTGAGTTTTTAAGTTTTTCGAGTCACTTGTGTTTTCTGTTAGTTTTGGACTCCTTGAGTTCCTGTTTATGCACCTCTGAGTTTGTTACCATGGCTACGTATTAGTGTTACCTGCCTCTTGTGTTCAGGACGCGCACCTGTTTGTAATCAAGAGACATTATTTAAGCCTGCCTTTGCCAGTCAGTCGGTCTGGCTTCTTTGTTTGCGTCACGCTACTGTTTGTTTTCTGTTTTGTACCTCTTTGAGTGTTACTATACGATTAAATCATGTTCCTACCTGCAAGTCCTGTCCGGAGTCGTCCGTTTGCATCCTGGGAGAACAAACCTCGCAGTAAGCTGCAACCCCAACGTAACACTTTTGCACTAAAATGGGAATATTGTAAGGCCCACATTTACACTGCTGTTGGCTCTCAAATACAGTGTCGCCTAATATGAATGTGATTGTTTTCATCATGCAAGCATCTGCAATTTCCCTTTTGAAAGACCCAATTTAGTGCTCTTTGCGGGGGTCTCAAAAAAGCCGTTGTGTCAATGCCTCACTCATTAAAATGCTATGTGCTGTAGGTCTCCTGTGTGAACAATCGACATGTCCACGCACACTGTGGAACCTCCACAACCATTTACGGATGATGGAGGCCACTGTGCTCATTGGGACCTGTAAGGCTGCAGATATTTTTTCTATACTCTTCCCCAGACTTGTGCCTCGAGACAATCTTGTCTCGGAAGTCTCCAGACAATTCCTTCCACTTTATTCTTGGTTTGTGCTCTTCCATGCACTGTCAAGTGTGGGACTTTGTATAAAGACGGGTGTGTGCCTTTCCAAATCATGCCCAACCAAGTGGATTTACCACAGGTGGATTTCAATTCAACCGTAGGAACGTCTCAAGGATGATCCCTTGAAATAGGATGCACCAGAGCTCACTTTTGAGCGTCCTGGCAAAGGCTGAGAATACTTATGTAAATGTGATTTTTTCATTTTTAATAAATTAGCAACAAAAAAAAAAAAATACGGAAAAACATTCACATTGGCATTATGAGGTATTGTGTGTAGAATTTTGACCACAAAAATGTGGACTAAAGCTGTAAACATAAAATGTGGAAAAAGAGAGAGCCTGTGTATATACTATATCTAAATACAGTTGTATTCTAATAGTAATAGAAATAAATGTTAATTTAAGAGTCAAATAAATTTTTTGTATTTGACATTTGACACAGAGCTGATAATTTTGACTGTGCTATCCAGTTAAAAAAAAAAAAAAAAAAAAAAAAAAATATATATATATATATACCGTATTTTGCCGCACCTAAAAACCACAAATTTACTCAAAAGCTGACAGTGCGGCTTATAACCCGGTGCGCTTTATATATGGATTAATATTAAGATTCATTTTCATAAAGTTTAGGTCTCGCAACTACGGTAAACAGCCGCCATCTTTTTTCCCCGTAGAAGAGGAAGCGCTTCTTCTTCTACGGCAAGCAACCGCCAAGGTAAGCACCCGCCCCCATAGAAGAGGAAGCGCTTCTTCTTCTACTGTAAGCAACCACCCGCCCCCGTAGAAGAAGAAGAAGCGCGCGGATATTACGTTTCATTTCCTTTGTGTGTTTACATCTGTAAAGACCACAAAATGGCTCCTACTAAGCGACAGGTTTCCGGTTCATGAAAAGACGCAATCTCTCCATCCGCACACGGACTACTATTTCACAGCAACTGCCTAAAGACTTTCAAGAAAAGCTGGCTACTTTCCGTGCATATTGTAAAAACAAGATAGCTGAAAAAAGATCCGGCCAGAGAACATTATCAACATGGACGAGGTTCCACTGACTTTTGATATTCCTGTGAACCGCACTGTGGATACAACGGGAGCACGTACGGTGAATATTCGCACCACAGGGAATTAGAAGTCATCCTTCACTGTGGTTCTAGCTTGCCATGCTAATGGCCAGAAACTTCCACCCATGGTGATATTCAAAAGGAAGACCTTGCCAAAAGAGACCTTTCCAGCCGGCGTCATCATAAAAGCTAACTCGAAGGGATGGATGGATGAAGAAAAGATGAGCGAGTGGTTAAGGGAAGTTTACGCGAAGAGGCCGGGTGGCTTTTTTCACGCAGCTCCGTCCATGTTGATATACGACTCCATGCGCGCCCACATCACGCTGGTTTTTAATATATTATTAAAGTTTGACTGACCTATCTGACTGTTTTTTTGACATTCCCTTTAGCGCAGTTAGATGCGGCTTATAACACGGGGCGGCTTATAGGTGGACAAAGTTTTGAAATATGCCGTTCATTGAAGGCGCGGCTTATAACCCAGGGCGGCTTATGGTGCGGAAAATACGGTATATATATATATATATATATATATATATATATTTTTTTTTTATACACTTCTGAGTCTCATTTGCAAGTATGCATTCATTACAGTTAAGTTCAATTTGCCAGTCGTGTGTTTTGTTGCACCCTACAAAGTATTCATACTGTAAGTATTTTACTTATCACACACCAGCTGTTTGTATAATTTGGAGGACACAAATTAGCTTATTCCATCTTGGAATAAGGCTGTAACATAAAATGTGAAAAAAAAAAAAAAAAGGCTGTGTATATACTATATCTAAATACATTGTATACTAATAGTAATAGAAATAAATGTTAATTTAAGTGTCAAATATTTTTTTTTGTATTTCACATTTGACACCGAGCTGATAATGTTGACTATGCTATCCAGTTAAAATATTTATATACATATATTTGTTTATACTTTTGAGTCTCATTTGCAAGTATGCATTCATTACAGTTAAGTTAAATGTGCCAGTCGTGTGTTTTGTTGCACCCTACAAAGTATTCATACTGTAAGTATTTTACTTATCACACACCAGCTGTTTGTATAATTTGGATGACACAAATGAACTTATTCCATCTTGGAATAAGGCTGTAACATAAAATGTGGGAAAAAAAAAAAAAAGGCTGTGTATATACTATATCTAAATACATTGTATACTAATAGTAATAGAAATAAATGTTAATTTAAGTGTCAAATATTTTTTTTTGTATTTCACATTTGACAACGAGTTCATAATGTTGACTATGCTATCCAGTTAAAATATATACATATAAACATATATTTTTTTATACTTTTGAGTCTCATTTGCAAGTATGCATTCATTACAGTTAAGTTAAATGTGCCAGTCGTGTGTTTTGTTGCACCCTACAAAGTATTCATACTGTAAGTATGTTACTTTTTACACACCAGCTTTTTGTAGAATTTTGAGGACACAAATGAACTTATTCCATTTTGGAATAAGGCTGTAACATAAAATGTGGAAAAAAGAAAGGCTTTGGAATTACTATATCTAAATATAGTTGTATACTAATAGTAATAGAAATAAATGTTGATTTAAGAGTCAAATCAAATTTTTTGTATTTCACATTTGACACCGAGCTGATAATGTCGACTGTGCTGTCCAGTTGTTAGATCTTGTTTTTTTTTACACTTGTCAGTCTCATTTGCAAGTATGCATTCATTCAGTTAAGTTGAATGTGCCAGTCATGTCTTTTTGTTGCACCCTACAAAGTATTCATACTGTAAGTATGAATACTTGTTACGCACCAGCTGTTTGTAGAATTTTGAGGACACAAATTAATCTATTCCATTTTGGAATAAGGCTGTAGCATAACAAAATGTGAACAATAAAAAGAACTGTGAATACTTTCCAGATGCACTGTATGTTAAAACATAATTTTAGTGACAAATAATAGGGGCTATAGGGTGCAATAAATACATTCAAGGTAAATGAAAAACATAGTTAGCAGACCACCGTTAAAGGGGAACTTTCCGGGGAATTTTGCCTCTTTTTGGGGATTTTTTTAACACCCTTCCTTTGTTTTTTTAGGATTTTAAAGATGTTTAAAAAACACTTTCAAAATGCGGCTAATGGGATTCACCGTTGTAGCCTTCAAATCCTCTAAAAGCACTTCAACATTTTATGTACACACTGCAAGTCTATTTATAATGTAGTAACAGACACGTTCATAACAATAGGTAATATGTGCAATATTTTGGTCATTTTATGCACAGCCGGAACTAATTCTTCGGCGCATTTATTTCCGTTTCCATAGCAGCGCACTTCCGACTTCCTGCAACAAATGTGTGTTCCATCTCCCTGAATCAAAGTTTGTTTTCTAAACATAAGAGACAACAAAGACAACTATTTTTGGACAAATGAGTATTCACAACCTTTTTGAAACTGAATATACTGAGGATGAACTGTTGAAATGTGGGCTAATACTTTACAGATACTGCAATATGATTGTTCATGTTTTTCAGTCAGTACAGATTGGTGTCCTATCGCAATGGTGTGCATTACAAACTCAAACGCGTTTCGTGCTGACGTAGAAGCTAGCTTATCGATTGCCGTAGTTAGCTTTTACGGCTAATACCGTAGCAAGCCGATGTGTTAGTACGCTAGGAAAATACTTCCTCAGTGTTCGTTCTTACAATAACAATGTTGCTTCAGCTTGGTTATTATACGGGTTACGGAATGTAAATGAAGTATTGTTGACGGTTTTTAAATGCATTTTTAAAGTGACTTCGAGGTAGAATGAATTGCCGATTTGTTTATGTTATAAAGCGGGAAAAAAAATACTTTTGTGTTCTTGTCTCTCATAATGATTGTGAAAAATTACGGAATATTGTTATTTTACATACATTGTATTGTTTTTAGTTTAGACTGAATCCATTTCAAGGAAATTAGGTAAACAGTGTAGAGTGTATTTGTGTTGCAGACACCAGGGAAAACCAGACCACACACACACAATCACATGCATTCCTAATTTTGTATGCGATCACAAGCTACATGTTGAGTCAGTTAATTACCCCTTATTTGTGTTAATTTTTACGACGAGGATATCAGTCATCCAAAACACACAACACATGATAAACTAGTTTTTTGAGGCATTAAAAGTTATAAAAAACAAACAAACAGCTAAATAGTACCAGATGAGCTGCCAAAACACAAATAAATGATTAAATTATAAATGACATAGATAATTAAAGCCTAAGAGGAATCTGCCACTGAGTTAAAAATTAAACTAGCACTATTTAATTTGTCTTGATTACCTAGAAGCATGCATGTGGAAATGTGGTTCGCACATCTGCGCTACGGCCAGAATGATCTGGGTTCCAATTTTGGCTCGGATCACTCTGCATGTTCTCCGTCTGCTTGCGTAGGTTTTCTCCAGATGCTCAGGTTTGCTCCTGCACTCATAAAACATTGATGTAAAGTTAATTGGAGAATCTAACTCGTCCATAGGTGGGGACGACTGGTGAAGTCCCATGCTGTTGCTCATGTATTGTCGTCTCGGCACAGTCCAGTACCGCACACGCCAGGCTCGAACGGGCGACCCCGCATCCGCACCGATCGAGAGATAAGTCGAGCAGCGCTAGCCACCGAGCTAAAAGCTCTGTACTGTCAACTCATTGTCCAGTGCAACTCTTAAAGCATCGAGGAGAGATGTTTTCACAAAGTACAAACAACGTACGGTATATCGACTCAAAGGGGAACCTCATTTTTTTGAGGAATTTTGTCCATCACTCAAAATACAAGTGAGACAAGAACATCTGTGTCTTTCTCTTTTCTGTGGGTGTAATAAAAAAAACAGCTAGCAAGAGGCGGCTATCAATGCAAGTTAAGCAAAAACCGCCAACAACGCCCCGTTTACGTGGCGTGACTTGCATATTAAACAAGCTATAGCAATGTTGTTGTTGTAAAATCTAATGCCATAGAACTACTTGAAGTACCACAGCAGTCCGATATTATCGGACATCTCTAATATATATATATATATATATATATAAATATGTATATATATATTTTTAAAAAAAAGTATATTTATATATACAGTATATATATATTTTTTTAAATTTATTTATTTATTTTTTATTATTATTATTTTTTTATGTATACAGCAGTCCGATTTTATCGGACATCTCTAATTTTTATATATATATATATATATATATATATATATATATATATATATATATATATATATATATATATATATATATATGTATATATATATATATATGTATTTTATATTTTATCGGACATCTCTAATATATATATATATATATATATATATATATATATATATATATATATATATATTTATATATATATATATATATATATATATATTTATATATAGCAGTCCGATATTATCGGACATCTCTAATATATGTATATAAATATATAAATATATATATATAAATTTTGTTTTTATATATGTATATATTAGAGATGTCCGATAGTATCGGACTGCTATATATATATATATATATATATATATATATATATATATATATATATATATATATATATATATATATATATATATATATAGCAGTCCGATATTATTGGACATCTGTAATATATATATATATATATAAATATATATATATATATATATATATATATATAAATATATATATATATATATATATATATGTATATATATATATATATATATATATATATATATATATATACATATATATATATATATTTATATATATATATATATTAGAGCTATATATATTAGAGATGTCCGATAATATCTCACTGCTGTGGTACATATATATATATATATATATATATATATATATATATATATATATATATATATATATATATATATATATATATATATATATATATATATATAAGGTTGTTGAAGGCTGTTCAATGTTTTTCAGAGTACTTTATAGGCAGAATGGATCGAGACCCCATTATCTACATTGTTAGCTGCCTCTTGCTAGCAGTTTTTTTACTGTTAAATAACACACAAAAAAGAGAGGCATATGTGTTCTTGTCTCACATAAGGATTGTTAAAGATAAGCACACAAAAAAAAGTGTCGTTCCTCTTTAATTGTGCAAATAAATAAAAAAATCCCTATGATTTTGAGTGGAATGTGAATTGCATAATTAGAAAGGTTCATTGTTACTGTTTTGTTTGGATTCTTAGACTGTAGCCCTTATATAGGCCTTGGGCACTCATTGGATTTGTCTCAGGTTTAACTGAGATAATTAGTAAAGAAAAACAATTATATGCAAAAATCAATTGACAGGACCTTGCTTAAAACCACAAGAAGCATATGTGGATACAGAGGCGAGAAACTTCGATCCAGCTGTTACGCTCCATAAAGGCCCGGGCCCTCCACGCAAGAGTATTTTCTTTCAGGCGTGATCGGCAGCACCCATTAAACGCTCTAGTGATGGCATAAGTGAGTCCATTTTAAACTTTACGTCCACTCTGCAGTATTTTGCATTTGACTTCTGTGCCCTCTCCATGCCTTGTTTGACAAGCTCATCAAGTCCTTCAAAAATGGGAGCCACAGCAAAAAATCCACAACACCGTCCGTGTAATCTTTTTCAGGATTGCTTGTAAAATGTGGCTTGGGCAGATCCGTGGACAGATCAATCAAGCATCACCTCCAGAGATTAGGTAACATTCCCGGCCTCAAAATTAATCCCATATATCAGTCTTTTTTGGTCGCAATTTAAACCTAAGCCATAAGGGTTGGACTGAGACTAGGGAAGAGTACCATTTGAATCAATACAGTACCTGGGAATCAGTATTATTGGAATACTACAGTGCATCCGGAAAGTATTTACTTTTTTTCTTCATGTTTTTATGTTACAGACTTATTCTAAAATAGAATAAATACAGTGTTGTCCTCCAAATTCTACAGACAAAACCCCATAATGATAATGTAAAAAAATTGTTGGGAAAATGTAGCGAATTTATAAAAAATACAAAAATAAGAAATTACATGTACATATGTATTCACAGCTTTTGCTCAATCCTTTGTTGATTCAATATTAGAAGCAATTACAGCCTTTTTGAATACTGATATATAACATATTTTATAAAAAAAATTAAATACAATTTTCCTGTCCAGCTATTTAGGCAAATCATATAGTTGATGTAGATGCCCATATCGGCTGTACAAATGTACTTTACAAAAGAAAAGTGTGGGATACTTCTTTTGTTGCCTTTTTTGTATTTGACTTTATTAAATGGATTTATATTATCATTTGGTGCAGCCGGGCCGGAGCAGGAGGGGATAGAAAGACAGAAAAAAGGAAGACAGAGGAGGAAATTGTGTGGACAAGAGGGGGATAAGACAGAGAGACAACAACAACAATAGAACAGCATCAGCAAATAGGATATGTACAAATATGATGGTAAAAGTGATAGCAAAGAAGCAGTTAGTGAAATAAATAATAATACAGAAATGACAATGAGCATTATTACATTACAAATGGAACAATACAAATACCAATAGAAATAGCACTATTGATAATGAATAATAACAATAATTGCCTCCATTATCAACAATACAGATGTTCAAATGCAACAATACATATATGTAATGATAACTTGAAATACAAAATAAAGCAGATAAATGGAGGGGACGAAAGAGAAGCCAACTATATTAACCTTGTAGATTGTTATAGTAAGAATAGGTTAAGCTTTGTCAGTGGACCATGTGTTACCCAGTTTCCCCGAGGGCAACAATGTTAATATATGTTTGATGAAACGTGATTATATGCATATGTACTTGTATATATACAGTATGTGTATATGTATGTTTGTACAGTGAATGTATATGTACAGCAGTGACGTGCGGTGAGGTTGATGGCTGGTGAGGCACTGACTTCATCACAGTCAGATTTACAAACATATGAACCCTAAAGAGTATCTTATTCACCATTTGATTGGCAACAGTTAACGGGTTATGTTTAAAAGCTCATACGAGCATTCTTCCCTGCTTGGCACTCAGCATCAAGGGTTGGCATTGGGGGTTAAATCACCAAAGATGATTCCCGGGCGTGGCGCCGCTGCTGCCCACTGCTCCCCTCACATCCCAGGGGGTGATCAAGAGATGGGTCAAATGCAGAGGACACATTTCACCACACCTCATGTGTGACATTCATTGGTACTTTAACTTAACACATACTTAACTTAACTAACTTTAACTTTACACATACAAACTGTAGCACACAAAAAAGCACATTTAATAAAAAAAAACGTTATTATGGTCTTACCTTTATGTAATATATTGGGTTGGAGGCAATAACCAGGCGAGGTGATGAAGTACGTCTCTTTACTGTAGACTTCAGAACAGACTCAACACAGTTGACGTCAGGTGCGCAACACCACATAAATCGTTGGCCAACCAAAAAGTAACCACAGTACGCTATAGCCAACATTCACCAGGAGATGGCAACAGACAAACATAGATCACTGTATTATAGTCCTCCCCTTTTAGAAATGTAGAAGTTATTCAAAAGAAATACACAACCCAACCAAAAAATGCAGCAGCTCAATAAGAAGCCAACAAGTGCAAAAACAATAATGTTCGTGTTGGAGGAGTTGTGAATGAATGAAATATGAAATCCGTGCTGCAGTCTGCAGGTGTACCTAATGTTGTGGCCCTGCAGTCATTCACAACTCCTCCAACACGAACATTATTGTTTTTGCACTTTTTGGCTTCTTATCAAATAACTTTTTTAAATAGATTCAATCCTGCACGTGGAAAGTTTAAGTGTGGGCTTTAGTTGATATAACACTCCCGTCAGGGGGAGTGCATTCTACAGCGGGAGTGCATTCTCTACCACCAGGAGGCGGGATTACTGCGAGCCTCACACAGTGCGTCTTCGCAGCAGCTTTATGATTGCTCAGCACAAGAAATATGTTACACACATACAGTTGTTGACAAAATACACTGTACATTATATACCCCAGCTAACTAAACTATGGAATGTATAATATAATTAATATAGCAATATGGTCTCACTGCACAGCAGGCCAGCAGTTAGCCGAGTCATTGCGCAATCCATGGTGAGGCTCAACTGAGTGACGTGCCTCAACTGGCTGCTGATCACCGCACCGTCTCTTCTCAGTGTTTGAACGGCAAATGTGAAAATTCAGTGATTTTGAATAAAAATAATCTAAAACTGGTGAAGTTAAATGGAAAATACTTTATAGTATAATCACTGGATACATATAACAATTTAATTATTTTTTTTTCTTTTTACATTTTTTTTCTTTCCATGATGGCACCTGAGGCCCCGCCTCACCTGCCTCCCCTAACTGCATGTCACTGATGTACAGTATGTGTATATGTATGTTTGTACAGTAAATGTGAGTGCGGATGTACGAACTTTGAGTGTGTAGGTATGTACTGTATTTGTGTATGCATGTGGGAGCGTAGGTACCTATGTATGTATGTATGTATGTATGTATGTATCAGTGACGTGCAGTCACTAGAGGCAGGTGAGGCGGGGCCTCGCCTGCCATCATGGAAAGAAAAAAAATGTAAAAAGAAAAAATATATATATTAAATTGTTAAATGTATCCAGTGATTATACTATAAAGTTATTTTCCATTTAACTTCACCAGTTTTAGATTATTTTTATTCAAAATCGCTGAATTTTCACATTTGCCGTTCAAATACTGAGAAGAGACGGTGCGGTGAACAGCAGCCAGTCGAGGCACGTCACTCAGTGCCTCAACATGGAAGGACTCGGCTAACTGCTGGTCTGCTGTGCAGTGAGACCATATTGCTATATGAACTATGTTATACATTTCCATAGTTTAGTTAGCTGAGGTATATAATGTACAGTGTATTTTGTCAACAACTGTATGTGTGTAACGTATTTCTTGTGCTGAGAGATCATAAAACGGCTGCAAAAGACGCACTGGCTGAGGCTCGCCTCCTGCACCCCCGCCGTAGAATGCACGGCAACCCCTGACGGGAGTGTTATATCAACTAAAGCTCACACTTAAACTTTCCACGTGCAAGATTGAATCTATTTAAAAAAGTTATTTCATAAGAAGCCAAAAAGTGCAAAAACAATAATGTTTGTGTTGGAGGAGTTGTGAATGACTGCAGGGCCACAACATTAGGTACACCTGCAGACTGCAGGTGTATCTAATTCACAACTCCTCCAACACGAATATTATTGTTTTTGCACTTTTTGGCTTCTTATTAAATAACTTTTGTAACCTATTTTCATGTGCTTTCCTCTTTGTGATGTTAAGTTCCTGTTATGCGCTGTTATACAGTATATGCCTTGAGCTCTTATTTTGAAGGCGCTAAGAGCGGAAGTGATGTCACGTTGCCGAGGTTTTTGAAAGAAGGTAAATAAAGTGGTCCTCGTGTAAACTGGAGCCTCCGTGTTTGTTATTTTGTAGTTTCATACAGTATAGACGACATTTATAAACCCTCGGTTACACTTTTTTAAATAGATTCAATCTTGCACGTGGAAAGTTTAAGTGAGGGCTTTAGTTGCGGCGCATGGACTTAATTTCAAAGTAAAGGTAAGACCATAATAACGTTTTTTTTATTAAATGTGCTTTTTTGTGTGCTACAGTTTGTATGTGTAAAGTTAAAGTTAAGTTAAAGTACCAATGATTGTCACACACACACTAGGTGTAATGAAATTTGTCCTCTGCATTTGACCCATCCCCTTGATCACCCCGTGGGAGGTGAGGGGAGCAGTGGGCAGCAGCGGCGCTGCGCCCGGGAATCATTTTTGGTGATTTAACCCCCAATTCCAACCCTTGATGCTGAGTGCCAAGCAGGGAAGAATGCTGGTATGAGCTTTTAAACATAACCCGTTAACTGCTGCCAATCAAATGGTGAATAAGATACTCTTTAGGGTTCATATGTTTGTAAATCTGACTGTGATGAAGTCAGTGCCTCACCAGCCATCAACCTCACCGCACGTCACTGGTATGTATGTATGTATGTATGTATGTATGTATGTATGTATGTATGTATGTATGTATGTATGTATGTATGTATGTATGTATATATGTGTGAATAATTGTGTGTACGTGAGTATAATGTGTATATGTATGTACAATATATTTAACTCCCAGTATGTGCTGATATATAACATAACCGGTTGTCGTTTTTCTTTGTGTGCTTACTTTTATTTGTAATTCTTGTTTTCATATGACATTGTAGCAACAGAAGTATTCTTGTAAGACGGAGGCCTTACAAAAATTCCAATTTCCCGTAACAATATTGTTATTATTTCTTTAGAGCATTTGAGGTGCCCACCGTTTTATGCTCGCACAATGGCTCTCTATTGTGAGTTAAACTTGCTCTTTTTAAAAACCGCAAAAGGAGAAAAGGGGAAGAAGGAGAAGAAAGAGCAGGTGGAGAGTGATCAGAAAGAGGAAATTCAACCCAAGCTGTGCTGTGCTCCCCTGTGGGATATCTTGACTGAGAGACTGGTGAGATTTTTTTTTCGAGCTCCAGGCTTGGCAGCGTACTGTGCTGCGCTCATTGTTGCCACTGCCAGTTCTCTCATGTTCGGGAGTATAACAACATCCACGGGCAAGAATAGCACTTTATTTATGTTGCATTGGTCCGTTTTGGTGTTGCGCTCCAAAATAAAACAAAAACAACATACCGTGTTATGGGTTGAGCACCTGATTGTGAACTTAACATTGGTAGAACAAGGTGGAAAAGTGGAAAAAAAGCAAACCTACAATAGACTGGAATCACAAAGAAGCAAGCACTCCTACATTTTTTAAGACGCTAAGAAAAAAAAATCCATACTGGTACTCAACGGTACCAATTTTCTGTACTTGTATATGTGTTGATAAATGGTAATTGTTGAATAATACAATCCATTTTTTAGTGTAACATTTAAACATGAGCAGATTATGATACTGTGCTGTTATATCTTGTTTTCTTAAGCATGGTGGTGGCGGCATCATGCTGTGGGGTTGTTTTTCAGCGGCAGGAACTGCGAGTCTGGATGAGAACCAATGCTTCCCACCTTGCAAGTACAAAGTGTACTATATCGCACACTTTGCAAGCAGTTGCAATTCCAATATGTTATATAAGCAATAGTGTATAGGCTAGGAAGTAGCCTTTGCCATGAAGTTAATTGTACCAGTCTAGTCTTATGTTGCGCCCCACACAGGGTTTATACTGTACGTATTGCACTTATTACCGATGTTCCCTCTAATTTGTCATGTGTCTGAGCAAACGCACAAACTCCCTGTGCATTGAGACCACATGTGAGCAACCCCAGCAGCAGACCTGTCCCAAACCTCATTTTAACAAGTTAAATCTCTTATTGTAATCAAATGACAGCAGTCATTTCAATTAGATGATTTTGTAATATAGGTGAGTTGGCCCACTTGCAATGAAAATAACAAAAACATTTATATATTTTTTATTATCAGTGTACTCATATTGTATGTCTAGCTGGAGTACTGCTATGGAAAGAATGTGTACCTTAAAATGTTCACATTTTGCACAATGAGATGTTTACGGTCGCACAAGCATGGTATGAAATGTAGATGTATATGTATTTACAGTTTGTGTTAGCAATTATGTAATCCAGTAACCGCATTTCATGATTAATATCCATAATTTAACATTCTTATTAAATGCCGGTAGAGTAAGCACACATCCAATTTGGCAGTCATACTGTAACATGTAACAACCTGGCATTTAAAGTTTAGCGTGGTGTAGGAGTTGTCCGACTTTTAAAGTGATCGATGGACCTCATGTCCTCCTTAAAGCGTATTGACAAACGTTATAATAATAATCAAACAGTATTTACAAACATTTGTTTTTAATATGTTGTGGCCGCTTGTTGTTACCGGTCACTCACAGAGTTGCATTGCAAAATTGCACAGAATAGATGGTTATGTTTTTATTTGGTGTAGATGTAACAGGGTCAATTATGTCATGTAACCATAATGTATTTTATTTGTGTTGTATTATTGTTATAATTACACAAAGTGTGTAAGTTACATGGAAATACCTGTAGTTTGTTTGATGTTTGTGTCCCTCGTATTGCAATAATTGTTGTCACACCTGCCTCATTATATTTGTTGGACACGGCTCTCTACTTCCCTTTTCTCCACGATATCACCTTGAGAGGGGCTTGACAATTGGCAGAAAATATTGACCACATTTGTATTTCCTGTATCGTCAGGGATGCATTGCCACGAGTAAAGTGCGGCTGAGCAGCAACCCCTGGTGTTTATTAAACTCTACACACAACGCAGAGGAACAGAACACTGGTTTCATAGAGTTTTAGTTGTATTTTATTTTGTGCGCTGCATAGATGTTTGAAACTTCCCCAATGTATTGATGATACTGTAGCACAGGGCTACAATATCTGTATCTGTTTGACTCTCGGGGCCACATTGGGTTAAAAAAATCTATATATATATATATATATATATATATATATATATATATATATATATATATATATATATATATATATATATATATATATACATATTCATATACATACATATACATATATATTATATACAAGCCTGTTTCGCAGGTTTCCCTGCTCTTCAGGGGATTTTATAATATATATATATATATATATTATAAAATATATATATAAAATTATATTGTTTTGGGGGTTTTAAGAAAGAAAAAACACAATAAATGTCATGCAAATTCTTTAAAATTCTTCATTACCTTCTAAAAAATCCTGCCGTCTTCCCTCTTCAGGGGATTTTATTATTTTATATATATTAAACAAGCCTGTTTCGCAGGTTTCCCTGCTCTTCATGGGATTTTATATATATATATATATATTATCAAATCCCCTGAAGAGCAGGGAAACCTGCGAAACATGCTTGTATATAATATATATTACATTATATATATATATATATATATATATATATATATATATATATATATATATATATATATATATACTTTGTGTTGGCCCTGCGATGAGGTGGCGACTTGTGTAGGGTGTACACCGCCTTCTGCCCGTGTACAGCTGAGATAGGCTCCAGCAACCCCCGCGACCCCAAAAGGGACAAGCGGTAGAAAATGGATGGATGGATGTATATATATATATATATATATATATATATATATATATATGTATATATTATGCAATCCCCTGAAGAGCAGGGAAACCTGCAAAACAGGCTTGTAGGGATGAAATAGCCTCTGTGTTTTTTTACTGACCTAACGTATATTCCACTCTACCCCGATATTGAGCACTGTATAACGGATAAACCACAGTAACCTCGACTACATATATATTTTTATATATATATATATATATATATATATATATATATATATATATATATATATATATATATATATATATATATATATATCCATCCATCCATTTTCTACCGCTTATTCCTATATACTGTATACATGTATATTCTGAGCGCGATGATGTCATGTTATTGATGGGAAAATGCTATTTTAGACAATATAATTTGCCTGAGCAGCTCGGAGACACCGAGAGTAACAAATGGTGGAAAATGGATTAGAAAGGACATATTTGAAAAAATAATAATAAAAATTACAAACATTTAAAAAATTAAAAACATTAAAAAATTACTTGTGTTTTTGACGCTGGTGGGCCGGATCCGTAGCATCACCGGTTGTTTTGAAAAACAGGCAATATGAATTCAAGGAATAATGATAGTAATGTAAAGCAGATACTTTACAGGCTGAATTGTATGGACCAGAGGGCAGGTTTAGTCAAACACTTTGTTGATGCCCTTTCTCAAACGAAATACGACCCACAGGTGCAGTGTGATCACGTGAATGCAGAAATGCCTATTTTGTTCTGAACTTTTTTTTTTTGTAACCTTTGGTAGCATCATCCCACAGTATCCCGTATTCCAACAGCCAGTGTGGGTGAGCCTATTTGTATTGTACTGTAGTTTGTAACTTGAGTAGGCGTTCTAAAGGGAACCTACACTACTCACAGATATACTCTGCAGGTCTCTGCAGGTCAGGATATCAACCAATTTACAAAAACCTGCAATGCTCAGCAGTAAAGTATCAGATGTTCACTTAAACAGGCAATAAAAAAATCGGACTGCAGTGTAACTCTAACGATTATTCCCACTCCAATATGTGTTATGTGACCAATCCTCCCTTTCAGCTGAGAAAGGTGCATGTTTCGACTCGACCGGATGGTTTTTGTATCATTATCATGTTTCTGTCATAATTCTGAGTGGATATTAGCAGGAATGGCTCCAGGATTGTGTTCTCTCCCGGGGGCCAAAGGGGGTCAGGCCGATTCGTGTGGGGGGCGAAGAAAATAATTGAGTTTCATGACATTTACTTCTCATTTTTTCAATAAGATCGGTTATGATACACAGCGCATCATGATATATATAAAAGTAGTTTTAAACAGACAGCGCTCATGCACCTGCTAATAACCTGACAATACATCCAAAACAACAAGTGTCACACTCAATATTCTCTCACATTAAATATGTAAATGTGATGATATGTCACTTAATTTCTGTTTGTTTCCTTCTTTTGCATTCGCTTCCTGTCAATGCTCTTGTTTTGTTTCCACTTCCTGCTTGTCCAGCTGACCGCTGTGTTTTTTCCCCTCACCTGCTGTTGATTGGCGGCCGGTCCACACCTGCTGCCAATCAGCATGGTCCTATTTATGCCTGTCTCGCGCACTCCTCAGTGCTCAAGGGTTATGTTGGGAACTTGCATGGCTGCCGTATTTGTGACCCAAAGATGCAGGAACCAGGAGGACGAGACGTAGGTAAGAGGATTTTAATATCATTGACAGTAGTGATGGGTTGATGAGGCGTCATGAAGCGTTTCGACACATTGCAAAACTGTATTGATACTGTGTCGATACTGTGTCACTAAATACTGACATCTGCTGGACATTAAAAATCCCTACAGGCAACCTATGGACCGACTCAACTGACACTGATTTTATGCTCTAGTACAGGGGTCACCAACCTTTTTGAAACCAAAAACTACTTCTTGGGTACTGATTAATGCGAAGGGCTACCAGTTTGATACACACTTAAATAAATAAATATATTGTCATTTGTAAGTTACACGTAAGTGTGATTTAAACAAGAATAGCTAAATAAATAAATGTATATATATAAAAAAATGGGTATTTCTGTCTGTCATTCCGTCGTACATTTTTTTTTCCTTTTACGGAAGGTTTTTTGTAGAGAATAAATGATGAAAAAAACACTTAATTGAACGGTTTAAAAGAGGAGAAAATACGAAAAAATTTAAAATAAAATTTTGAAACATAGTTTATCTTCAATTTCGACTCTTTATAATTCAAAATTCAACCGACAAAAAGAAGAGAAAAACTAGCTTATTTGAATCTTTTTGAAAAAATGAAAAAAAAAATTTATGGAACATCATTAGAAATTTTTCCTGATTAAGATACATTTTAGAATTTTGATGACATGTTTTAAATTGGTTAAAATCCAATCTGCACTTTGTTAGAATATTTAACAAATTGGACCAAGCTATATTTCTAACAAAGACAAATCAGTATTTCTTCTAGATTTTCCAGAACAAAAATTTTAAAAGAAATTCTAAATACTTTGAAATAAGATTTAAATTTTATTCTACAGATTTTCTAGATTTGCCAGAATCATTTTTTTGAATTTTAATCATAGTAAGTTTGAAGAAATATTTCACAAATATTCTTCGTCGAAAAAACAGAAGCTAAAATATTTATTATACTTTACAATAAAAAATAAATAAATTTACTTGAACATTGATTTAAATTGTCAGGAAAGAAGAGGAAGAAATTTAAAAGGTAAAAAGGTATATTTGTTTAAAAATCCTAAAATCATTTTTAAGGTTGTATTTTTTCTCTAAAATTGTATTTCTAAAAGTAATAATAAGCAAAGTAATAAATAAATGAATTTATTTAAACAAGTGAAGACCCATCCATCCATCCATTTTCTACCCCTTATTCCAAGTGAAGACCAAGTCTTTAAAATATTTTCTTGGATTTTCAAATTCTATTTGGGTTTTGTCTCTTTTAGAATTAAAAATGTTGAGCAAAGCGAGACCAGCTTGCTAGTAAATAAATACAATTTAAAAAATAGAGGCAGCTCACTGGTAAGTGCTGCTCTTTGAGCTATTTTTAGAACAGGCCAGCGGGTGACTGATCTGGTCCTTACGGGCTACCTGGTGACCGCGGGCACCGCGTTGGTGACCCCTGCCCTAGTATATACAATAATATAAACCAAGTCATTGTATTTCATTTAGGATTATTTTATATCTTCATTTAAATAAAAATATATTTTTATCTTTTTTAGATACAGTCAATAAATAATGTGAACATGTATCATAACATGGAAATCTAAGAGAACGTGTTGTGGATGATTGTGGACTGGGAATTTTTTTTATTTAATTTTTTTACACATTTTTATAAAAAAAAAAAAAAGTTTTTCCGACGTATTACATTTTAGACTATTTCTCTTCTTAGTTATTATTTCTCCGGTTGTAGAAAAGACACGCTCACAGGGCACAGAGGAGGCGTCAGTGCGACACAGTTCGCGTATCGGTCACGTGACCAAAACAGCTCATGATCGGTCACGTGACTTTCTAAAAGCGGTACGCGCACCGACACAGGGTTTTGCTCTATGAGCTCGACGCATGCGCCGATGCATCGGTGTTGCCGGACCCATCACTAATTGACAGGGAGAAAACAGTCTTGCATGTACAGTTCACCACCAATAAAGCAATCCTCGAGCACTGAGGACCGGCCGCCAATCAACAGCAGGTGAGGGGAAAAATAGGAAGTGAATACAAAGCAAGGAAACAAACAGAAATGAAGTGACAGAACGTTGCAATATAGACATGACAACTTGTTAAATTACTCTGGGGGTATTGTTGTACAACTGGGGAAAGTTGTTATTGTCTCTCATACCGTATTTTTCGGACTATAAGGCGCACTTAAAATCCTTTCGTTTTCTCAAAACTCGACAGTGCGCCTTATAACCCGGTGCGCCTAATGTACGGAATAATTTTGGTTGTGCTGACCGACCTCAGAGCTATTTTATTTTGGTACATGCTGCAATGATAAGTGTGACTAGTAGATGGCAGTCACACATAAGAGATACGCGTAGACTGCAATATGATGGCAGTCACACATAAGAGATAACTGCAATTTGACTCATGTACACAACACCAAAATTGTATATGTTCCATTGAAAAAATAGAACATTACACACGGCGCTCAAAAATCTATCAAAATGTTTTAGTACGACTTTGGTAAGCTATGAAGCCGCACCGCTTAATGGATTGTACTGTGCTTCAACATACGAGTACTATTATGGCGTGTGTATAAGGTAAGACATAAAACAGGTGTTTTGTTTTGCAATATTATGCAAAAGCAACTTTTCTTTTTTTCTGGTACCTGCTGATCTGTATTTGGGATCTGCATAAGTCCTGGAAATTTGCGCGCCTCAGCCTTTGTAGTCCACCGTAGTCGATAAGCTTCTTCTTTTTCTCTACCTTCTTGTTATGGGACATTCATCCTCCGCTGTTGCCATTTCTAATATAAAGTAGTGTAAAGTTCTTACTTATATCTGTCAGTCAACTCGCCATGGAAGCGCTAAAACATACCCGTGTAGTGAGTTTACATTATTCACCCAAGGAACTTTAGTTATTAGAGAGTTCCGAGTTCTGAAGCTACTGTCAGAAAGCGGCTTGAAGATGATCTGTAAAACATAATCGATGCAACATTTTTACCAGTAATATTATGGTGTGTGTATAAGGTAAAACATACGACAGGTGTTTTGTTTCGCAATATTATGCAAAAGCAATTGTTCTTGCTTTCTGGTACCTGCTGATCTGTATTTGGGATCTGCATAAGTCCTGAAAATTTGCGCACCTCAGCTTTTGTAGTCCGCCGTAGTCGATAAGGTTCTTCTTTTTCTCTATCTTCTTGTTATGGGACATTCATCCTCCGCTGTTGCCATTTCTAATATAAAGTAGTGTAAAGTTCTTACTTATATCTGTCAGTAAACTCGCCATGAAAGCGCTAAAACATACCGGTGTAGTGAGCTTACATTATTCACCCAAGGAACTTTGGTTATTAAAGAGTTCCGGTGGGACGGTTTTTCACGGAACACATTTCCGACGTTGTTGTTGCACTTGTGAGCCACGGATGAGGAGATGCTGCTCAGTTATTGATTGAAGTAAAGTCTGAATGTCATTAAAACAGTTAGCTCCATCTTTGGATACTTATTCCACTCCCGTCCTTGCACGCTACACCGCTACAACAAAGATGACGGGGAGAAGACGCTGCCGAAGGTGAGCCACGTAAATAAGACCGCCCACAAAACGGCGCATCCTGAAGAGACTTGGAGATGATCTGTAAAACATAATGCGTGCAAAATTTTGACTAAAGAACCACCATTAACTTGTTATGTAGACCACAAGGAAGTGTTTTACATTTAGAAAACAAAATTATAATAATATGACTCCTTTAATGCGCCCATAATCCAGTGCACCTTTTGTATGAAAATAGACCTGATTAGACCCGCTCATCGGCAGAGCAGCAGTTAGCAGTATCACTGGTCCGGGAGTTTATTAAAATGTTATCAATCATGGTTGTATGATCATTTCATTTTAAAACTGTAAAACTAACCGCTGGGAGTTATACTGCAATTTATCATTATACCGTTTATCAGTGAACCTCTAAGGGAAATAATACTTTTCTCTTTAGGAATGGTTGAGTTGATTTAAATTGGTTGGTTTCCTGGCCTGGACCCTGGCTTTTAAGAACAGTCCCCAAAAGTTCAATAAGGTAAAGGGAACTACACTTTTCTTTTGATTTACCTATCAATCCAAACACTATTTATTCTTATGATATAAGTATATATTTAATGTAAAAACAGGCACATTTATAATAACATTTAATATTCACATATTGTGCTCATTTTAAGTATACATGGCACATTAATTTTTAACAACATCACTCATAACCGCCCACTGCAGACTTCATGAGAGCCAAAAAAAACCATAATAAAACCTCACCCACTGTACAAGGTTTTCTGTCATTAGAATTCTAATCAAATTCTAGGATTTTGATATATTCCAATTTGGATGAAAATGACTCATAATCCTAGCTATGAAAAGAGAGGTGGAACAAGCATCTTTTTATTTTGTTCCCGGTTCTAAATAGGCTGTCAAAGTGTACCAACTTGTCGGGATACAACATCATCCTTGTACTATCCAGGTGAGAGGCATGATTCATGATCTACAATAAAGTTTGACGAGCAAAGAAGCAGCTGATCAGATCATGTACACATAGGCATACAAGCTCGTGGTGTCTCTATGGATAGTTTGTCTGTGTTAGCGCTTATAATAACAAAATCACTAATACTTGGTTAATATTCAAGTCACAGAATGTAAATGGAGTATTGTTGGCGCTTTTAGGGTGTTTTTTTATTGGGTTTTATGGCCGGAATAGAGGACATTCCTATTGGCTCCGCTGTAATCACACTTTTATTTATGTTTATTTACGAGTTTGAATGCATCAAAAAAATATTGTGAATCCATCCATCCATCTTCTTCCGCTTATCCGAGGTCGGGTCGCGGGGGCAGCAGCCTAAGCAGGGAAGCCCAGAATTCCCTCTCCCCAGCCACTTCATCCGGGGGATCCCGAGGCATTCCCAGGCCAGCCGGGAGACATAGTCTTCCCAACGTGTCCTGGGTCTTCCCCGTGGCCTCCTACCGGTCGGACGTGCCCTAAACACCTCCCAAGGGAGGCGATCGGGTGGCATCCTGACCAGATGCCCGAACCACCTCATCTGGCTCCTCTCGATGTGGAGGAGCAGCTGCTTTACTTTGAGCTCCCCCCGGATGACAGAGCTTCTCACCCTATCTCTAAGGGAGAGCCCCGCCACCCGGCGAAGGAAACTCATTTCGGCCGCTTGTACCCGTGATCTTGTCCTTTCAGTCATAACCCAAAGCTCATGACCATAGGTAAGGATGGGAACGTAGATCGACCGGTAAATTGAGAGCTTTGCCTTCCGGCTCAGCTCCTTCTTCACCACAACGGATCGATACAGCGTCCGCATTACTGAAGATGCCGCACCGATCCGCCTGTCGATCTCACGATCCACTCTTCCCTCACTCGTGAACAAGACTCCGAGGTACTTGAACTCCTCCACTTGGGGCAGGGTCTCCTCCCCAACCCGAAGATGGCATTCCACCCAACCATGGACTCGGACTTGGAGGTGCTGATTCTCATCCCAGTCGCTTCACACTCGGCTGCGAACGGATCCAGCGAGAGCTGAAGATCCTGGCCAGATGAAGCCATCAGGACCACATCATCTGCAAAAAGTAGAGACCTAATCCTGCAGCCACCAAACCGGATCCCCTCAACGCCTTGACTGCGCCTAGAAATTCTGTCCATAAAAGTTATGAACAGAATCGGTGACAAAGGGCAGCCTTGGCGGAGTCCAACCCTCACTGGAAACGTGTCCGACTTACTGCCGGCAATGCGGACCAAGCTCTGACACTGATCATACAGGGAGCGGACCGCCAAAATCAGACAGTCCGATACCCCATACTCTCTGAGCACTCCCCACAGGACTTCTCGAGGGACACGGTCGAATGCCTTCTCCAAGTCCACAAAGCACATGTAGACTGATTGGGCAAACTCCCATGCACCCTCAAGGACCCTGCCGAGAGTATAGAGCTGGTCCACAGTTCCACGACTAGGACGAAAACCACACTATTCCTCCTGAATCCGAGGTTCGACTATCCGGCGTAGCCTCCTCTCCAGTACACCTGAATAGACCTTACCGGGAAGGCTGAGGAGTGTGATCCTGATATTGTGAATGATAAGCAAAATTCCCCAAAAAGTGCAGTTCTGGGCTTTGGAAAGGACATTCAAGAAAAATCATTTCAGCCTACTTTATCTGTTCCAGAACCAATTGTTGATGTTTGTTTGGGGTCTTCATCCTGTTGGAACGCTCCAGGTTCTACGCGTCTAGATGTCGCTACAAGGCGAAGACTAATATGACGGTAGTCCCCCTTCAATATTTTATCAACTTTGTGCAGTCTACCAGTTTCTTTGGCAACAAAAGAAATCCCCAGAAAATGATGCTACCTCCAGTTAAAGTACCACTGATAGTCACACACACACTAGGTGTGGTGACATTACTCTCTGCATTTGACCCATCCCCTTGTTCCCCCCATTGGAGGTGATGGGGAGCAGTGAGCAGCAGTGGCCACGCTCAGGAATCATTTTGGTGATTTAACCCCCCAATTCCAACCCTTGATTGAGTGCCAAGCAGGGTGGCAATGGGTCCCATTTGTATAGTCTTTGGTATTACTCGGCCGGGGTTTGAACTCACGACCAACCAATCTCAGGACGGACACTCTAACCACAAGGCCACTGAGCAGGTTGGTCAGGTTCTTAGGTTTGAAAGACTTACCTTGACTTCTCAACATATTTCTTGTCATTATTGCCAAATACCTAAATATTTGTCACAGCTGACTATACAATTTTTGCCCAGAGGGGATCTGACTGATGGGCGGCTGCAAAATTCCGCTGAACAGCTGATTCCGGTGCGGACACTTTTTCCCTGCTTGGCACCCACCGGTCTCAATATGGAATCGTATTGGCGTTCCAACCTTGAGCTTGTGTGGTTCCTGAAAACCTAATCCTTAGATCTAAGGGTGGCTGTACGGGTCTTCTTCCAGTCCATGGCACGTGACACAATTGTCTGCATACTCCCGGACAATTGTTCACAAGGGTGAGCACAGCATAAAAGGAACCTTCAAGGGCACAGGGCTAAAAGTACAAAATGGTTTTAGTCAGCAGCTGCACCGGCCGAGCGTGTCCGAAAGCAACGCTATGGTCAGTCCAAGGTATGTCTTTTGTAAATATGGTCTGTGGTCTGTAGTTTATATCAGGCTTTACTATACCTGCACGATACCCAAAGCGCTTGACCCCATATATTCACACTCTGATGGCGCTGACCACAGCCTATCGGGACACAACAGCCCTGGTGGAAGCTGGATTTGAATCAGGAACCCTCAAGGGCGCCCATAGACATACTGTAGCATCTATGTCTGCAGCATTGACAATATGATGCATCTGCGACTATAAGACTATAATGATAAAAAGTTAAACTGGACCATGAAAATATTTATTTTTGTTCCATCACATGGCCTTGCCAAGCTGGGGCTTTTTTTCCTTGGCAGAATGCCAGCCCACATGCCACCAGTGGAACTGTGTCACAGGCAGAGAACACAGGGACTCTATCCATTCCATTTGACCACTCTGTGGCAAGGATCTGAGAGGACGTTGCGACAATTTAGGATGAGATTTATGTATGAAAAAGTTGCATATAGAGCAGGGGTGTCAAACGTACATATTTGGCCCGCAAACAGGTTTTATCCGGCCCGCGGAATGAGTTTGCTAAGTATAAAAATGAGCCGAAATGTTTTAATGAAAGAAACTGCTGTTCTAAATGTGTCCACTAGATGTCACAATAGCAATTATTTGTATCTTTGTAGATGATGCTACATATGTAAAAAAAAAAAAATCAAACCACATGATGTTAGTGTAGGGCAGCACG